>NC_046185.1:132300323-132623180 GCF_011004875.1 Balearica regulorum gibbericeps | reverse complement strand
TTCCTACAGTGCTTCCTCCGTACTCGGCTTTATTACACAGAATTGTATGCTGATGCCTGATGATGATTCACTTATGTATTAGAGCCCCCAAAATGACATATTTCTACTCATTTGCTACTCAAACAGGTTTAAATTTTTCCTCCAAAGATGTATGAACAGTGAATATGCACATACATTAACTTATACTCAAATGCAAAGCTATGATTGGTCTTTAAAATACAGTTTTTCACATTGGTTTTGTGCGTGATATTTTACAAAGAGGAAAAAGGCCTTTATATTTCCATTTGCACTTGGTTTAAAATAACAGTGGTGTTCCAAGCAACAGTGGGATCTCAAATGTACGTACTGTATTTATCTAGTTAGGTAATGACACTTTAGATGTAATGTAAGATGCCGTAGTAGTGACTACAATTTACACAGTTGAAAAGTAAGTATGTTGAAAAAGTAAGATGCAGGGGGAGATTTGGCTCATGAAAGAAAATACTGGGTTTAATTTTACTCACAATCATCAAGCATGAATGAGCTCAGTTTAAGCCTTTACTGATAGCCTGAAGTTTGCTCATAATACTTTTACTGCAGAAATAAATGTTTTACACAGTAGTCGTCTCAGGAGTCTACAAGCAAATGCTCTGCACTTTCATCAGCTGTGCAAAAGCTCAATTAGACTAGTTAAGTACTTAAGCATGACAGTCTGTAGCACTGAACCTGGGGCATGAGCTTGTCACTGAAAGGTGACCAAAATTTCTGCAGCCATCAAGGGGGGGTTGTCCGTGAGACTTGCAGTTCTGCGCATAGGGACGCCATTGACTTCTGGTTTGATGACTAACCGCAGCTGTGGGGATGCAGTTTTCTCTGCAGATGCTTATGTAAAAAACTGCATGGAGCGCAGTGAAATGTATTAGACTATTTTGTGTTTGGTAATGACAAGGCAGAGCCCTCACATAATGGGAAATTTCCGCTGCCATGAATTTGAGGCAACACACAGGGTAGTACAAAGTCTAATACTCTCTGTAATTTTCACCCCTTCATAACAAAACTTTATGGTTGTTATTATTATTGTTTCAATTTAATGCTATTTATAACACACCAGGGAGCAAAAACTCATGAGCGAAATAACAAACTAGTCTGCATTTAAGATCAAGAATTGATGAGAAACAGATTTTTATTTCATACCCCCTGTAACAGCACTTTACACTGAGTATGGTATTTGTCATTCATCGATGACAATTACGCGAGTACTGGGAACAATGATGTCTAGTTTCCTATGGATATGTTTTCTAGGATAAAACCCAGTATGGATGCTGAATGCCGCTCCAGCTTTTTCCTCCATGTGGAGGACATAATTAAATCTTCTTTCTACCCAGTCCAGTGTTTCAAGGCACATCAGGAACTTAATATCTCTGAGACATCTGTACCCCTCTCTGACTTGGCTGAAATCGTCCAGAGGGTTTGAAAGCTGGTGGGGAAGTTAGGGCAGCCATGCAGGGGTGGGCAGCAAGTATGCCCAGGTACAGCACGGCTGCCTAAGCCTTCCTCCTGAAGGAAGCCAGGCTAAATGAATTAAAGGCAGGCTGGTATTATTCTGAACTTAAATTAATGACGTATATGTTTTGGAAATAGATATGCAGCCACTTACAGAGCAGATGTAGTTTGCACTCGGTGAATCAGTGACAGAGAGACACACTTCATGAGTTCTCGGGAACTGAACTTTGTAGCTAAACACTGAGGTATTAATAAACAACTTAATTGTATTCAGCTTGGCTAGCCTGGTTTGACATTTCATTTTTGCTGACTAAAATATGCCCCAAAGTATTTTGCAGTCTAGGTGTATGTCTGACCACAGGAAGAAAGTTTAGAGAGGTTCTTACAGAAATCAGTTAAAAAATAGGAAGTTAAGAAATAAGAAAAGGAGGTGCCTTGATCTGAGTACAAATAAGTTCTTATGATGAAAACATGTGAGGTGGCATGTTTCTGATCTTGTTGATCCTGTAGAGTAACAAGAAAACCTTTAATACTCAATAACAGGATGTGTCCCCTCTACTCCTGCCTCTTTAAAAGTTAGGTACCTAGTGTGAAGTAGTTGTCTAGGCTGCCTTTGCAGTCAGTCTGAGGGATGGGTATCTCCAGAATGAGCCTTCCACCCTAAAATGGGCAGGATCAATTGCCCTCTCAAGGTGTCAGTGTCTCTCCAGTGACTGTGGAGGCAGACTAGATGTTTAATCAAGACTAGATGCTCACCTTTTAGATGGCAAAAATGATGGCAAATGCATTTCCTCTGGTCTCTCTCCGTGTTCTCCCACTTGTTGACTTTCTTTCTGTGTAGACAGAACAGCTATTTGCAAGCAGAGGACCTCTAGATCAAATCGTGCCCTCAGCATCCCTTTCAACATGTATTTCAAATGTTTGGTATTGAGCAGTGAGATACCATAATAATATTTTAGGATGATGACTGTGGACTTCAGTTTTGTTTGAAGGTGCTAAAAGCATGACATGTTTTTTTGGGGGCTTGGTTGGGGTTTTCTTGGCTCAGTGAATTCTCTTTGGAAACTGTTTACTCCTGACTAAGAGTGAAAAATGTCTCTATTTGTATTTCAACATATCATAGTTTTCTAGCTGAATTTCGGTAAGTGCTACTTAATGGCATAAAGCAGCTTCGCAGTGAGGCTCAGTGGTGTAAAAATGTGCTGTCTGGGCAGCAGTACGAAGGGACAAGTTCTGGTACCAAAGCACAGACATTCGGCCAACCAGGAAGCCTCTGTTTTGATAGGAGTTACATATACAATATGCATATGTATTCCTTATTGCTGCTATTATTAAAATGAAAAATTTGGTAGTTCTAACTTTGAATTTTTCAGAAGGGGCTTTAAAATGTGTTTAATGGGGGTTTTTTGTTTATAATATGTATTGCAGGTTTGAAGACCCTTCGATGTGGTGATGGGATTTTCAGCACACCGTCAAAACTTTTCCTAGTTTTCAGTTCACACTCCATGCCTACGAAGCAAATCATAGCATCATTCCCAGTGCATGCAGCCATCGTACTGAATTCTGTAGAGTTTTTCCTTCGTCATATTTGTATATACCTTTATTTAAATAAATTATTTGTGCATTCCAAAATATAACATACTAAATGAAAACAAGCAACCCTGTCATTGGTAAAGCGAAGAGTTGTTTTAAACTATTAAAACTGAATTATAACCTCCCTGCAGTCTAAAGTAGTATGGACAACAATAGTGTCACAGTTATTACAGTAATTAGTGTGCAAAGTAAGATAAAGACAGCATTTGTTGCAGACTCAGCTCAGCTGCTTGATTTATGCAAAACTGTTGAAAATAATACGTCACAGACTACATAATTTAGGAAAATAGTGTTCTGAGAGGCAATTTTTCAGAATGACCATGCTAAAAACTTACTTAGTACTTACATTGACAAATGGATTAAAATTAATAGCATTTTCAAAACACAAAGGAATAAGTCACTGCTTAATTCTGCTAACTCCTTAAAACTGGTTTGAAGCTTGGCTGTAAGCCTGAAATCAGAATTTTAAATGAAACAGATGTAACATCTTTGTTTTGGCAATATCCAAAGCAGCAGAAAACAGTATCTAAAGTAACTCATAAAACAAGAGAAATCTACAGCTATTTGTGCCAGAACAGAGATGTCTGACGTTACCTAGGGCCTTGTAAAGGAGCGCTCTGATAAATTTGGGTACCTGCCTCATTTGGAGTCATTCATGGTTTCTGTTTCAACCACGAGAAGGTGCCTGGAACAGGGACAAGGAGAACTGTCTTCAGATTTTCATTTTCTTTTTTAATTTAATTTAATTTAATTTTATGAATTTCATCACTAGTCTAATAAGGGACTTAGACACACTCTCAAAGTTTTTATTTGAAGTAACATAATATAATGGCAGCACGTTACTCTTGTTCTTAAGTGGTTTTAATTCACAGATACGTATCTTGCAGTGTGGTCAGGCCCCACACTGGGCACGACACAAATGCTGGTCCTTGGTTCCTGATATTTAGGCACAACTTCTTTTATTTAGACACTGCGACTAAACGCTGCATAATAAAGCACATAAAAAGTTCCAAATCGGAAAAGAATCAGCGTGAAGGTTTAATGTATTTACACATCCTTCCCACTTTTCAAATATTTCCGCGTGACTGTTTCCCCCAGCAGAGATGTGTCAGTCCAAGTTCCAGATTTCTGTAAGTGCACGCTGGGTGCATTCGCAAAGCATTACCACGTTACCAGGACTGGCCAGCTTTTGCGTTCACACTGTCTTCAGTAAAGCATATCATGTTTTTTCCTTTTCATAAAACACTTGGGTGTCATTGGAACGGGCAAACTTTGCTTTCAGCAGCCATGCTTTTACTTACAGGCTTGACCATGGGTTTCACAGCGCCACACATGAAATTGTGAGGATTAAGGGCAGTATAGTATTACAAAAATATTTGGGGACCCTGGTATAAACCGTTGCCACCCAAGGCAGTAGGCGATGATGTTCAGAGGGACTCCAGGATGGCCACAGCTTGCTGGGGCTAGCAGAAGTCCATCAACTGCAGGCCAGGACCTGCTGGGTTAGAGTCTACATAAAGTTCTGCTTTGAATAATTATTAAAATGAAAATTGGAAATTAGCAAGGTATCTGCTATATAATATCTCTAATTCCTGGTAATTCCTAGTATCTATCTATATATATTAATGACCATGTAAATGATAAAATCAGTGGATGGTAAACTAAACTCATGTTGCTTAGCACTGTCAGTACAAATGTGCCTTAGTGGAGAAGGAAAGAGTTAAAGGAGAATTAGTGCATGCTAATTGCTCGTGCTGAGCTGTTCCACTCAATTACCTGAGTTTTCTTGAACTACAAGAACACTCATCTATATAGAAAAGCTAGAAAAAGCTGAAAAAATGCCAGGTTTATTACCTCATAAGCTGTCAAAGACAGAAGCATTAACACAATATTTATCCACACTGTGCTATGATTTTCTTTCTAAAATCACCCTGTGTTCTCTGTGGCAGACACAGTGTTGCTGTAGAAGTCCAGAGTGTTCAGTGCTTACCTTTCTTGTGTACTTCGTATACCACTCTTCACAGGCCAGGATATTGAAAATATTGGATCAGCTCTCCCAATTGCAGGATAGACTTGAAAAATGAGCTGTGAAATGAAGATAAACACTGGATTTGTTTGGCGTGGCTTCCGTATTTTGTCTTTAGGGCTAACCTTTTCATCTTTTTCTCTCTGTGAGAAACAGAGCCTTGTTTCTAAAACAAAGGCTGAAATTTATGTCACAGTCTGAGGAAGTGCCAGGAAAAACAAGAAGTGAGAACCATAAAAGTAGGCGATAGTATCGTCTCCTTTATTTACTGTGGGTTTGAAATCATGATGAATGTACATCGACGAGTGTAAAACATTTAAAAGACAGTCCGCCTTTACCTTTGGCAATTTCTATAACACACGTCTCAGTTATGCCCAACTTTGATTTAATCAAAGAGAGGAATCTAGATGATCCCATGTATCTTCTCTTCTAGGAGAGGAAATTCTCTATCTTCTTCTCCATCCCTAGAAACCCAGCCCATTGCAATGCTTTCAGCTCTGAAAGTCTTCTGTGCCAAAACCCACAAGTTGCCCAGTCCTCCTCTGATGGGTATTTCCCTTCTCCCTAGCCATGGAGTGAAAGGTTGTCCCTGTGACTGGTGTTGGACCAAATTGGGATGGCATGGGTGCCCCCTGCCTAGATGCTGTCCTCCTTCCCTGGTGAAGGGGAAAGAGCTGCCTATCAAGACCTGGAACCCCCTGTCTGGTGGCATGAAGAGGGCATGGACAGCCTTCTGAGCCTGGTAGCTCTGCCAAACCATCTCAAACATGAGGGGTCACGACTGATCAGGGAGAAGACATCCCCACTGCAACTTCCTGGAAAATGTGGGGAAGCAGGGAGGTGCTGGTGGCATAGAGCTGGAGAGGACACGGATACAGTGGATTTGGAGTGTGGGGGACTGTGCTGGTGACATTACGGTGGCAGCCCAGGTAGGAGTGATCTTGATAGATGTCCTGGCCCCAAAGCAGACCCTGGTTGTAGCAGCACTGGTCGCCCCAGGCAGGCAGCTGCTCTTTGGCACGGGGATGAGGAAGGCAGCAGGGGACCCACTGCAGAGCCCCAGTGTTCCCTCATGGTGCCCCAGGACAGGCAGTACTGCCAAAAACCATCTCATTGTGTTGGGGTGAGGTGGGATTCACCTGGTAGCTGGCAAATAAATACCAGTTTTCAGCTGCAGCATCAAATGTTTTCCATAGTGATTTGTGCCACCTTCCCATGCTCAGTGTTATCACCTGAAAACCGTTAGCCACTAAAAGTCAACAAATATTTTAAAACAAAATTCAGTGGAAGATAGGCCAGAATTTGCGGTGACAGTCTCTATTTGTCTTGTGAAATTTTCCTGTGAAAAGCCAAGGTTGGAAGATGAGAAACAGAGTAATACCAGGAATGAGCACCCATGGCTTTGTAATGCAAAAGTCAAAAGGAGAACATGCCTCCTTCACATTTCCAAACCAAGGAAGTGGGTGCTCTTCACTTTCCTTTGTATAGATGCTTTATACACCCCCTCCCTTTTTCCCAAAAACCCCTTAGGATTAAAAAAAAACACAACCAAAAAACCTAGTAAGAATAAATTCCTTTCAGAAAGGCTTTCATTTTTCAAGCATTAGGAAAAATCTTGTTAGGAAATATTTCCTAGAACATCTTTTCTTTCATTAATTTGTGTGTTCTCTTGAAATCAAAAGCATTACAGGTTTTGATTACTTTCAAGGTTCAGTTCAGAATATTCTTCTCTAAATGATAACCAAGAGGGAAAGATGCCATTGTCTTCCTTTCCACTCTGCGCAACTCAACTGTTTCACAAACTTGGAGTAACTGTTGCTTGACTTTGATAGTATTCTAGTGGCATTCAGCAAGGGATTTAAATTAATATTTTCTAAAATTAAATCCAAAACTAATTTTACAGTTAGTGCTTTTTTTCTTTGGTTGGGTTTTTCTTTGTCAAAGAGTCCAAAACTGTCTTGAGATCTGCACAGTGTATGTCTAGAAATAAGAAAAGGTGAAGTTTCTCCTGGGACTGCCCCCCATTAGTGGATACACAGCTCTGAGAAACACCTTTCAGTGTCTGAAAGCGTAGCCCTTAAATGAGATATGTATTGACAAAAAAGCAAGTGGTTTATATCAATCCCCATGCTGCCATCTAAACCAGATGGATCTCAAAAGCAAACCAAAGCTATGGCAGCTATACAGTAGCTCGGATGTCTTGTGTGTGAACCAGATATAGGTGGATTCAGACAAAAGAAAAAGAGTTTATGTATGGATTTCAGTGAAGTCAGAAAACTAAATGCAAAATCTGTCACTTGGGGATAGCTTATGAGCCTGGGATACGTCTCAAGAGCCCCGGAGTTATAAATCAGTGTCTGGCTTCCAGTCAATAATTCACAAATTCTGGATTATCACATCACAATTTGAAATTATGTCAGATCTGGCTGTTTAATATTTAACAATGGTTTCCTGTTAAAAATTATCAAAGAGTAATTTAACACACAGTAATGAAAAATCTAAAAAAACCTCTCGCTTTGTTTTGGCGGGTTAGTACCCTAAGTGAGAAATTACTACTGAGCGGAAATTGCCTAACTAATGCAGTGGTTCATATCAGGGCAGTGTATTTTATTTATCTGGCTGTATTGTTATCAGTCATTTGCTTATCTGTATTACAGCAGCACCTGGAGATTCCAGATATGGGGCTCATTGTGCTCCAGTCTGTAGGACCATAACAAAAAAATAAGCCTAGACTAGAGAGATATTCCATACACATGCAAAGAAAGAAACTGGAAGGACACTCAAGCTAATAAATGAATACAATAAGTAGGTTATAGTGGTCCTGCTGCACCTGTAGGCTTGTCCTTATAGACTCCTTGATTACAGCAATTAAGAATGTGCTATAAAACAGGTAGTGCAACGTTACCTTGTTTCCAGTCAATATGTGTGTTTGCTAAGCTCTTCCTCATCTAAGTTATTTGCTTTTGTCTAATGACCAGGTCTTTGCCAGACCCAGAGACCTCCCAAGCTATATTTAGCCTGGACCTACACGCAGCTTCCGCCTGCCTGTGATGGACACCCAGCTCCAGTCTTGCATTTGCTGTGGACCATGAACTCCCACTAAACTCCGACTAAATTCAAGATTTTAAACATACCCTAGGCCAATCTAGTCCTGAAGGTAAAGGGTGAGCCTACCAGTCACTTTAGCTTCAGCGTGGGGCCAGGTTATCAGTGCTGATTGCACTACCAGACTCTGGTGGTAACCGGGTATACTCTGAACTGGAGAAACTGGCTGGAGATAACTGTTGTGCACAATTGTTTTTAGCCTATCCTGAGATTATTATTGCTGGTTGTTTAGATCTAAGGCTATTTTTAGAGTTTGGGTTAAGGCAGGGTTGGACCTGCATTTTAGACAGGTTAGTCTGTAGTGTGTGATGGCAGACGTATTTCTTGTCCTCGATTTGTTAGATGCTCTGCTGTGCACATGAAATGCTCTTCACAAGGGCTCTCTGGGTGAGGGGGGGGAAGAGCAGGGACCGCAGGTGGTGCCTCTGCCTGGAGCCCTGTACGGGGCCAGCAGCCAGCTCAGATAATGAGGATGAGAATAGCAAAACTCCTGAATTACCACGGGCTTCCTTCCACAAGAGAACCTGGACCAGACAGTCAAAAACACTTATGTGCCCAGATACGCAGATGGAGGACCAGTGGAATTTTTTTAAACGTTACCTAATTCCAATTGATCTGTGACTGCTTAAGTGCATGGGAAAATCCCACGGGCCACCTCGAGCCATAGGATTGCACCTAAATTCACAATAATCTTTGCAGATTTAGGATCCATGTTACGGACTCTCACACAGAGACTGATGGTCAGATTTCAGACTTCTTCGTTAATCGCATTTTCCTGTGTATTGGATAAGAAGATCCCAGGCTGTGGGCTGCTGATGCTGTCAGCATCTCTGCCTTTCAGGTGTGAGTCTCCAGGTGTCTAAGTACCTTTGGAAATGCGGCTGGAGGCAACCCACCTTTGAAAAAGTGGAATTGATAGGAGCAGGAGAGCCATGAGTTCTCCTTGCAGATACAGCCGATGGTGACTAATACTGAACACGGCTGTAACAGCCTGCCCGCGGCGGCTTTCCTCGTAGGCTGTAAATCAGCAGCCTCTCCCAGAGGTACAAGGGTGTGAAACGCTCTTTGTCAAATAAATATTTTTGTATCAATTAAGAATGAGGGTTTAGGAGACTCTGTGCTAAGTTGGTGACTGGCTCTTTAAGAGATCTTTCATATCTGTCTTTCCACAAGTTCCTGTGTCCCATTTTGGAGCTTCTTTTTCCTTTAAAAAACACCTTTTTAGTTTCTAGGTTTGGTTTGCTTTCTTTTATATGGAAGAAAAGAAGGACTGTAATTTGATGTTATTCTGCATTTATGATGCAAACTATTCTCATAGCCAGGGATGATTTTCTTGAATTTATCCATTTATTCACTCTACCATATTTCTGACAATTACTGTGGTTTAGCTATCTTCCCCACTGAAGTCAGCTGGAAATACTGTCTTTCCACACCCTTTTACAAATCCTATTCCATCAGTAATGACACAGATTTTAAATTTTTTTTTAAACAATTGCTCCAGTACTTGTTTCATTGCATTATAAAACTTGAAGGTCATCTAAACTAGGAAATAAACCTTATTAATTGAATATTAATAGTCCAAAGGCTTGGACACTTTTTGGTATGGTCAGCTTTTTCTAAGCAGGAAGAGTCAAAGTTAAATAATCAGATCAATCAGAAATGTTAACTTCCTTTTAATGCCTTTGTATTTGAAACATTTTAACTTTGACCTCGGTTGTTTGCTGCTTTCAAATCAGCAATCAGAAATGGCAGAAAATTACTGACTTTTGACGTGAAGCTTTGCATTGCTGCACCAAGGCCTTAACTTAAATCTGCTTTTAAAAGATGAATTGCATTTAGAACTGCTTAAAAACGCATCTTAAATTGGCTGCCTTATCTGTGCTAGCCAGCAGCACATTTTACGTTTCTCCACAGGCAAACGGTGGTACCTGGCTCCGTCGCAGCTCGGCACACGTCAGAGTGTCTGTGCTTCAGCGCTCGTGGTGACTGTCACAGTAGCCTGCGAGGACTAAAATATATTTCCTGCACTGTGAGTCAGACCTGAGAATTAATAATGAGCTGCATTTAAGTGGGAAGAAATCGTTTTTCTTTCCATTTATCAGCTCTGATTTACCAGCTTCTTTAAAAAAAAAAAAAAAAAACAACAAAAAACCAACCCTGAAAATCACCTGCAATAAAAGAGATTCAGCCTCGTGTTCTGTCAAGGAAATGGGCTGAGACAATGTGCTGCTATATTTAAATTTTCTTAAGCATGTTTCTCCCTGACCAGGTGTTACCCCAGGCACCCAGTTAATGTCGCTTCTCTCCGTATCACCCTCCTTCTCTCCTTAGACTGTTAACACTTTTCTCCTCCTTTATATCACTTGATATGGAACTTACCCCAGACTTCAAAAGCTTCTCGATGGGACGTTAGCCATCCGCACGCCAAGTCGCACAGAACAACGTCTGCTACCCTACAGCAGAACATCCAAACCTGCAAATGTACAAGCCCTTCCTCCTGAAGTATACCTGAGGGTACACAGGTATATTGCTGCTTTAAAATTTAGTTAAGGTACATTAGATTGATGTTTCTCATTTCTTCACCAGCTGGATAGCTACTATCCAGGTGAGGCTGGCTTGCAGGCATTGCTTTTACCCAGCCTTCTGCCTCCCCTCTTCCATCCTCACACGGTTGCTAACAAAGCAAGCAGTTTTTATATGGAAAATGTGTATTTCTACTGCATTTTTTAACCTCTTTTAATGTAACTTAGAAGTAAGAAGGATTGATCCTGCAATTTTGCCAGCCACACAGGTTTGTGCGCTAGAGCCATATTCTTTAAACTTGAAGTACCTTGCTCCATACCATGCAATAGGGTGGGCTTTTCCCTGGTACTGTGACCCCCCCCAATTGTGCCTCTCCTTTGAGAGCTCTGCTCAGATGTTTGCCTACAACATCTCCCTGTCAAACCTGCAGTGTAATGACAATTCCCATTATTTGATCTAATTAGATAACCTGGGACAAATATAAATCAGATGATAGAAAAATTTTCATTTGGAAATATCAGGAATGAAAGAACTGATGGGATTTTTTTTTTTTTAAAGTGGCTGTAGAGGATTTTATTGTAGATGTTCGGTGAGTGGAGATCTGTGTGCTATACCAAGCAGCAATTAAGGACCTGTGCTGGCCGTTTTTCACTATGGTAGGAGGCGGCTTGTAAGGTGAACGTTGAGTTCTGATGTTTGCCAGACATAGCAGAGAATCAGCTCCTTGTTGTACTGGCACAACATAAGGCGGCTGCCTTACTGTCTTAGCAAGATTTTGGCTTAGTCTTCCGAGGGGAATTACAAATTTAAGGCAGCTGGCGCTGGAAAGGTACACGGATACCTTTGATTAACGCAGGTTGCTAGCAGCTCTTTGCAATTCAGAGTGCAGACTGCAGTGGGGGCTGGCAAAAGTCCTCTGAGCTTTAATACAACACACAGCTCATCTCCAACCAGCAGCTGTGCTGGCCATGGAAACCTCATGAGCAAAACCCACTGGAGCTCACAGAGAGCCCATGGGAAGGAGTAGGAAAGAATATTCTTGTAAAAAATTATTCTAAGAAACTGTAGCACGTGTCCTTTTGCCTGTGTAAACTCAAATCAGGAACATTTCATGGAAAGAGAGTCAGCAAGTATTGAGGATGAAACAAGGCTGTACATGAACTGAGGTTTCATCCTCGAGCAGCTGCTGAGCCACTGGCAGGTCTGAGGGACAAAAACAGTTATCAGCTCCTTCCTTGCCCTTTTCCTCCATCTTCTTCCTCCTTCACGCACTTTGGTTGGGCCACCAGCACCCAGGTAGCACCAGTGTCTACATTCATCTGGATTTATGAAAACCGTGGGATTAGAAGAACGTCACCAGTCAATTAGTCATTTCACCTTCCTTTCTCAGCAAGGATATTTCTAGCTGCATGTGGAGGAAACTGTGAAATGTGTGCTTAGGTGCTCAGGATGGAGAGGCTTGTAAAAAGACTTGGCCTGCTACTTGCTAAAATACCTTGGGTTTTATTTCTATATAGTGAAGGGGAAAAAGGCAGCTGATTCATGGGGTTTGGGTGCTTGGCTGGAAGACAAATATTTCGATTCTGCCTTCTTCCTCCTCCCTTGTGTACGTTTTTGGTCAGTTGTAAAGAAAGGGCCCCAGAAAATTTTCAGTATCAAATCCAAGCTAGCACGTGAGATGAAGCTGTACACAACTCTCACCTCACCAAAATGACTCAACTGGCCAAGGCTGGACCTTTGGCGTCCAAACTGGGGCCACTGCTGAATCCCTGTGGTTTGTCAGTAATGGTAATACCAGCTCCTGTTCTCACACCTTGGGTCCCTGACTATCCTCGCCTACAGTGTGGAAGTAGATGTCACCAGAAAAGCTGTACTGAAAAGCACAAAAGCAAAAGCCACAGCACCGCAGATAATCAGTATGCATGCTCTAAAATGAGCATTTCTTTCTTCTGTGGATCACATGTGGCTGTTTTTTATACTAAGAAGCTGGTATGTAAAATAATGCGATTTTTGCTTTTTTTGGTTTATGTTACTGTTTGCTTACTAAAGTAATTTTGTGCAATAAAATAAAGAATAAAACCCCAGTGGGATCACTCAGTGAATTGGCTAGAGGAAAACATATTGGCGCACCTCAGGGCTTTTATGCCTCTTTCTTAGTCCATCTAGCATAGCCCGCTATTAGAGACATAGCACTGAATTCAATTGACCGTTTGTAGGTCTTGTTGTAGCAATTCCTATCTCTGTCTAGGTAAGCAGTTTCATTAATACTGTGTACGCTCTGTGTAAAAGGCCCTGCTTTCTTCCCATCTCTGCTCTAATAAGTGCTGGTTTGAAAAGTACAGGAGAAGAATAGAAAGCATAAAACTGACCTCTCACCGGACTGTAACATAAATGGCATTGGGAACATTTCTGTGATGAAAAGATGCTTCCAGAAAAACAGGTGTAATGGCATATAAAAGCCACTTTATAATAATTTTACATGCCCTCAAATATTCAGCATTCTGCTGGACCCTAATGGGTATGCAACTGCACTGCATGCTGTGGAGATGTCCTTTGCAACCTAAAGGTTTCAATAACATGATACCTGAGAGATTTGTATTAAAAAAAACCTGCCTCCCCTGACATGTAGTGGACTTAGGTATTCTTGGGAAGAACCTCTTAGGACTCCCGGTCTTAGGAATCATGGACTTGAATTTCACTTACACATCGATGCTTCCTCCTTTTACATTTTTACCAGGGATGGCCCAATGCCCAGTCCTTTTCTGCTTTGACCAGCAGCTGGACCTGCTCTGCTAAGTGCCCTAAGCCTGCTCCTGCAAGGTCCTGAGTGTGCGTGTAAGGGGCTCAAGCAGGCAGAGAAGAGTGTGTGTGGAGAGGGGTGGAAATTTTGGCTTCACTCAGTCCCTAGGGGGCTGCAGAAGAAGGGGGATTTTGAAGGACCAAACTGAACCATGGAGGTGATGGGGCATTTCCTGGGGTGGGAAATGTTTGAAGAGAGACCACAGACCTGTGGCTCGCTTGCCAGGGAACTGTGAAAGTCAATACGGTTCCCAGCCCAGCAGCAAAATGGTGAAAGGCAGCCTAGCAGGGAGCCAAAAGTAAATTTCACACACCTTCAGGGTAGGTATAACAGAAGCAGCCCATCAGTGCTGGTTCAGCTGGCACAGCATCACCAGTCAGCGCCACACTGGGCAGCACCAGGTGATCCTCTGGGGCAACACTTCCCCCCTTTCTGGGTACAGTATGGTCTATCTACTGCCACCAAGAGAATTAGATCTAATTGTCTTTATGCTTGCACGAAGCAGGATTTTTGCAACCCCCCCCCCCCCCAAACACTATCAGGTGCTTGTCTGGAAAAAAACCCAACAGACTGCTCACAAACCTGAACATTTTTGGTGGTGACATTACTGTAAGGGATGTTAACAGGTTCTGGATGTTCAACCTCACTGGTCAGTGGGTGGAAGGCATATTTTGACAGATTTACTCACTTCATTTAGGCCCCTTATTAGAGGGAATGTGATCAGACATTTCTTCTATATTTTTTAGAAAAAAGCTTGAAGGAAAATACTTGGAGAGTGCATTGACCTATTAAGTTGCCTGATTTGTGGCCACAGCTGTTTCCTTTGTGCGAGCGCAGGCAGGAGTGGTGATTCATACATGGGAAAAGATCACTCTTGCGTTTGGTTTGCTGTGAGCTGCTCTTTTGTACCCTCCTGCACTCACCATGGCACCAGCAGGTTTGGGGCACTCTGCCAGAGCATCGCAGTGATGCAGGCAGAGGCACGGCCTTGGGAAAGCTCTTTCAAGGCTGCAAAGAACCTATCAGTGCTCCAAAAAAAGCAGCAAGATACTGGGTTTCTACTAATCAGGTTAAGCCAGGAGGCCAGAAACATGCCTGTTTAAGGAGTAGCAAGCAAGTTCCTGTGTTTTTAAATATGGATCTGGAAATCTCCTTCCAGAAAGGCGTGGTGGCCTCCAGCCCGTGCAGTCTCACTATCGCTGCCTATGCACAGCTCCTACGGCAGTGGAAGTGGGGTGAGGGTGGGAGGCGTTGATGAACCCTGGGCAGAATTTGGCTCTGAGGTTTGCAGAGTACCAGACTGGTACTTACCCACCTCTGATACGCTTTTAATGCAAAACAATGAACATCGTGTACTGAGGCACTGTCATTGCTGGAAATGCTGTGTAAATCACAGGGCTGCACACTCCCATACTGAATGGCAGAGGATGTTGGTGACTTACAAGGACATCGGTAGAATGGCAATCTTTAGATAATTTCTGGAACAAAACCTTAAAAAAGTGCTAAAGTACTTCAGGCAAATTATAACACCCACCTTACATTTTAATGCCACCTTAAACTGTATTCTGCAACAGTCAGCTGTGGGAGGAGATGACATAAACAGACAATTAATGTTTCTTTTCACTTGCCACTTACGATTGAAAAATGTGGTCACTGAGCTGTCTTTTTCTGACATTTTCTCAACAGCTTTACACTTTGCAGAGAACTTGCCGTCAGTCCCCGTGCCAGAGCTGTGCTGCAAGCAAAGCGGGGAGCCTCTCCGCTTTACCAGGTGGACCATCGGCATTCATGAGCACCGAATGTATTTCATTGACTGTGAAACTCCCTGCTTGTTGTCTGGGGCCATGTGTTTTGCCAGGTGTGGTGGGATTGAGGTTTCTGAGGGCTGGAGAAGGGCTTGCTCTCCCCTGGTTGGCCCCAAGCGGGGCAGTCCTGCACTCAGGGCCACCCAGAGCAGGACAGGACCAGAAGAAGACTTCTTTAGCATCAGGAAACTGTGACAGCTGGTAGTTGCACCATTTTGACATACGCTTTAGGTCTATTTGAGATGTATTTGTACTTGAAGTATTCTGTAAGTACAAATGCCAATCTGTGATTGAACACTTGAGTGAAAATGTTTTCCGGAGCAAACCCCGCCTTCCCGCTGGTGCCCATCGTGGCACAGACCCAGCTACCTGGAAATTTTGGATTGTCTCCCATTCACCACTTTATGTCAGGCACCTAGTAGTGAGTTACACCAGTGATTTTATTTTTTTTTGAGCAGAACTCTAAAACAGTTTTGTGTTCCACGGCTGTAATCTGCACTGTCAGCAGTGACTCTGTGGGTACTGACAAGCTGAGCTCAAGGTACGGTGTCTTACAGGAGGTGGGTGGTGGGGAAAAAAGATCTGTCTTTTATAAATATATTTGGATAATTGCATTTATCCAAATCACCTTTGTGTCCTTTCCCACTCCCTTCTGAAGATGAGAGTGTTAACAAAAGGAATTCTGCTATTTTACCGCTATTGGGATAACTAGATTCCTGACTTTTCAATCATAATTTAGATTATTTTTCTAAAATGTCATACATATTGAGTGTGATTGAATTTCTGCCAGAATTTTATTAGATAATTGGCACAGCACTTCTCCCATCAGTGATCCGCTGAGGAGAAAATGCAGCAAAGGAAGGAAAAATAGGAAGATGGAAGAAACAAATAGGAAGAAAACTGAAGCAGCAATCTAAA
The DNA here is from genome assembly GCF_011004875.1 of Balearica regulorum gibbericeps. NCBI lineage: Eukaryota > Metazoa > Chordata > Aves > Gruiformes > Gruidae > Balearica > Balearica regulorum. Next base: position 132,606,928 of record NC_046185.1, on the reverse strand, counting down.
AGGCAAATAGTTTTTTAATAAAAGGAGTGTGAATCACAGCCCAGCATCAGCTTTACAGCTAAGTTTCACTCAAACTATGGTCCAGATCAAAAGAACAAGCCTCCAGGTGTGCTTTGGATCTGATTTAGTTCCCCTGCTGCAGTCTCCTCTATAAAGAGTCTTATTTTTATTTAAAACATTCTTATTCCCAATCATGAATATCTGACCTAAACCTAAATCGGCATGATTTCAATCAAATCTATCCACAAATCACTGATTACATCTACTGAAATCTGAGTGTGTGCTGGTAGCACAGCCAAGCAACCCTGTCCCTCCATAAAACAGGTTCCCCACTTTCCTTGATAGAACTGGGGCAAGCTGCTTTCCCACAGTTTATGCTATTTAAGCTAATCTAGTGTAAGGGCGGGAGAGACAAACACGTTACAGTGAGGTAAAGCAGGGTGCAGACTCGCAGCGTGTCAGCGCTCCTGCAGCAATGGCCTGGGTGCACATTTCTGTAGCACGTGGGAAATGCACAGCAGCCTCTCACCTGCCTCACGTGGGTACAAACATGCCCAAAACTGGTTACCAGGGACCCACTGCTGTATTTAGGGCACAGCAATTATTTGGTTGCCTGAAACCAAAGTCACTCCCTTTTGACTGACACAAAAGCACGCTGGAAGGATTTGCTCTGGTCAAGCTGTGCAAATTTTCCACAAAGGAAAAGCAGAGAGGGGTATGCAACAGCTCAGGTTGTCAGAGGTGGAGCAGTCTGAAGAAAATTGACTGAATCTAAGTAAATAAGCTTGATAACTGCCTTTAACATTGCTGTAAACAGGTATTAAAACCCCATAGTGAAGAAGGGATTATATGCATGTATGCATATATCCTTCCACTAGAGTGAACAAACACAAGATGAAACCAGGCCAGAGGGCTGCAAACACAGATGACCACATACTGATCCATTTAAATGCAACCTGGAGACGAACTGGTTTTAGAGCATAATAAAAAACCCATGGCTTATTTGTGCTAATGAAGCCATTAGTCAGTCATACTATCAGAAAGAGTGTTAGCAAAACGAGAAATCTTTTGGAGGAAATGGAATTTCTTAAAGGGTAGTAAGGAAAACCAGGAACCCTCTTATTGTGATCACATAATGACCACATATAGAGCTGTGTAGCAACCTATCACATCAGAATTGTACATACATTATGGATCATTTAGCTGTGCTCTGTGTGTGTACATGTACATGTATGCAAGCATATGTTTTATATATGCATATAGCTGTTCACATACGCATATTTACATGCATATATGCATTTAAATATTATTTTATTGGCATGTAAGGGGCATATACTTTTGCTTCTGTTTGGTCTTGTAGTCTCTTGCTTCTTGTCTTGCTTGGTTTTGGGTTAGCAGCCAACTGCCCCCATTTGTCTGATACCACCCTCCCCTTCTTCACCCACCTTGCAGGTGCAAGAGAGGAGGTTTTGTTTGGCAGCAGAAAGCAATGGGAGGAATGCTCAGCAGTTCTGGAGAAAAGCTAGAAAAGGTGGCCTGCTTTCATCAGCTCTGTATTTCCTAAATTTCCTTCCTTCCTTCCTTCCTTCCTTCCTTCCTTCCTTCCTTCCTTCCTTCCTTCCTTCCTTCCTTCCTTCCTTCCTTCCTTCCTTCCTTCCTTCCTTCCTTCCTTCCTTCCTTCCTTCCTTCCTTCCTTCCTCCTTGGATGTGCTTTCTTAAATTCTTCTATTTTTATTCTCTGGCTTTAAAAATTTGAGTATCTATTTTGGAGGGAAGGGCAGAGAGGCTATTCCTAATAAGCAGGGAAACATATTAATCACATTATTCTAGGAAGTCAGACCATAGATCTTAATATTTTCAAAGATCACTTAATCATTTTGTTCCCTTCCCCCTGAAGGGAATCAAATTACTAACCACTTCGCTGCACCCTAGGGCTGTACAGCTTTTTGTCAGTCTCTTTATGGTTAACCTCTTTGTCATAATATTGATTTTTAACAAAAATATCCTTTCTGCCTTACTTAACTTTGATATGCCACAGAGCCCTGTAACTACAGCTATCTTTAGATCATTGTCTAATCTTAGTATTTGAAATCGAGTTACTATGTCTAATCAGTTCTTCCCAGAAGTGCCTTACTAAAGCACGCAAGGGTTCATTAAGAAACCCATCTGACTTCAGATTTGCCTCCTGGGGGCTCCTCTCAACCCCAAAATTACCAACAGCATTTGGAAAGAGACTAGTCATGACAGCCTCCCTTCCTCCCCTTCTCCCCATCCCTCTCTGAAGAGCAAGGCAGAGTGTGAGACAATGCAGAGCCTGTGCAAATGTGTGTGCGCGTGTGTGCGCGCGTGCACGTGCACGGTGTGTGCCAGGAACAAGGGGAGCTGCTGAGCTCCAGGAGCCCAAAAGAGGAAGAGATGGCAATGTCAGGGATCTATGCTGTCCATGTGACAGCTGTCAGGGGTAGTCAGCTCCACCGTACAGACTTTGGCACCAAATTGCTGGGATCTTGCTTGGATGCAAGCATACAGACAGAGTCTGGTCTTGGCTGGGAGGGACACGTGCCCATGGTAGCCGTGCTCCAGGCAATGTGGCTGTGTATGGGCTGAACCCATACACCCTCCAAGCAGCTCAACACCGGCCACAGGAGCACATCCCATGGGCCAGACGCCTGCTCTGATCTCAGCTGCCACCAGCTGCTGTGACTTGTCCCCTCTGCTCTCTTCTGCCTCTCTGAAGATAACACCCACCAGTTGTGATCCTGGCACCTCTCACCCTCTGAGTGAGGGTGCTGCACCACCAGGTCTGCTCTGTAACCAGCCAGCCAGGACTCAACGTGTGCTCCAAGGAGCATCACTGCTCGCTTTGCAGCATGCTGCATCCTCTGCAAGGGGCAGTTAGCCTCTGCCATGGCCTGGAAGAGGAGAAGGTGCCCTGTCAAGGGAAAGATCTGGAGGAGGGGCAGGAGCCCTCCTGGAGATGGAGAGGAGTCTGGAGCAGCGGGAAACTCCCCCAGTCCCAGTTCACCGGGCTTGCCAGGAGTTGCACCACGGCTTTTCACCAACCTGCTACCTCCTCCCCCTCCTTTTCTCCCCCTCACACCCACACTCTGCCAGTCAGGGACGGCTAACCTAGGTGGTGCATCAACACCAGGGCCACCTTTCTTCATCTGATGGGGCCATAAGTGCACAGGCTTGCAAAGAGTTTTGCTGGATGGGGTCCATGCCCTCCACATGCTGGAGCCCTTCAGGGAGTGTGTGCCTGCAGACGGCCATGAGTCCCTGGCCCAGCAGGAAGTATTTCAGTGACACCATAACCTGGTTGGCCCTGGGTGTTGACGTCCGCTCAGTGACCACTTGGGCTTTTTCCCCTGGAGACCTCCTAGGACAACGCCACACCCATGACCTGCAGTTTCTGCAGCCCTGTGAGGTTTTTGGTGCAGAGCTGATGTTCCGCAACACGTGGTCTGGACATACACGTGTCCACATGCGCACACACTTCTCTCCCATCTAGCCCTCTCATGGAGCATTTGCCTTGTGCATGCTGGTTGCAAAGGATCAGAAAGTGGAACAATACTCCGTCGTCCCGGTTTTATAGAGGCAACCACGTCCATCCCTATTAGTGCCTATTGCGTCATCCTAAGCTTTGTTTTGGCATTCTTTTTTCAAGTGACATCTAATTAAGGGTAACAAACTTGTACACCAGACAAAGGTATTGCATCCGTTCATCAATTCGTAAACATTTGTGATCAGAGTATATAGTGCTTTATGAAATGCCAGTAATTAAGTCCAGATAATAATCCCTCCAGCTCTTCAGAATAATCAAGCAAAATCTTAATTAAACAATCACTGTCCTCCATGTAGAAAAAATGTAGTTCGGGTCATGGCAATTAATTATATTTTTCTCTATTCCCCAAGCAGTTTTTATGGCTGTGGTCTGTGGATATTAAAAATAATCTGGTGATGAGAGACCAGATGGCTAAGGAGGTTGAAAATGGCATGTGTTGTTTTTCGTTTGAGGATTATGCGCTTCATTCAAATGTTGTTACTTTTGATGGCTGTCGAATTGCCTAAACAAAACGAGTTGGTGAACCACAAAATTATCTCAAAACAGGCCACAATTTGCACAAGTGAGGAAAAATTCCCAACAAGAGTGGGAAGAATTTAAAGAGGTTTAGAGCTGGTTATGTTTGGCTATAATAAATGATTCTAGGCACCATCTTATTTAGGGATTATTGTATCTATTATATATTTTAGGAGTATCTTATATTTGGAATAATTATATTATTTGTAACTTTTCTAATTATCCTCAAATTATTCATAATTATTTTAGATATTACTCATTTTAGTTATTTCAGATTATTCCTAATTATTTTAGGAATAATAACACTTAGAGTTGATTTCCAAGTCAGACTAATTTGGTGGAAAGACTTCACTGATTTCTGTGAATTTTGGATCGAGCCTTTAGAAAGCAGTATGATTTACACAGTTTATTTCAATTATGAATGCTTGTGTATTTCTTAACTCACAAAATGTATCAAATCCCTTGCCTTTTACAGGAGTTAGATATATTTGTGGAGCTATTACACTGTTAGTGATCTCGCTGTGTTCTGGGAGCTTCAGTTTCTAATGCAGAGTCCTCAGTACTTCATAGGGAAAATGTGTTTTAAAAAGATAGAATAAAAAGTGGAAGAAACCACTCTTATGCTAGGTTTTATAAAAGGGGAGAACAGGGCAGTGCACTACAATTTTATGTGCAGACTTAAACTCTTCATTAGTGAAGAGAATAAGGCAATCCCAATCCCCATTTTACCTCCTTGTTGCAGTCCTATCTTTGTAAGCATCCCTGCCACTGAGACATTTTGTGTTTTGCTGCAAGTTCCTGGAAGGCTCTTTTGTGCTGCAAATTGACTTTAATGCTCCTTCCATCAAATTTTTTTTGTTTGGCTTAAAGCCTATGCCCTCAGTGGGGGTTTAGGAGGGACTTGAGGTTCCTGCTTCTGTACTCCCACTACAATTATTCCTAATGAAAGAAGAAAGGGGACTAAATTGCTTCAAGGCAATTCCTTGCCAACAGTGAAAAACACTCTTCCAGAGGTCTTTTGCCACTCAGTTGTCTGCACTAGTGGGTGGTCCATATCTTATCCAAAGGGATACTCGGTGGGCCCTTCCTCTGACATTATAGGATCCCTTTTCAAAGACCTCTGCAAGGAAAAGCCTTTGAGAAGCATCATTCTTCCTTGTCCCTGACAACCTGGATTGTTCTATGATTACATGAAATGCTTTTAAAATACTGATGATGATGTGTATTTTTCAGGGATGTTTGAAAAGAGGCTTGTTGGTCACTCTAGGGGATCCTGCTGTGCTTGAAGAGATGCTCCCCCCTCCATTACAGAATTAAGACTACTTAGTCTTAGCATATGTGGCTTCCTTGTTAGAAGAAGTAGAAATGCATTGATTTGCTCTGCAGGTCTGAGATGAGCAGATCTGAAGTGCACTGGAGGCTGGTCCCAGTTCATTGCTGCTTCCAAGCCAACACACTGAAGAAGTTTAATTTAAAGCTGGCAGCTAAAAACAAAACACCATTTCTGGACCTGTAAATTTTCTCTCAGAAGCCAGTGGCAAATCCTTCATAGCCAATACTTTGTGAAAGAGTCAGAGACTAGTAACAGCAAATGTTTAAATCATTCTTCTACTCTCATGCAAATAATTCCAACAGGTAGTCTGTACAGTAGTGACAGAGGAGACCTAAATGCCAAATATATTTCTCAGATTTGTATTAATCTGAGAAACACGACTATTAAAAAAAATTGAAGAAAACTAAAGAAAGCTGCTTTTTGTAGAAAGAAATAATAATGAATGAAGTATTAGAGATTGAGACTACTGAGTTCTCCTGTTTGTAGCACCACCACGTCCTATCACTTCAGAAAGCCTTTTATATTGAGATTCACTAGGTGTAATTAAGAATAGCAAGAAGATGCTTAAATGAAGAGTATCATCACTGAAAACCCTTTTCACTTGAAGGACCAGCTCTTGTTTTGGAGCTGCCTCTCTCAGCATTTGTCACAGGGTGGTCAAAGGCCTGATGGTCAGGAAAGCGATTCCTGGCCTTTGTCTCTTGGGATTTCAACTATAAAATGGAAATGAGGGTGATTTTCTCTATATCACAGAGTTTTTGTGAGAGTTGACATTTGTGAGGCATATCTGAGCGCCTCAGGTCTTTCTGTAGTGATCATATGATTCTCTACTTAAGCCATGACATTTATATAAAAATTTATAGATGTAGTACTACTTCTTTTCTCCCAGGGCTGATACTTAGTACATCTAAAATAGCAATCCTTCATACAAAATTAGTACATTTATAAATCCTATAATTCTGCTTTGACTGTTTTGTTTCTTTTTTCTTTACAGGCACAGGGCCAGCAACGCACAGTACTATTGTGATTTTACGATGAGATGTTTTACCTGCTGCTAGGTCACAGGAAGGTCACACTTTCTTCTGTAAAAATGTCCAGTCAACACAAATGCTAATTTTCTCAACAGGATTGACAATGCACATGTCATTTTGCAGCTTCATATATTATGTAAAGCCTGTAATTTCTCAAGCTGTGCTACTGCTGATGTTTGATTAACAGTGAGGACTTGTTACCTCTTGGATAGAGCTCTGGCTAGTCAGCAATGACAGCTAATTGAACGGCTGTTACAGAAGATTCACCTCCTCTTGGGTAGACCAGCCTTCAGGATGAATGAAACTTTGGGTACCAATCTGTCAGGGACATTTCTGCCATCTGGCAGGTGCCCATTGCTCAAAGACCAGTCGTCTTTACTCCTTTTCAAAATCCAGGGGGTTCTGGTCACTCTAAAGAAGAGGAACAGTCCCTCGAGACCTGCAGACACAGCTACTGATTGAGTAGGAGTCTCTCAGTTCAGTCCAAAGGTTGAACTCTGGCTATAAGAGTCAATCCTGCCAGCAAACAGTTTGCAACTAATTCAAGGTCTGAAGTGTATCTACATGAACTAACATTCAAGTATTTTTAACCAGGAAGAAATTTGGAGGCATCCAGTCTGTTCACTGACAGTTTCTATGCAGAAAAATATCTCAGAAGAAAGGTATTTTCAGTATCAGCTTATCCAGCTCCATTTTCAAGAGATAAACCAGAGCTATATTCCTGTTGTGAAGGTGTATATGCCTTCAATAACTATCACTAAAGACCAGATTAATTTTTTTATTCTCACAGTATCCATAAAGCTGGTTTCATACCTACTTATGCTCAGTACATGAGTGCATAAAGCAGAATATGCCTGACACTGTCTGACATGTGGGAAGGTATAGGCCTCTCTGTTCCTAAAGATTTCCACAGAATAAGTTCAGATTTTCTTTCTCTTTTCTTCTGCTTCACTTCTGATTCTGTTGTTGTTAGGATGCTCTCAGGATTCTTCAGCTTTCAAGGACATGTTTTCTTCTGCAACAGTCTTCCTGAAAGTAACTTCACAGCTTGGTCAGTTGTAAGGGTTAAATTCTTTTCAATCACTGGTGACAAGAAATCTTTTCAAGATCTCTTAAAATAGCCAAATGTCTCCAGAGAATTATTCATGGGACTACAGAAGTCAGAGTTGGATGTTTTCCATTACACGCTACGGAAATGCTCACCCTCTGAAGAAAGCCAGAACTAGCTTTAATGCCAGGACAGAAACCTAGAGCTAGATGTGATTCTATAGTGCAGCCTGTTTTCTTTCCACAGCTATGAGAAAAGGTGGCAGATACAAAGTCTCTGTAGAAGAGACCATGTTTGTGTTTAGTCACCTGTGGTCTTTGTTCCTGGCAGCTATAGTCATTAATCCTAGTATGACACTAGACATTTGGATGCCTCTGGGGAATGGATTTACACCTTTGCCTTGTTACAGTGACACCTAATGAATTACCAGATTTGTACTAGTGTGTCTGATCAACAATCAGGCCACACTGGTAGGTTGGTTCCCACTGACACTAGCAAGGACACAGCATGGGGAAAGTCGCGACTTAGAGCAGGATGTTCCCTTCCCAAGCCTTCTCCCAGGTTTCCCTGTAGGCTGTGTTTCTGCTCCCAGGACCTCAAGCAGCTCTGTTGCTCTGCAGGGGCATCTGTGGATGGTTTCATGGCTGGCATTGATGGAGACATCCCTGCTCAGGCTTGGAAGGGTGGAAATCCACAAAACACCCGAGTCTAGAGGCATTACTGGGTGTCTTGACTTCTCAAACACCAAGAGAAGTTCAGAATCACACATGTGTGTCATGGCTCAAAAGCTGTAGCCAGCTCCTTGGTTTCAGTCTGCAACTAGTTCTGGCAAGTAGAACAGCACAAAACCCAGGAAAGACACCACCTAAGGATGAGTTCTACCTAATTGTCCTCTTTTGCTGGCACCCCAAAGAGACAAACGGAAGCTACGAACTTTCTCTTTAATCCTTCTCACTTTCTGCATGGGCCCCTCCTGAGAGAGGCTCATTCACCCCCACTCAGAAAGATGCTTCATCATTTCAGGGAGCTGGATCTTAGACATCATTGCCAGAGGCTGGCTGAATTAGTCTCTGTCTTTCCTGCCCTGAAATCTATCTATCATCTGCTCTATTCTGAAATTTCTCTCAGATGAGTCTGGTTTGGCAGAAAGTGAACTCTGTGCAGGCCTTGACTGCAATAAAACTCAGTACCTCAGAGACAAAGAACAAAGTTTGATGGGGATGAGTATTTTTAATGCCAGAACAGAACAAAGGGTGGTAATGCCCAGTGGATTTAGAAACCTGAATCTTTTCACTGGCTTAGACTCAAAATTGACATTACAATGGTTTTCCTGACCATTCAGGGAAATCTGTATCCCTTGGCCTTCAGAATGCCTACTACCATATACCTGTTTAAGAGTCTTATCAGAAATATCTTTATTCCAAAGCGGTCTAGCAATTTTCTCTCTTTTGGACTCTGCCCTGACTCTTCTCAGAAGTGCATAGGGATAGGACAAGAGGAAAGCAACACATGTTGCAGCAAGAAATATTTAAATCAGAAAACAGGAAGAAAATCTTTTATCATGGGGATAGTCAAACTCTGGAACAAGCTACACAGACAGGCTGTGAAATCTCCACTGCTGGAGATATTCAGAGTGTGACTGGACAAGGCTCTGAGCAATCTGATCTAAGCTGTTCTTGCTTGGACTGGAGAATTGGACAAGATGATCTATGGAAATCTCTTTCAACCTAAACTATTCTAGGTTTTTACAACTCATATCACCCTTATCCATCCCTGAGCTCACTAGAAGAACATTGGTGCCTCCCTTCCCTGAGCAGGTATGCAGGTCCTCGTTGCATGGTGGCCACAGCCAGCTACTAAAACAAAGTCCTTCCTGGTGCTGTGAAATACAGAACTGAGCACCTGTATGGCAACCCGCTCTACACGACACTTTAAGCCCTGTCAACTGCTAAATTATCTGGAAGACGCTATCTTTACTTAACAGCCACTGTTGCTTTGAAAGCAAGCTATTGCCTGCTGTGATTGCAGTTGGCAGTCAGTGTGGCCCTTAGATAGTAAGCAGCAAGCACAAATGTGTGAGGTCTCTGCTCCTCAGCAGAGAGCCAGACAGTGGTGTCCTGCTAAATTAACATCATCTTATCTACTAGCTCATTAATTGGTGTAAAAATTAAATGGCAATTGCCTGAATAAATTAAAAAAAATCCTAGAAATTCATGTTGCTCTAAGGAGATGTAACTTCACATTTGTGTCCACAAACATCTATACCGTTGACAGTTTGAAAAATGCCACCAGGAAGGCCATGAAGGCTCCGTTACTTAGAAATAACATCAGTAGCTGAAGTTACAAAATGTTGCTGGTACTTCCTCATCCACCTGAAATGTTTCAAAATGAGAAATCTTCTCCCTCTTTGTCATTTCATTCCATATTTCAAGGAGCCATCACAAACCAATTTCATTTAATAGTATTACTGTATTCTTAAGCAAGTGGACTATACCACTCCATTAACTGTAAGCCAAAAGTATTAATCTTTTCCAGTTACCCATTACAAAACTACGTGTACTGTAATTGTTCAATTTCTTTCTGAAAACTAGAATCACCACAACCTGGAAAGCATATTAGGATTTTTCTCCATGACAGAAATATGCTCTATACTGTACTCTCTTGTAAGGTCTTACCGGTACTTTCTTGGGAGATGGGATTTGAAACAAAATTAGATTGTGAGATATTGCAAGATTGTACAAAAGCATTTTTGTGGGGAAAAAAAAAGATTATTTTTACTTTTCTCTGTGGACAGCTAGAAAACACAACAGCCTGCTTTTGCAGTTTTTATTGTGGTATTCTAATTTTTTCCTGGTGGATATATTGGAAGAACCACCCCCCCACCCCCCCCTCATTTCTAAATCGTTATTTTCAGGGTTCCATACTGCTAGCAATGAAGCAGTCAGAGCTAACTCTACCAGTATCTTCTCACCAAAAAATGCCAGTTTGAAAAAATTACGTGAGCTGGAGAGGATCAAATGGGTGCTTTGCTTCAGATACCTTTCTCCCTGAATGATGCTTTATGCATATAGATAAAATGCACTTAGCCTTTGCCTGATTCAGTACTTTCTCTACAGGGTGAAGCATGACTTTTCATCCCTTCCCAGGGTGCTAGATGGCACCAAGCAATGCAAAATAAGAACCCTACTTTATGCTGTATCTTTTGGGGATCAGAGGGTATTGTCAAAAGGAGTTGTAGGTTTTAAATTCAATTAGTTGTTATTTCAGCTCAACACCCAGGAAGCCCTGGTAGCCTGGTACTGTTGAAATGTTGCAGGTTCTTAGTCTGAAATTTGGATAGTGACAAGGCAACAGGTAACAAAAGAAATGAGTTTCTGCTGAGTGAATATAAATTGCATTTTAATGCCCTGCATCAAATTTTAAAGTATTTTCCTAAATCAGTCACATGCTATGAAGCAATACTGCATTGAGAAGAGGAAAATCCATTTAGAAAGTAGATAATGAAGTAAGCTTTCTGGTGGTGCACATTGCTGAGGAACAGAAAATTGTTGAGATATAAAACATTCATGAGAAACATGAATGATAAGGTTCTTGTTCAATACTGTAAAATCAGTGTTTCTATTCTGAACTCTATTTTTGGAGGTTGTTCCTTGTTCATGAAAAATTGCTTTGTGCTGGAATGTAGCAATAAAGATGGTAGTCCTGGAGAAGGGTCTTCTTATTCTTCTGGGTTTGGTTCCTGTTAGAGAAATGCAAGAATTTATTATTTGAAGACCCATTCTAATGCTTTCAGCCAAATAATAAGTGCTCAGTTTCTGATTATATTAGTACATCTACCAGCAGAAAATTGTGTTTAGGAAGAAAGATGTATGAGAGTATCACCCAGCATGATAGGACAGTCAGTGTCAGTCTCCTCCGTGGCTCCAGCCTTAGATGCCAGAGGCTGTTTGGGTCTCAGTACCACCTGGGCTCCTACGTGGCCTGGTCCACCCTGCAGGTGGGGCTTGGACATCAACGGCACTTCATGGCCATCGGTAGTTTGGAGGATGTTGGTGGCACTCTGTGGCTGATCTTGGGGAAACCCAGGTAGAAGGAGATGCCTCTCTGCAGGCTGGTGGACAGAGTCTGCAGAGCCTCTGTCACTTCTGAAAATGAGGCAAAGCCACTCATGGTCATTTAGGACCACTTTTTTTTTTCCTTCCTTAAAGCATTTAGGTGCCTTAATGTGGGAAATTAAGCTCCAAGGCACTCATGATAAGCTTGCCAGATGCCTGTCTGCAACATTAGTTTGTGAAGTACCTGTAAAATCAGGCTCCTTGGAAGAAGTGAACAAAGCTCAAGCAAGTTTCTGATTTAGGACACACACGCTGTGACAGGAACCAGGTGTGTCCGGAGCACACGCTCCTCTTTGGGACACTTCCATTAGAATCAGAGAACATTTGGCCTTACTGAGAAGTACGTGGCCCAAGCCACAAAATTGCCTTCTACTTTTTTAATCACAGCAGAAATATGTTACTAACACACAGAAGTTTTGGAGCGTGTGTATCAGCACCATCCTGATGGCAGGGAGCTGGCAGAGCAGCGCTGAGGGGTAAAGGTGTCTAAGAGAGCCACTGCAGCTGAAGGTGTGAGGGTAAGTCTGATGCAGATGCCACCTCTGAGCCTGTCCCGGTGGTAGCACTGAAGAAATCTGCGTACATTCTTTACCTTGGCAGGTCACATACATTTATTCTCATAAAAGTCTATTGTGCAGATATTAATATCTGCAGCTCCCTTTAATTTCTGTTGTAATGATGCACTTTTATTACATTAGAGTGACCTGAAACTGTGTCCTAGTCTCAGAGATCCCATTTGCACAGCTTGCACTGTAGGTTTAATTTCACAGTTTTTTAGTTTCCCAGCTTAAAAATATGAACAATTTATGGAGCAAAATTAACAGTTTATTAGAAATATCACTCACTGCAAAAGTCCTAAGGGTAATTCACAGCTCTATAAAAGGTCGTGATATAAATAATTGCTTGATGAATATGGACCATGTCTGTTTGTCATTAAACACCAGCAGAGAGCTAATGCACTTTAATAGTCCTGCTAACTGCTATCTGACAGGCATAGAAATCACAACCAAATACAACAATTAGGCTAAACAATTGCTTCTTACTTTTTTTTTCTTTACACAAAAGGTAAAATAATGACATATGTTGTTTTCTTCACACTTCAGTAGTGATCACGACTTATACCCCTATAAAATATTGTAACCAATAGCTTAAATATTGCAATGCTGTTCCACTGTTTATCAAACAAAATGTCACATTAATTCCACTCTTTTACATGTTGAAAGGCTGCACTCACAGTGTGCAAACTCACAGAGTGCAACACTGAAAACTATTATTCCCCTTCCTATTTGTAGGGAGCATATTCCAGGTCCCTGGTGTAATCACTGTATTCATAATCCATGCATAGTGCTGCCCTGATCCAAATCTACATCAGTAGGCTCTTAAGATCCACACACATCTGTGTAGCTCTCCACGTAGGATTAGAATATATAGATTTAAACATTACTCAAAGCAAAGAAGCATTTTAGTGAGGTTTCTCTAATAAAAGCAATGTTTTTTGTTTTCATTAAGGGCTTATTTTATTCACTTCTGACTGAACCTAACTACAGTACATCTAGTCCCGCCAGTAAGGATGAGACCACAGTCTGTTGCGGTTGGGAACGGGTGCAGAAGTGATAAAGAATGTTGATAGAGATGGATTCCCCCTTCCAAAATGTCTAGGTCTCTTCCAGATGAATTCCTGCTGAAGTTGACCAAAGAGGCTAAAAGGTACTCCACTCCCTCACTCCCACTTGCCTCATAGCAACCATCTCAAACTCTTGGTATAATTAACCTACCTCCTCCCAGCTGCCCTTGGAGAGGCTTTTCTACACACCACAGACCACTTTAGGTCTGCTACAGGCACCTCTGAATCCTATCATCTCCTTCCCTACCCATCTTAAAAGGTCCCTGTAAAGTTCTCTCTGTGAGGAGGTCCCTGGTAAAACTGACCCTATCATATGTGATTGAGTTGCTTTATCTTAAGAACTTCCCACAGATGAGCTGGATAATTCAGCTGACCTATGTGACAAAATGAATTAGAAGGTAATCTATTTGTGTAAGAAATTATTTAGGCCAAGAGAAAGTATGTGGCGCTGTGGCTCAGCTGACAGGAAATACGGCTTTAAGATGTGATAATTTCATCGATCATGGTCAGCTCCTTAGACCACTTTTAGCACCTAAATCTGATGGTGAATTGAGCCCTAAGGTATTAAGAGGACAGCACTCGTAGAAAACCCATTGAGAAAATTAACAGATCTGTATTCAGGTCAGGATCTGACACATGTGCATGAGGCCACATACTGACTGAAACAAAATAAAATTGCTCACTAATTGATCGCTGTCCATTCAGGGCAGTAAGTTGTCCAGGAGTATCATGGAAGAAAGAGTATGTGGCCTTGTAATTAAATGCTGTATCATGTTGAGCGTGCAGAAGAGCATGCTAAAATGAAGTAACACGAGCATGTCCTTGGTTTTGGCATTTATTGGACTTTGCAATGTTGGCACAATTTTCCCAAAGCAGTTTGTTGCTTACTGTGTGACATTTCTTGATTACTGTGTGGTAGATGTCTTAGGTGAATGTTTTAAAGTAAATCAATTTAATAAAGAAGCTCCTGATAGGAAATAAGACCAGTAATGGCATGGAATTAATCGTTGTTCTGATGAGATGGGATTACATTAGAAATCTGAAATAATATCAGGTAGAAGCTATTCCTGTTTTCAGAGGCAAGACAGGACCTATGGTGTCATGATAAATAATTATGCATGAGAAATTATGACCTGGTTGCAGAATCTGGTCGCTCCACCATCCTTTGTTCAAACAGAATGAGCAGTTTAGGGGAAAGAGAGACTTATGCTCTTAATGAAAGGATTTGTTTGACATTTCTTTTCCCTGGACCTACCCTGGGAAGTGACCCTTGCACAGTGAGGAACGAGCAGTGTCCCAAGAGGAGAGGCAGTTTAAGCTTCTCTAGTCGATTAAGAAGTTCCTGCCCTTCCAGTTACCTCTCTACTTCTCCTCAACTGTGAGAGCTCACCAAGTTGGCAGGATATTTAAGAAAATGCTCTGACTCCAAGCTGTAATGGATTGCGTGTGCACAGCACATTTGCACCTGCAGCTTACCCCTGTGCAGTGGTCAGCACAGGCTTGCAAAAGGGCTGCTGCTGAACCCTGTACAAAGAGATTGCTTGCTGTGAACATGTTTCAGGGTACCTGATTTTAGTGACTGGGAGAAACTTAGTTATTGTTTCTTCCTGTAAGCTTTCTGGAGCCTTGCACAGCTCAGAAATACCAGGCTGGCATTTCTAACCTTAACTAATCAATCTTAACTGAATGGTTTACAAAAATCTAGTTGCATACCTACACAAGGAGTGGAGCTACACAACTGCCAGGGATGGCATATGGGTACTGCAGTCACCCAAGTATATTGCCTGGCAAGGGATGCTATAAACAGCAAAGGAAACTCTCCAGATGCTGCCTTCAGTTGAGTGTAACAGAGCAAAGAAGAAACCTCAGGTTGGACCAGAATTAGTCAGAAATGTTAAGCCAGGTTATGCCAGTATTGCTGGTATAAACACAAGATAAATATTTTGATAGACATATCTGGCACACCAGCAAGCGGCATTGCCCATGTCTGCTTGCTCAGAGTGTGTGGAGAAGTAGGGTAATGGGAAGGCATGTAAGGATCCCACCATTGCCCAGGCTGGAGCAGTGAAACATTAGCTGCTCTGAACTTCCAGATCCAAATTTTTGGGATACCGGGGCTCTTTTTCCCCATGTACTTCATGTGGTGATGTGAGCAGAACAACATATCTTCCCTTAAGTTTGTGATGAATGGTTTTGGCAGAAAGGTTTCCAACCAGTACTAGGTGTGTTGAACATTTTTTTGTAGAAAACTTTCATACCGCTGGTCAAAACTCTAGAGACCTGAGCTTATGAGGTTTCCTTAAAAGCATGAGACTACCCCAGGCAGTGTGACCTGGACTTGTTTCATTCTTGGTTAGTGAGTGTCTCAATTGTCCTTCAAAACCTCTAAAGACAGAGTCTACATCTTCATTAAGCAATCTGTTCAGGCTTTGGTGCCTTACTTGTTTTGCTGGTATTCATTCTAAATTCCTTTTATTTCAACTCATTATTGCTTGCCTTTCTCAGGATGGACATGGGAAAGAGTTTACTTATATTCTATTTTTGGCTGTCTCTCACATATTTGAGAAATGGTATCATTTCCCTTCAGCCTTCTCTTCTCTGGACTAACCAGCCTCATTTTCTTCCGTCTCTTCTCAGCATAGGTCATGCTTCCTAGACCTTTTTTCATCCTCTCCATTCACCTCTGATCCCTCGCCAGTTGGCCAGTATTTTTCATGGCTAGTGCTGTCCAAAACTGGACCTTTATTACTACCAAGTACAGACAGAAGTTTCTTTGTCTGTGTCAGACACAGAAGTCTAGCCCAGGTACACCAGGATGCTGTTTGCCTGTTTTGCAACCGTGTGATAGTCTTGACTCATGATCAGTTTGTGATTCACTGTAAAGCTCGGTGCTTTTCTGCAGTAGTGCTGCATAGCCAGGCATTTTCCATCCTGCATTTGGAGAAATAAATGTAGAACTTTGCATGTCTTTATTGAATTTTTGCCTATTACTTTCAGGCTATTTTCCTAATTTATCAAGAATATTTTAAATTCTAGCTCTGTCCTCCTACGTGCTTGTAGCCTTTCCAGCACTGATGTTGCTTGAAAATTTAATAAAGTATACTTGTTAATTCATCATGGAAGTCATTAATGAAAATATTGAATAACACTGGATGGAGGACAGATCCTTGGGGAGTCTTGATTGATACATCCTTCCGTGTTGATTGTGAACTAGGAGTAGCTATTACCTAAGTATGGGTTCCCCAGCCAGTTACACACTGCTGATAACACCTCCAGCTAGTATACGTTTCACTCTCTTGTTTATGAATCTGTTGTACAGGCCAGTGAAGACAGGGGTAGTGACAGTGAAGGTACTAAAGTGATGACAGTGAGTGCCTCTGTCCAATTCACACAGCTTGTTACCTTGTCACAGGAGGAAATAAACTTTCCATGATTTATTCTTGACAAATCTGTGGAGAGGAAATCAAGAGAAGCTTACTAGTCAATAATTTCTTTGTCCCTCTTTTTTCTTCCCTTTTCAGAGATAGGAACAGCATTAACCCTCCTCTGCTATAATATCTCTTTTATTATCTAAGCTCTCTGAGGTCTCTAACAGCTCTGAGGCTGCTCTGGCTGGGTCCCGAAGGGTTGCTTTGCAGAGCGACTTCCCAGCAGAAGTTGTGGCCGCAGCCATCGGTCCCTGCCCCATTACTACCTCTCTGCTGGGCACGGCTGAGCAGGGAGCTGGACTAAGGACTATGACTGGGCTGAAAAACAGCCTTTTCTTTCATGGGGACGTGGCAGCAGGAGTGCCTGGCTCTGAGCTGGAGGGGAGCTGGCAGGGAACCGTGGACACCTTAACCTGGCTCAAGCAATGCCCCCTCAACTGAAATGTGTGACCAGAGCCCAATACCTTGCTGGGTATTTCTGAACCACCGAGTCTGAGAGCCTCTAACTTGCATGAACACTGGCAATCTACCCATTCCCTGCTGTAGCCTGATTTCTTATTTTAAGTTGCCAATGTTAACTACATTAACTACCTGATCCCAAATGGTCCTTTTAGTGACCACTGATGATACTTTTCACAATGTAATCAGTAGATAACTTTCCTGCCCCATTACAAGTCTGGATGACTTTGCCTTAGTCATTTCAATGTTATGAAAGTATTAATATATCCCATTTACCTGTGTCCCTGGGGAGCTGTATCTTGTTTTGCTCCTGAGCTTTTATAGTTGTGTCCCTGCACAATTATTCTTTATATCTGGCCATAATACTGTGACGTTTCTGGGAGCTTCCTCCCTTCCTTCCCTTGAGATGGCAGAAGAGCTTGTGTCTGGCGGTGCTGGTCTGTGACTGTGCCTCACAGCCTCCACTGCCAGGAGGGAGTTTGCACTTCTGTCCTTCACGTAGCTTCTTCAAGAAGATGCCAAGTCCTACAAGGTCATTTCCCTCCAAGACTTCCATTAGGTTTTCACTCACCTGTAATAGGTTTTAACTCCTGTGAAACCCATTCTCGTTACAATATTAGTTGTATTTATTTTTGCAGGAGTTATGAACTTCCTCACACTGCACTTTGCTCTTTGTCTTCCCATTTTTCAACCACCTCCTTCTGCCTTGAACCAATGCCTGAACACTTAACTTTGTGTTACTGATGGAGTTGGACAAGGTGCTAACGCACAAGGAAGTGTTTTCAAGAAAAAAAGGGGCTAGCTGAGACATAGCCAGGGAGACATATTTGTGTCTTTGAAATGGAGCCAGAGATAATTTTAGTTCACCACTAGGTAAGTAGATCAGCTTCCAGAAGAGCCAGATGGAGGCAGATGCTACCATTTCTCACATTATTTTATAAATATATATATATAATTCTGAACAAGTTTTCACAACTGTCTCCAAAACCAAGGTTGGTTTTAGCTGGCTTCTTACTGTCGAAGCTGGGACTACTATTGCCAAGAGCAGAATGCTTTGCTCGTGGGGTTAAATGACAGATTTGTAGCTTACAGTAAAACTGCCTGCAGGTTTATTACTGTGCTGTCATGCATTTCAAAAGCTACAGTAGAGTGAACCTTAACAATGCCCCAGCCACTACTTGCCATATTTACCTGGTGACAAATGTCAGGTCTCTGTTGAGTTTCAGCAACAGAGCAGATAATGGTAAGTAAAAGATCTTGGGTGAAACAGCATCATCAACAATCTGTCTCTGTGTGACTCATCATATTTTTTCTTAACATGAAAAGATTGTACATGACATCTGCAACCACTCCTATGACAAGAGCGAAAGGAGAACATTTTCCTTCCATTCTTGTGTATCCAGGATCTTCAGGAGAGTTATCAGGATGGGGCCTGTTTGTGTTTGCCTCCTAAGTTTGAAGACTTAAGAGTCACAGTTTAAGCCTGTCTGCCAGTGATGGCTCCACAGATGATCACAAGGATTTTGCTGATGGTTTCAGAGGGGCTGTATTTTCATTATTTTTTTGTGCCAAGGAACATTAATACTTCTAAGCAAACAGTGTGCTGTAAGGGTTGCCCTTTAAGAACAGTAACAAAAGCAATACTTCTTAGAATCAGGACACTCACATGAAATCACAGAAGTTAACAACCCTGCAAATCCCATCAACAGCAACTCAGATGATCTAATTATAGACTGGCTCTTATGTCTAGTTGTGGAGAGCTGACCCAAGATACCAGCAAAGTGAGAAAAAAGAAAATGATCACTTTTCAGGACAGCTACTATTGAAAGAGATAGTGCAAAGCCTCTTCCAGTTTCTTGGCTTTCAGGAAACAACTCCTAACAATTTTTTTGTATTTATCTTTGGGTTTTGCAGGTTTATCACGCATAAATGTAGTATCCTGGATCCATTATTGCAGAGTTTTTCAGACTGTCTCAAAGAATTGGCAGTCTCCAATATGCAAAGTAGTTCTCCAGCATTGATGACTGTTATGAAGCATTAAATCAAGTATTTACGATTTATATTGCTAAAGCACCCTCTAGTGGGGCAATAACAGAAGAAGTTTTTTTGCATAGATGTGATAATTACTCTGCATATTAGAGAACAGCCAAGTAAAAGGCTGGATACTGGTGGAGGTAGGCAAACACATTGAATCTTTGGTTTAGTCAACGCTTTTGCTGTCCGTGCAACACCTAGCATTCACCGTAATATCTGAAAGGTGTCTGTGTGATTTTATTGCATGTAATCATAGAATAATAGCACCATTTTGGTCAGAGACCTTTGGAGGTCACCTCATCTAACCTCTGAAATGATTCTATGATTCTATGAGGCAGATGATTACTTTCTGGTCTCATGCTGGGACCTTCATTCTGCAAGAAGTTCATCCTGCCAAGTTACTTGCAAGGTAAGGGTATGCATTGAAAAGTCTGAGACATAAGCTTGCACAGTTACTTGTTGGGACCTGGACCAAATATCATAACTGCAAAATTTTGATGTAATATTTTACAACTCCATGACTAGTTTTGCCACTGCTCAAGCAAAAAAGAATAAAATCTGAAATTCAATTTTAGAACAACACAAGTATTGCTAAGAATTGGTTAAGTTTTATTGAAGCTGGGGAATACAGCAGTCACCTTTCCACAGAGACTGCATGTAAAGAAGCCAGTAAGTGCCTTCCTGAAATCAGGTAGCTGAAACAACAGATATCACCCTCCAGAGCACAGGCACATGGCAAAACATGCACATATAAGCACACACATATAGCTGGAGAGGACCTCTAGGTTGATGGTGTCAGACAGTGGGGGTAGAACAGTGTTTGCTGAAAACACGAGACGGCATGTCAGTGGCAAACAGCAGCAGGAAGACTTGAAAAGGCACACACCGAAGTGGCATCAGATGCTGCTTGAACAACCAGTGGGAGCATGTCCCCTGAGGGACATAAAAAGGCACTGAAAGACAGAGAAAGCTTTTGGGCCAAGTGCTGGCTGAAAGTAAGTTGGAGTGTAGTAAAAAAACCCCTCCTTGTTCCCCCATTCAGGAAAAAAATTTGTAGGTGATTTGTAAAGAAACACAATGGCTTCAAAGAAGTTCACTCATTTCATTTCTCTTTTTAAAGGAAGCAGCTGTGATGTCCTGACTGAGGCTACTCACTTGGCTGAAGGTGGGCAGGAGTGGGTACTCCATGGTGCTCACACAGCTTTGAGGGCGAGCGCCCAGTACAGAGCACCGACTTCCCGTCAGCAGTACAATACCCGATGCCTTTAAATAATTGATGTTGTTTTGAGGTGAAAGAGATGTTTATGATCAAGAGCAGAAAACAGCTGAGACACACGAGCTAGGTCTGGAGAACTAGAAGGTCACCAGAGAGGGCAGCAGAGCCCCAGCTGGTGGTGATCCCCACATGCTGCCTGGCCCCATGCATTACCTGGCTGCAGCAAAGAGGGGAAGAAGAGGCAGGATGAACTGGCCCTGTAGATGCTCATTTGAACGGGCCAAATTGTTTTCCAGGCCTTCAAGATTTCCCAGCAGTCCTGCTTCATCTAGTCTCTTACCACAAAGAGAAAAAGGACAAATGGTTGTTTTCTTGATTCCCTTAAATGGCTGGTGGCACTCCCCACGGTGTGTGGAGAGGGATGCACAGCATGGTGCTGGGTGTATTTTTGGTACAAAGGTTGGCTGGCCATGCCATGGCATAATTTTCAGGGCACAGCTTTGTATATTTTTAGGAAATCAACAGCACTGAGATCTGCTGTTTTCTTTTACTTCCCTAACAACAGGCTTTGAAGCTGCTGAGATCTGAATAGGAGATGTGGATC
Organism: Balearica regulorum gibbericeps; assembly: GCF_011004875.1. Taxonomy (NCBI): domain Eukaryota; kingdom Metazoa; phylum Chordata; class Aves; order Gruiformes; family Gruidae; genus Balearica; species Balearica regulorum. The sequence continues at coordinate 132,585,955 of NC_046185.1, read as the reverse complement.
TGAGGTGGATCTCCAGATCTACCTGGGACCACAGTCCATCCCTGAGGACACAGCATCCGTCCCTGCCCCTCTGCAGCTTTGTTCTTGCACCGTGCATGCCTGCTGCCTCCCCTACGTGGCCTGCCAGTCTGAGCAGGATGTTTAGAGGGAGGATTAAGCAAGGAGTAATGATAGTTCTTTCAAACTGGCTGGATAAAATTAGATGTGTATAATCAGCGGTCAGGTGGCTAGAGGAAAGGAGATTTGTTTGTGAGTGGTCAGCAGCTGTTGACATCCAAGCTTACGGCCTCAGTATTCACATACTTGCCTTCAGACACCACAGCATGAAAACGCTGGCCAGGGCCAGAAACAGGGACTGAGCCTCCCCTGAGCGGGGATCCCTCCTGCACTTTCCATTTCCATCTGCCACTGCTCACCCTCCCGAGCTATGCATTTCTGCGACCTTGCTTGGCAGGAAGGCCAGAGTCTCTGCAGGCAGCCAGCTGCCAGGGACATTCATTTTTTCCAATTAGTGAAAAACCGAGGGTGTTACCTCTACCCATAATTTAAAAACAGCATCAGAGAAGAAACCCACAGAGGACGCCCGATATCCTGGTCAATATGTCGCTGCTGGAAGCCAGCAGTGCTTTCCTGCATGCAACAGAAGACACTCCTTGCCCCAGACTTTTTGGAAAAACCCTACCAACGATGGTTCAGAAAAGCTGGGCGGGGAGCACAGGGTCCCTGAAGTGCGACTGCCTTTGGCCCTCCTGGAACAGAAGCAGCGATGCACTGAGCACCTTGTGCAGCTGAAGGGTTCAACACGGTGGGCTTGCTGCCCTGAGGAACTGCCCTGGGCGCTCCAAGAACCGTAAGATCTGTGCTCCAAATGCTCACAGCTTAGGGTAAAGGAAGATCTGGGAAAGCCCATGAAACCATGACAGATCCCAAGGCACTGAGGAGACTCTCTTTTTCTTCTCTCCTGAATTTCAATAGTCCTTCCCTGGATTTTTCTCTGATTCTAGCTCTCCCCTTTGGCGCATTACTGTTGCACAATTAGGTTTTTCAGATGTTCCCTTTCAAAGCAGCAGTTTGGAACTGGAATTAAAGAGGGTGGCAAAAAGCCTTAATCAGAGACCTGGCTTTATAAATAAGACAAGTACTTATTTTATTTCACTGTTTAATAATATATTTCCTTTCTACAGCTGCAGCGCTGAGGAGGCAGAACAGCAGCATGTAGGACTGTTGTTAATTCTACATATCACTATAACTTATTAAGCTTGAAATGTGGAGAAATGAAATTGAACCTTACTTTAGCATTTATAGTAACATTTGATCAAATGTGGTTTAAGCCCATATACAATTTCTGACACTAGAGGGAGTACATAATTTATTTTATGAAAATGAAAAACAAGCCTTGCTTTTTAAATAGGAAATATATCAAAGGGGGAAAAGCAAAAATATTCAAGGAGAACTTTATTCTCACTTGAAGTTCTACTTAAAAAAAAAGGCTGAGAAGCTGTCTTATGTGTTACCCTTATCTAGGTAGGTTATGCAACTGGTGTCTGTAAAAGCTAGTGTGGGGCAGATAACCCAACAGCCTGTGTTCAATTTGTGTGTGTGTATATGTCTATCGATTCTGAACACATGGGATGAGTAACCAGCCCACGGGATAACATACACAGACATCTGTGCCCACAGGTTTCTATCTCTGGTGCTGCTATATTCCCACTGTCCCCCATAACCACCACGGTGTCTGAACAGCTACGATCTCTCCAATGTGTTTATCCTCTCAGCCTGCCTGGGAGGTAGGGAAGATGCACTATCCTATTTTATGGATGGAAAATCAAGGTGTGGAGAGGATGAAAGATGCACCCACAGTGTGGTGGGAGCCTGTGGCAGGAGAGTAAGACCATGCCCGGTCTGTGCAACCTCGTCCAGGCTCACAATTTGTCCCTGGGTACAGCAGGTTGTTAAGGTACAAGGTGTCCTTGCATGGCTTTTTTTTTCCAAACCACAGGTACAAAGGTTGCCCAGTGCCTTCTGTGCTGTGTTTTTTGTGTAATTGGATAGATGTGTCACCATGCCTCTGTGACCCTTTCTCCAGTCCCAATACACAGGAGGTGAGTCAGGCTAAGGCTGACGTTAAGACCATGCCCTTTGCCAGGGTGGTGAGGGGAGAAAGCAGCTCCCTCGCCCCCGTGGGGGTGAGAGGCCATGCAGCACAGCCCCCACTGCTTCTGTGACAGAGGCTCTCACACAGGCTGAAGCAGATCATCTTGTCCTCCTGTTAAAATATTCATAAAGTTGCAAGGAAAAGACAAATACAGTCATACAGGACAATCTGAATGGTTTTGCAGCCCAAGCATCTTGATTTTCATATGAGATCAGTCTGACTCACAGTGTGTGATAGCATTTGTTGCATGCTTATCTTCATTACAACGTAATTATCCAATACAGAGATCTCCTAAAAGTCTCTTTATCACAGGGAGGATTTCTATTAAATGATGGAAACAAGGTCAATTCTGAAAACACTGTCACCTTGTTATCACTGTACATGCCAACAGCTTCTGAGAGTTCCTTCTGAATTCTTCCACTGAGGACTCCTTCAGCCCATCTGTGGCTGCAGTTATTAAAGCAACAAGTAACTTAAGCAACTCACCCCATTAGGGAATATTATGCAGTAAAATTACACTGCTTTTAAAACAAGTTCTAGTATCTTTAGCAAAGGATTTGTTTTGTTATGCAGTGGTTTTGGGGACAGATATTCAAACCAAGTGTAAAAATACTGTAATGTTTGTGGGTGGATCTTGTCTCCTGCCAACCACAGACACCAAATACTAAAGCCATGCCAATGAAAGGCTGTCTATCACGCTTTAGTCCACCCACAAACACACAGGTCCAGGCTAAGAGAGTGCAATGAATAACAGAAAACAAAATAAACCTTCTTCCTCCCTCCTCATTGCTCCTTCAGACCAGTCAGCAATTCCCTCCTCGCTAATGAATGGTCCCTGAGTCTCCAGGGCATCCTGACAGCAACCTCAGCAACTGTCCTTTCCTGGGAAGGATCCTACTTATGCCTGAGATTTAAGGAGCCGGATCTCATTCCCACAAATGTTTTCTAGCACCTGGGCAATGATTTGTTACTGAGAAGACGAGGCTGCCCCTTGGGACCCTGAAGAATCCACATAATGCAGTGCAGCTGCATTTGGAGGGGTTTTTTTTTTGCATGCACAAAAATTACAGCGAGCTTTTTATGTAGAAGAAAAGCAAGATCTAAGCTATGCAGGGGGCACCTATTGTTAAGCATCAGGACCTTCCTGTCTCTTTCACTCAGATATGAAATATTTATCTTTCTTTCAACTGCTACTCATTGAAAATATGTGGGGTTTTTTCCCCCTCCTGCGTACAGATTCAGAAAGAACAACAAAAAAATCAAACAGGTGATCAAACACAGTATTCAGTATCTACCTGAATACCAGAGTGTATCAAGTGTAACTCCTCACTTATGTCAAAATTTCTTGTGGAACAGAAACTGAACAGACTAGTCTCAAAAGATCATACTCCAAGGCTTGACATCTCTTTGCTTCCCTTGTGCCTCTATCCCCTTCTGCAACACCACAGGAGGTTTGACACAAATGAGGAGGCAGGCTTGGCATCTAATTCCTTGACATTCTTATTTCACCTGGGTAGCACCTTTCTGTAGCACCTTTAGAGACATGACTACCTTCTGTCCCATGAGTCTTGCTTCTTCCCTCCTCAGGAGAGGAGAGTGTGTGCAGGGTAATGGATTCTTTTGTTAAAATCTTTTCTTTGTGAATATTCAGCCTTTTTGAGGGACATAAGATATATATCCCTTTGGAGCAGCCGATCCTTCTCCAGCAACTTCACACTTGGTGCATTCTCTTTAAAGGGAGGAAGTTAAACAGCCCACAAATATATCTCCTGCTTATTGTAAGTGCATGAAGGAGAGCTGAAATGAAAAGGAAGGGGGGGGGGGACGACAGCATCCCTTTTCCTTCTTTGTTTTTCTTTTTTTTTACAAAAGGAAGCACAAAAACCAGCAAGATAGGCTGAGAACTGCAACACAAGACCAGAAAAGATTTTTGAGGCTGTTACCTCCTCACTGGATTCAGCTTTCTCTGTGTCTAAACACCCAAGCCTTGAAACACCTGAGCCTCTCATCTATCAAATAGGGGAGATAGCTCTACATGTTGTGAAAATAGTCTTATTAAAAGATTGTGAGACACTTGGGTCAAACAGTGTGGGATGGGTCACAGAAACAAAATCCAAATCATATTAAAAAGAGGGGCAGTGGAGGGAGGGAGGAATAAAAACATGAGCAAAGGAAGGGGAATGGAAGGCCATGGCTAGATTTAGAAAGAGAAAAAAGATGGAGCAAATAAAAGCCTGGGAAGAGCAAAAGCCTCAGGGGCAAAGTGGTATGTTTTTATGTAAAACTGCATGTGCAGAATATCATAATGAAAAATACAGCAGCTCTGTTGGGGGAGCTGGCTGCTTGGGAAGCAGAGGCTGAGCAGCCTGGCAGTGAGGAAATAGCCCCAGTTTCCCGCATTCATTAGTTAAAGGCAGAGATGTTTAGTTTTTGCATGGGTTTAGTAACACATAAGCAGACTCTTGCATGACTTGATGCATTTAAATACGTGATTAGGAATATGTATGATTTGGTGCTCTGTGACTGTGGACCACCTCTGCTGTACCCTTGATGGCACATTCATAGCCCCTGGCCAGGAATCCCATGCAAGTGCACTGCATCTTCCAGCTTCCCCTTGTTGCAGCAGCTCCTCCCAATGAAGGAACAACATAGCCCACCTCCCCCTTGTATAGCTTGCACTGACATTTTCCCCTTAATTGTGTTTAGCTATATGTAAATTCATCTGTCTACAGATATTGATGTGTCTGTGTTTCTGTATCTATCTCTCATGGTTACATTAATTTCTTCTAGATTCATATTATTATAAGTGTTTTATTCTGCTGTTGAAATTGGTCTTTTGATTGGCTGTATATTGCATTTCATGTGTGCACTGACTTTTGAAAAAATCAATTAACTCAAATGGGGGGATGTAAGCATGCTCTACTCTGTACCACCTAGACCAAACAAAGCTGCCAGCCCTGCCAGCAGCCTGCAGCGTTAGAACTTGAGTAAATGAGATATTTAACTTTTATGTTTTCCCCAAGATATTTGATAGGGAAAGGATATCAAATATCTAAAGATATTCAACAGGGACCACTTCCAGCCAGTTGTGGTTCTTTTTTCTCATCATGGAAAATGCAAACATTGAGTGCTTTTTGGATTTGTTGCTGAATTTAGTGAAGGGTAGAACAGGGAGAGCAGTATCAAGCCAGACCCAGTGTGGGGAACATGTAACACTAACCCCTTTCCTGGGTCCCTGCTAAAGCACTGCTGCTTAGCTAAGTTGCAACGTGCTTGCTATCCGTGTTGGCACCTCTTCAGTAGAAGAGTACACATAAATTTTTAGTGCTTGGGGCACTTAGCATTTAGATTGAAATGGGAGAAAGCAACTTACCTTTGCTTACTATTATCACATGGTAAAATTACACTGACCTTGACTGCATCTTTTGTTTGCCTGGAGCGCTCTGAATTCAGGGGGACTTTGGCTGCATGATGAACACAGGGTAATCAACATCATGGTTAAAATGAAGCACCTGAATGAAGGCAAAGGGAACATCTTTACCTATAACTGGATTCCACAAATCAGGCTTGCAAATCAAGGTTGGTATCTTTTCTCTCCGGCTTTCAGATAAGATCATTTCAGATGAAAAAAAATCCTTTTCCTGGTCATGGGCTGCTTTTCATACAGCACCCAGAAGGACTGTTTGCTCCAGATGCAAAACTTAATGCAGATCTTTTCCTGATATAAATGCAAAATAAGCCAACATATCCAGTGATGTATGGAAATCTGTTTCGTAGAAACCCAATTTACAGATAAGAATTTCATTTCCTGTAGTCAGGAACTATTCAATAGGAAGTGGGGGTGAAAGAAATTGAAAGAATTAAAATAATTGCATTTAGCTATTTTCTTCCTCTCCAGATACCCCGTTATCTAATCTCTTGCATTTCTAATAAGCAGTGATCAGGCACCTAGTTTGCCCATGGCTGATATTCTATAGAAGAATTTCAGCTAACTGACAATATGGTAAACCTTCTATAATAAAGTCTTTTAAAATGTGATTCGCTATGTCTTACCATAAAACACATTCTGTTTTTACAGAAAGAGGTGATGAAAATGTGCATTTCACATCAGAATTAACCCCCTGACAGGTGGACTTTTGCAGGCAAAAATCAACCCACCTGTTTCCAGCCAAAGAACTTTGCCTGAAAGGTAACATTTCTGAGTTCCCCTCCTGGTAGAAGGAACATAAAAGCCTGAAGTACCCAGGAGCTTCACCAAGGAAGAAAGGCAAGAGCAACACTTGGAAAATACTGCTGTGTATTTGATTTTCAGGGAAAGAGCAATTTTCTTCCCAACTTTTCAGAGCTGTGAATGTACTCTTAAGGGAGGGGAGTGAGAGGAACATTAAACCTAAAGACTGATTTAAGAAAGATGTAACCTTCATAAGGATGATTTTGGCTTTACGATGTTTATAGCATGCTTTTAAATGTGAAGATGATTAATGAGAACTTCTTACTTCTCACTTTACAAAGAAAAGTAATGAGGTGTATGTGAAAAAAATCTCAGGAAGTTATACTTGTAGTCAGAGCAACCTACAACCTGTTAAACTTGCGTGAGCTAAAAATCATAGCTTTTCCCCATCATTTGAAGGAAAGGAGAAATTTGTTACTGGAAGACTGATCAGATAATGCACCTGGTATATGACTTCATTTTATTTCCTATGAGAAATCTTAACTTTTCAACCAAATAAAAAGAGAAATAAATATTTTGTGGTTTTGGGATGCTCAGAGTGTAATGAAATATTTAACATTTCCATTAAAAGCATATCTTCTTTCACAAAAAGGATATATTTATTTCATTTAAAAAATCCGTTGCTATTAAAATACAGTCCCTTTAACATCACCATCACTGTCAGCAGCATCCATAGTCTTGGCAAAGGAAAGAGCAAAAGAAATCCCTATCCAGAAGACTATCTTCAACCCTAAGAGCAAGAAGAACTCTTCTCCTCCCTCTGCCAGATTTCTAGGAGGAAGTAATGTAAAAAGCCACCTCTGATGCATTGGGCACGGAGGGACAGGAAGATGCTATGGGCTCACAGAAGCTAATTCTGTTGTCACAAAGCCTCTTACTCTGCCCACTTGATTACTAACGTGAAAAGAGAAGGCTGCAACAGAAGAGAGCTCAGGAGTTGGCTGCCATGGTGGTTATTATTTAGCCTTTTGCAGGATGATTGCAGTTGATCACCTGCCCACAAATGCAAGGGAACGTAAATCTGGAATTTGTGAATTCATCTGTTGTGTTTTGACAAGAGAGAGGCTTTTGGCAGCCAGTTAGTGGAAATAAACCCTCTCTCCAGGGCTCAGAGCCATGTTGCAACTGCTGGAGCGTATTTATGCCCTCTCATCCACTTCTATTCAGAGAGGCTGTAGTTCAACCAGCTGCAGGGCTCTAAATTGGAAGTATTGTTTTAGCAAGAGGGAAAAGTCCTTCAGCCTGAGGACAGAGCTGCTAAACAATTGTTTCTGGAAAGTTTGCTGTCTGGTTTTTGGACATAGGTTCTTTGCAGGTACTTTAGGAGGATGTACACATAAACCCTCAGTAACTGATGTTAGATCAGGTCTAATCCTTAATGTCATCAGTTTTGTTCCATGAGTGGGAAGATTTCATTCTTTTGGAGAAAAAAATATCAACATAAAAAGACAAAGTACTTTTCAGTTTAATTAAATCTGTAATTACTGAGCTACATCCTTAGTACTGCAGAGCGGTGTCACTGATGAGGGAACATCAAAAGCTTGCCAAGATTAGGTCAATTAGATAAGTACCCCAAGCACAGCTGCTAATCTGAACCACTTTGTAACTAGTTTTAACCACTTGAGACTGAAAACGAAGCTCAGGATTTCACATGAACAGGCACTCCCATGTGAGTTCCCATACTTTTTGCTTCCAGGAAGAATGGAAATCCCAGAGGAACTAGTCTTGTGCATTTCAGTATCTGTTTCAGTGAAAAATGAATAATACCTTTTTTTTTAAAAAATGAGATAGTTTGGCTCAATTTAAGTTTTAAATAAAGCTCTGTAGGGTGTGGAGCTCTGATGTCCTTGGGATATGTTACAATAAGATATAAGATAGTACCAATAAAGAACTTCAAGTATTAAAACTGCACTCTTTGTAAGCCCAAAGAGAAACAAAGTAGAAAGGTGGAGTGGATTCAAAAGGCTAAGTCTGAGACTGGTCTGAGCTGGCCTTAAAAAAGCAAAGATGTGTTAATCTAAAGATAATTCCCAACTGTAGTCTTTGAGTAGTTGCTCTGGGCCCCATAAAGGGGCTTAAGCCTGTATGCAAACATTTTCTGTTCCTGTTTTAAATCTTCTGATGGGACAAGCACCCTGTGGATTGGGCTGTGACTAGTGGGCTGGCTTTCAAGGCTTAATGCTTGCCAGCAGCCTCTGGGTGAGGCCAGTACAGCTTGCTGCACGGTAAGGAAAGGTTTTTACACTTGACAACAGTGTGTTATTTCTGGGTTTTATTACATGTTTATCTTCCAGGCTCAGCAACCTTTGGGTGGACTTGTCATGTCCCTGGGTAAGAAGGACCGCCCTGCATTCCCAGGCAGGCTGTTAGCTGCTGGCAGAAGAGAGGAACCCCCAAGCCACCACCTGCCTGGAGGTGGTTGCCGGCAGATCACAGCATGGGGCAAGGGACTGGGAAAGGGAAAGTCTGGGGAAAGGTAGAGGCAGCGATCTTCGGGCAGGCTTTAACATTTTGGCAGCTCCAGGAGCAGCTGCCCCCTTCTTTTTGTGCTGCTTGCCCAGCAGATCCCCATCTCTCCCTCCTTCTGGCTCTATACCAAGCGCCATTGTTTCTGCATGACAGTGGGAGAGATGGATGGGATGGAGGTGCAGTTGTGTGAGCACGTGTGTGGGGTGCAGGTTATGCTCCTCCTAGTGTGGGCTCTTACCTAGGAAAGCCCAACCTAGGATGGGACTAAACACTGCGTGGGTGTCTAGCTGTTAACATAAAAGCACACATATGGCCTCACCTATTCAAACCCAGAACTGAGCTAGTCTCTATCAGTGGCTGTAAGTGGATGCTTAGTGAAGAATAAGAACAGGATAAACATACATGGCATTTCCACCAGATACCCAAAATGGTACTCTCCCAATTTCAAGCTATTTTCTGTCAGGAACTTCCTGAGATAGATGTGGTTTCTCTATATTCACTAGTTTCCAAAGGCTTTCCCATCCGTGAGCTTCTCCAACGTCCCCTGAACTTATTGTGGCTCCTTATAACTCTATATTAACACCCCCATACCCCTCAGCCCTTGTGTTGGAGAAGACAGCAAGTGACTGATCTCTGAACATTCTCACCATACCACTCCTCATGCTGTAAACCACTTTCATTAAGTTGTCTCTCTTCCAGACTGGAGCATCCTGTCCTGGTAAAGTCATTGCCTGTACTGAAGCTTTGTGTAGCTGATCAGGTATTGAAGCTGACCATACTTGCTGCTTTCCTCTGAACTTTCTCTCATTTTGCTGTACCCTTTTTGAGATGAGAAGACCTGAGCCACACAGACTATTCACAATATAGGTCAGTCATGAGTTTACACACCAACATTATGTTCTTCCCTCTTCTGTTCTTTATTCCTATCCTACTAAGGCCTATTATTTTACTTGGGTTTTTTGACAATTACTGAGTGCTGAGCTAGCACATTCATGGAGCTGTCAAAACAGGTGACCCAAGATCTTGCTCCTGAGCACTAATGGTCAGCTCACAGCATATCATCTTAGCTGTGAAACTATGATTGTTTTTCTCCTCTGTGTATCATTTTACATTTACCTACACTGCATCTCATTTACCATTTCATTGTCTAGTCACTAAGTCTCATACAGTACTACTAAAGTTCTACTCATAAAGTCAGCCCTTGTCCTTAACAGCATAAATATTTTGCCGTTGCCAACAAACTTTCTCTCCTCTCTGTTCACTCCCTTTTCCAGGTTGCTTACGAATACCCTGACAGCAAGGCTTGCACTCTGCAGCCCTGCAGAATTTCTCTAGTCCTCTGTTTCCTATCTTTTAAATGTCTCCTCATTGTGCAATGACTTTCCTTCTCATGACGTAGCTGCTTAATTCCCTTAAAAGACTGTAGTGGAGAATCGAGGGACAAATTTGCTGTAAGCCTTTGGAAATCCAAGTAGACTACATCAGCTGAATTGCTCTTATCTATATGTTCGTTGATCTCATCGAACAACTCCAATATGTAAAAATGGCAACGGTCATGCTGACTCTTCCGAAGTAAATCAAATTTATTGAAGTGTCAATGAATTTTGTTCTTCATTACATTTTCTACTAATTTGCCTAGTGCAGATTTCAGACTTTTAAGTCTGTTCTTTCTCACATCTCCCCTGGAACCTTTCTGAAAAAGTTGGCCTGGCATTTGATATTTGATAATCACTTTTTGGATATCAAGGGGGTTTTAAGGACAGAGTTATAATCTGCTGTTAGTCATTTAGTGATTTCATCCTTGAGGTCCATTGAAACTCCTGGGTGTTATCACCTGGTTTTTGGCAACCAGTTGCTGTCCATTTTGTTACAGTGTTCCCAGACCTGGTTCTTGGGCACAGCTATTTCAGACAGACTATGGGAATCTACTTGTCTACAGCAAATAAAGGGATGCAAAACATTCATTTATTTTCTCTAATAGCTTTATTTTTTCTGAGTGCTTGCTTTGAACTCTGGTAATCAATGGACTCCACAGATTTTCTGGCAAGCTTGCTGCTCCTGACTTGCAGGAAAAGAGATTTATTGCTAGTTTTGATTCCTTTTGCTAGAAACTCATCAAAACCCTTTTTGGCTGTCTAATTGTTTTTGTACATGTAATCTTCCAGAGTGTCTGTTACTTTCTTACTTATTCATTTGCATCCAACTTTAGCTGTTCGAAGGATTTGCAGTTATTCTTCTAATAACCTCCCTTATCTTGCTGTCTTGCAAAGCTGCCATGTACTGCCCATTTTCAAGCCTACTTGATGAATAATGTGCATTGGCCTTGTACTTTCAGCACAGTGTCCTTTAGCAGACTCCTTGCCTGCAGGAAAGAATTAATTTTCTTTGTTGTCCCATTTTGCTTCTTTTAAACAAAATTCCTCATTTATATATGTTTCTCCTCCAAGCCAGTTCCAGAATTGCCTCTTTTCTGATCAATATCCCTAACCAGTTCCTCCATGAAATAGTTATTGACTGTTTCATGTTACATCCTCGCACAGTATCTGGCCAATTTGCATGGAAATAATTGAAGTCTGACATTTGATATTGCCTTCCCTGACTCTCTGGCATTTCAGAATTACCCCATACACTGTAGCCAGTGTCGACATCCTGGCGGCAGAGGCAGTATCATACACAATGTTCTTCCCGTGCTATAGCAATAACACTATGTTCTTCATGTCTAGGCCTGGAATTTCAATCCACACAGATTTTATGTTTCATACTGATGTGGTTAATTTGTGAATTTTATTGATTCTAGCATGGCCTACTCTAAACTTGCTGAATATTTGGTAGCACAGTGTCCCACTCACTGTCCTCTTTCCTGTGTATTTCTGATGTCTGTTATGTTGATGCCTTCTCTTAGAGTAGACACACCTGTTCCTTTATCTTTTTTCTTAGCCAGGCATTAAGTGTCCTGCCTTTCCCTGGTAGTGCATGGGTACTAGAAGCACTTCAGAGACAGCTACTGTAGAAATCCTGGTTGTCAGCACCTCAGAGCTTCAGCTTCACCTCAAGTACCTTGTATCACCTCTCTCCCACTCTCCTCTCTCCTTGCATTTCCTACAGGATTGCTATCCACATGGACTACGACAATCTGATCCTCCCCAGCACTTCCTAGGAGCTGATCAAGGATCCTCATGAAATCCTCCCCCTTTCTGCTGGATGCTGTCTCCACATGGAGACTGTGGCTCCCTAAATAGGCTTTCTTGTCTGAATGATCCCACTGACCTTAATTTCCTTCCCCGGCTTTGTCCAAGCATCATGGGTACCTCCGTGACTGCAGGCTTCAGGTGCTGTGGGAGGGCATCCGTTCGCACTAGCATCGCAAAAAGCTGCAGAAATACAAGTGGAGCCAAGCACATCCCAAGTTGGAAACTTAGATGCACCTGGAACACTTTCAAGAGCCTGCAGGTACTTCACTGTGAATCTCTGTCAGTGGAGTACCCCTCTGTAATGACACAACTGGGTAGCTCTGGCCCCTGAGGGGCTATTCAGGTGTATAAAGTTAAGCGGGTGCACAGGAATTTACAGGATTCAGGTCTGGACGTGTAAATTTAAGGCAGGGCCTTGCCCCCTTCTCTCCTGTTAATTAGGGGGAATGATTCCAGCAGCTCAAATAAACATGTGGGATTTTAATAAAATGCACAGTTACAGAGCTGATTATTGAGATGCTAGCAAATGCCATGTAAAACTATTAAAACATTCCTCTGATGATACAGTATTTTTCCCACATGCAGTTTCCCCTGGCAGAGGGATGGGATGTCTGGGCAGGCTGATCATTACAAAAACATTAGTAAGGATGATTGAACGCTTTACGTAAATTTTCATATGCAAACTCTGTGTAGACTGGTTGGGGGACACATAAGGAAATAATAGGCAGTTCTGTAAAGATCTTGTGCTTTATCTTATATGGAGCTGCTCATTCTGGTAACATTTGAAATCAGTTTTTAAACACAAGCTACAAGGAGGGTTGTTAATCCTGAAAGCTGTCGTAATTTGTGTTCATTTAATTAGCTCAGTGTTGATGTTGTCCTGTGTACGCTGCTGACCAAGCCGTGTAATCTTCTCTGCGGTTGTGCCGTAGCACTGCTAAGTCCGGTGATGAGATTCTGCAGAAAGCATTAACCTTCTTTGTCTGACCCTGACCCTTTTATTTGCACTCCCCCTGGGCTTTCATTCATCTCTTCTGCCAGTTCAATTAAGAAAGGAGAAAAAAAGAGTGCATTTTCATTGGCTAGTCCGCCAGCATATATGTTCTGACATGAGATATAAAGAAATGCTTGTAAATGCAGTGAGAGCTCAAATACTATGGAGTACATTTTAAAGACAGCGTTCAGAGGTTTAGCAGCCCAATTCCCACTGACATTAATGGCAGTCATGGGGCTAAATCATAGTGCATTGCTTTCAAAACTGACCCCAGAAGACATTTCCTGATGGGAAGGGGCACAGCCTAAGAAATAAAAGTTTACAAAACCAGAGAGCTGAAATAATTGGATAAAAACTAGGAGGCATAGGTGCAAAACTGAACAAGTTATGATTCTGATAAGCTTGCACATAAGCAATAAATCCCTAAGACAAGCGGAGAAAAGAGAGAGTTTAATCACAATGGCAACATTTATTTATTTTCCCTCACTGGAAAACGTTATAGGCTTGACCTCATTTTTATTTACCAGAGCTCAAGACGCTGATGTCCTATGACAGCGAACGCTGATTGACAGGCTACAACGCTGACAAGCTGCAGGGCACACAACTTCCCAGCAGGTGGCTTGGGCAGAACAAACCAGGCTTGGGCTTTGGGGAAAACGACTTAAAATAACTACAAAAAAGTATCAGAGAGTTCATTCATCGCTTATTGATGCAACAGATCTCAGTTACATTTCAGGGACTGAGGCATAAGGTGGAAAGATCCTTCCCAGCTCTGAGCACTGCATCAATATTGCATGGCTGTTCAGTCTAAAGTATTATGCTTTTCTCTGTCTTTTATGATTTTGAGTCAGCAGTGTGATGCCAGTTTGCAGACCTGAGCATCTAGTTTGCAAAATTTAGAAGATGAATTTGGCCTCTGCTTGGGGATTGGTGAGAGAGAATGGATCCTACAGAGACAGCAGGCGCAGAGGGATGGATTTTGTGGCGTGCAACTCAGCAAAATGAAAGGCATTAGCACGCACCCGCTGTGGGAGAACACATGAGCTGACACCGGGACAGCAGCTAAAGTAGCAGGTTCTTTGAGGCTGACAATAACATTTTCAAACGCTGTTGTAAATTAGCAGCTCAAGTTTCTCAAGTTCCCTAAGTTTTGTTTGTGAGTCACTTGGAAGGTTTTTAAAATAGTACGCCTTGGATTTAGGGAGGCAGAGCCTGATGGAACCGTGCGACAGTAAAAGCAGGCAGGAGACTGGGTTTTTAAAACAAAGAAACACAAAATCCTTCCTTCCCTCTGTTCATCCCACACACTTTTCTGAAATATTAGGTTGTTTTTATAATTTGTAATTTACAGCAAGCCACGAGAAGGAATTGCCAACATAAAGTAAGCAAAATCCTAGGATTCAAAATATGAGCAAGTCACCATAAAAGTGATAAAAAGCCAAGGAGAGAAAATCATTTTTTAGAAAAGGGACAAAAGAATAATGAAGGCCAAACCTAGCCTGCTAACATTTGTGACAGTGGCTCACAAAGAAAAAGCATAATCATGTATAAAATAGGAAGCGAGCAAGAAGTATGCAGAGAAGGATGTACAGAAGATTACCCGAAACTGTGGAGTTTCTCTCTTCCAACAAGAATAACAAATGCAACAACAGTTCAGCGATCCCGGGTAAAAAAAACACCTCGTACCAGCTTTGCACTAAAAAGAAGGCTGCATGTCACAAAGTGGGGGAAATGCCTACTAGACCACAAAACAAACAGTTGTTGCAGCCTTGAATGGTATGAGCAGGAAAACAAAGTTGTTTGTTTGAAATGCTTCCTCTTCAGCAAGAGTTACGTGTTTAGGTGGGAATGAGCACAGGGTTTATCCATGATTTCACCTGATACAATAACTGAGCTTCAAGGGCAATGTTGCTCACACTTAAAGAAGAATGCCTCTCATCAACGGTGGGAATGTTTAGTAGAATATAAAAATATCCTTTTAAGCTGCAACCGTACAGGCATAATCATTATAATTATGGGTAATGAAATGACTGTGGATCCTGCTCTATGTTTAGCAGTCAGAATCGGGGCATTAATGTTTTAGACAAAGATAGGATCTGACTTCTCTTCCCACAGTGGCTCCTCATTCCTCTCAACTGAGCAACCATGACATCCATATTCATATGCTATTTTTTTTCTCCAAAACATTGCCCTTAGTCTTGCTTATTTCCATGTGAGAACTGCTTGCAGTCTCCTAACAGCCCCACAAAATTTCCTACCCTAATTGCAAGTGTGCTCTGGAAAGAAGCTCTGCCACCGCCAATATAAACAGGGTCAAGGCAGAGCTGAGAAGCAAAAGCAACATACCTAAGCAAAAGGGAGACCTTTCTGGTCATAAACTGGTTTTGGAGGCTCTGCTGAATCCAAGAGCAGTGTCTGATATGACCTCTTATGTTAATAGCCTTAGCATTTCCAGCCTTTTTCTGACACTGCTCTCTGGTACATCTGCTGTAAGTGGTTATCTATTTAAATGAGCATTTTTTACTTGGAGTGGATTGTGTTTAGTTCTTATAAAAAAAAAAAGCAGCTCTTTCAGAACAACAAGAAAAAACTCAGGAAAAAACCTCTGTGTGGCAGAAGTCCCAAAATTCATCTCTGAAAACACACAAAGCTGCACTCTTTTGAAAGTGCCAGTTCTGTGAAATCCTTGGCAGTCCCTGCAGGGCACCCAGTGCCCTCAGTTCTCAGGATAGTGCTTGCAATTTAAAGCTGCTCAGGAGGCTGCAGGATCAAGCTACTAGCTGCTAAAAAATATCCCCCACTTCTTGCCCATGCACATACCCGACATGCCGATGCTGCAGTCATTAAAGAATTACAGGCTCTCACAGAAGGCATGATCTTATATCCTTGGGATTAAATCTGGTGCTTAGCCTTATTTTCCAAACAGAAAGACAAAAACACCTCCATAACAAAACAGATTAGTGGAGAAAATATGGAGTTGCTAAAATAAGTGACAACATAAAGCAAAAATAAAACAATATAGAGCTTACTGGTGATTTTTCTGCTTCTAGCTTCTACAGTGACACCAACTGAGAAATTGCATCTGGTGATGACATCTGTGTATGTTCAGTGGTTATTTATTCCACTGAAGAAAAATTAGCCATATAGTCATTCTGAAAACATTTTCTCATACAGTATGAAAAAGTTGCTTTGCTTTCTAGAGATGAAGAATGCAATTTTGCAGGGGTTGAGTGACCTCCCTCCTCAATGAGCTTACCTGATGCCAGCTGAGGATGCTCAGCACATCACAGAAATGCATTTCACATCCAAGGAGTGAAATCCTGACTGTTTTGAATTTAGTGGGAGTTTTGCCATCAATCTGGCTAGGATTTCATCTTAGGTCTATAAAACAGATCTGTCTGCTGTCTGCATAGAGATTCTTTGACATTGCTGGGCTTGGCCGCTGTTATGGTGTATATAAAACCACAGGTTATCTTTTGGAGCTTACCAGATATGGTAATGATAACAAGGAACCTTTCTCTTTTTTTCTTTTTTCTTCTTTCTTTTTTCTTTTTTCTTTTTTTTCTTTTTTTCCTAGGAGCTCCTCAGAAATATAAACCTCCAAAAAGACTAAGCTCATCTTCCATTTACGACCCTCTCTGAAGTGTGGAAAAACGAGGAGAATGTTTGCCATGATTTAGACATCTGCCAGCCTGCTCTGATGTGCCTTGCAGAGGGATTGGCCCAGTACTAGATGGGAACATATTAATCTGAATATGTATAAACATAAATAATGCTCAGAATCTACTGCCCAGTTTCATATCCTGTCCTCCCTCCTCCACATATTGAATTAGTGCATTTATAATGGCATCTCTGTTTATTTAATAAATCTAAATTTCAATTAGAGACCACTAACAGTTAGTCATACAGACTAGATATGACAGATGGACCTCATCCATGGCTGATTACACTAAAAAATGTTATGTGAGCCTATTTTTAAAATACTATCATTCTAATACTCTTGCTGCATGCAAATAGCTGAGAAGTCCATAATGTATTAGTGAGAAATTTGGCTTCCTGAATGTATTACAATTTGCACAGAATGTGGGGTTTGTATTTTAAAAGAGTCCATTATTGTTTCCTATTACCTTGGGTTCATTACCAAAAATTATGGCAGTGTTCGTGTAAGGAAATGTAGCACAGTGTGATAATTTCGTTAGTCTTATTTCTCTACATGGTCTTGATTTAAAATACTAAACCAGCAGAATTATCCAAGATAGACAAATACTTGCATGGATCAAGGCAAGGACATACCTGTATCATGTAAGGGGTTTGATATTTGTCTTTGACTCACTTGGATTTCTGATATTTTAAAATTCAGCCATGGACAGACAGCTATTTAAAAATATTTCTGGTGATGAAAATGAAGGATTCCTCCTCCCAGCACAAAAGTAGTATGTTGTATGTGTTTTTCCTTTTTATATGCTTACGTAAACTCAAGGAAACTAAGTAAATGGAGGATTTTCTGTTCCATCAAAAGGACTTGAACTAAGATTTATACATTAAATACATAAATATTTATATATATATTTTATATATTTTATAGTCTATTTTATAGACTCCCATCTAGTCCAACAGAGTAGGGTAAAAATGATCACAAAAAGATTGCATAGAGTAGTGCACTCGAATGGCATTAGACTGCTGGTTTCTAGTTTCCTGTCCTTTCAACCTGATTCAGAAATGCTTCTTCTTGTAGCTGACTAGCAAAACTGAATTATAATGCCATGCTATGTGGAATGATTCTGACAGAAAGCAATCTTTCTCTAAAAAAAGTATGACTTTTTAAAAGAGATTTATCTCCTTTTCTTGAAACAATTTCAGGGAAGAAAATTCCTGTATTAAAGAAGATGAAAAGTTTAGGAGAAAATCCTTTTGAGGAACACCATTGAGAAAATCAGGAAAGGGGATCTCAGATAACACAAAACTACCCCAGCGAAGCACTGACTTTGAAAGATTTAAGCTAAAATCAGAAAAATTAAGGTAAAAGGGCCATTTTAGTATAAGATGTAAAAATAACGTAATTCAATTACACTCTGTGTTTCGTATTTATAGCACAAACCTTTGTCCTTTTCATTTATTTGTATCAGTGGCACTAAACCTTTAATATGTGGAAAGCCAGTTTATCATCCAATAGAGTCTCCGACGGCTATGAAAGATGAAATATATATGGAATACAAATATCAGACCAGAACATTAGTCTCACAATATATATAGCACTTCTGCAACTCCAGCACAACAGAAAGGGCCATAAAGCAACTTAACTGGTCTCCCGAGGAGCCTTTCCATCCCAGCAGGACCCCGGGTGACAGCTCTTGCCATGGAGCGGCCAGGCGAGGAGGAGGCAGCATGGTGTAAAATGCTACTACAGGCCAGTGAGCTCTCGCTGTTGCAACAGCCCCTTAGGTTTGACCATAACTGAGGCTGGTATCTTTATGCATCCCTTGAGAACACCAAAAGAAAGGAATAAAGAGACGGTGGAAAGTCCCTCTCTTTTTTCTCTCTCTTGCATCTGGTACTGTGCCGAGTGCAGCTTAGCTACAGCGGCAGTAATAGGCTAGTATGTGTAACCCTATTCAGAAAAAATCATGGTTGGTAATTCTGTTAAATCACTTTATCCCTGAGCAAAGCAAACATCAGAGCAGATTTTTGTATTCTTATTTTTACAGTTTGCTTACTTGACTGACAAAATAAATAAAATTTGTATGCCTGTCTGTCCATCTGAGTCAATGTGGGTTTTCATGTTTAAGCTGGCTGCATTCCCTGGAGTAAATGCCATGTTGCCATTAATCACTATGTGATGATATGCATTAAAAACAGTGCCTGTCTATGCGGCCAAAGAAGAGCTGCATACTGCTCTGGAATCACATGCTGAATTTGCATGGCTTGCAAATACCTCTTTTTCAGGAGGGAAAAAAATGCAGTATATGAAGGGAGCTCCAGGGGTGTTTCCAGGGCAATGTCTAACCTATGATGTGCTCAACATCCCTCAGAAGTTCTTCACTCTGCATCAACGGAAGAATTTGTGCTGTTACGTTACTGATTGCAAATTTTAACAAGTTCTAACGGGGGCTCCACGGGTGAAGGTTAACCCCTTGTAACTGCTGAGGCAGCACTGGGCTGACCTGGGGCTGACATGCTCCAGTTAACTGGAGGTCCAGCACTGTACTGAGTTCCTGGTAAATAGTTGTCAGCTTGTTCACAGGGCAGAAAACGCTGTCTCTCTGCAAAGGAGAGGAAACATCCCACTAAGGGGTCTGCTGCCTGCAGTTCCTCGACACCTCTTGGCCTGCCTGGGTTCTGGGAAGGGCTCATTTTCCAGTCTGAAATGCTATATTCCCCATCCGACCTCAAGGAATGCCTATCTGCCTGCACTCTCCTTGATGACAGACACTGTAGGACCAGCTGGCTCTTGCCTGGGAGGAGGAAATGCGTGAGGTTGGGTTGCCTCGTGTGATGTGGGCCCTGCCTCCCTGGGTTAGGTGATGCTGCACAGGTGATCCATGGAAATCCCAGGGGCTCTGCACCACAAGTGTCTCTCTCACGTCTTGGTGCAGAGTTTGGAGCAATTTTGCATTATTATAGATGTAAAAGTTCTTGCAACCATTCTCCACCAGAGAGATATGTGCATATTAAATTAGCAAATCTACGAAACAATGACTTGCACCTAAAAAGTAAGATGATAAAATGACTGAGGAGGAAATCATTGTTACGCTCTTGAGTGGTGCTAAATTGGTTGTAACAGATAAAACACTTTCTTCTGCTTGCAATTATAAGAGAGAGAAAGCAGTGCTATATATATGTTTGAAGTCTGAAAAGGTGATGAAACTCAAAGTTTATTTTCTAGTTCCTATCCAAATACAGCAGTATGAAAGACGATACAACTCCTGCTGCTTTTTGCTGCAGACCATTGTTATTCCTGTGGGCAAGATATCGCAGATATATGATATTTATACAAGTTTAAACTATGGACTCTCCCTCAGACTGTACCCTATGGGGCTGCAAGATGGATCTTTTAAGGGATTCCACTTTCACGCTTCTCCTCCATCTTTCTAGTCTTCCTCGCAGCACGACCCTGTTGGGAGCACACAAACCAACTCAGGTATTTTTTTTTCCCATGGCAGCTCTGCAGAAGCAAAGAAGAGGCCCCAGGAGAGTTAATTCTGTGTCAAGCAGCATTAGCCGTAGCTCTGATTTCCAGTCGGAAATCCCTGGGGTCGGCTGAGGACAGTGCTATAGACAGGACTCGGTCTTCTGATCTATCCCTCCTGCCTCACTGATTACCCCAGGCCCACTGAAATACGTCAGGGCATCTTATTTTGTATCCAGCTGATGGAGGGACAGTGCTGTGGAGGAATTATGGTCCATGCCATTGCCCCAGATTATGTCAGGTTTTCATCCCTCCCACTCAAAGTCAGAGGGAACTCTTTGATACTGAGGCTTGTACTACAGTACTTCAGCAAAAGAAATTCAAGGGGCTTTCTCCTCCACATATTTTTTTCTCATATTTCTTTGGGGGTTTTGCCATTATTAATATATTGACTTGTGGGCCAATTGGAACAGAATTTTTCTCTGTATGAAGCTTTATATCTGATACTGTATGAGCAGTGAGGTCCCTCCTTCTCCATGAAGCTGCATGGCTGCATTACAGTTTTTCCTATGAAGGCAGCAGCTGGGATTTCCTGCCACAACTCTCTCTTCTGTTAACACAGGCACTTCTAAAGAACTATTCCAGCTGAAAAAACCCTCTGAACAACATTTGCTGGAGAAGCAGCCAGGAATATAGACGTTTCTCTTCAGCCTGCGCTAGGGAAGCTGCAGGGCTTTCTGAGCCCTTCCTCTGACCCAGCCTCCAAGAGCTTTTGCCACTTCAAGAGCCTGTAGCTCTTGAAGCTCTTGCTAGCTGATGATAAAAGACATTTCATGGTCACCTGATAATCTTGTTTATATATGTACATTACTTTTAGAAGTGATTGACAGTTCAAGCTCAATCTAGTGTTTCTAACAGCAGCTTCTTACGATTACTCAAACCACCCTGATAAATCTCAGGCTTTTCTTAAATCCTGGGAACTGACAGCAATCTAAATACACAAATATTAACCTCAGGTCACTAGGGCTTAAATTTTTGCAATGCACGGGTCTTGTATTATTACATTGTTAATTTTACTGGTAAATAGCAGCAAAACATAATCTGATTCCGTTTAATTGTAGTTATTATTCTGGTTGGATATGGAACTCCCACAATACCAAAAATACCATTTCTAACACTAATTTTACTAATGTAAAGTGAGGTGCCTCTATCTCCTAAAAATTAGGTGTCTTGTGTGTGGTAGGAATTTTTCTGCAAGAATGTATAATTTTTCCAAGGAAAAATGGCCACATTCTCTGTGGGCTTAACTCTGGTGGAGTCACATCATCAGGGAACTGCTAACATTTTTCCTTGGTAAGTCTTTATCTCCTCATCCCACAGAAATGCAATTCCAATCACTTGTTCCTTCTGTTGTGCCAAGAATGGGCTATGGTTTCAAAACCATGGTGGCCATGAATTCAAATTCATGAGGTCTTCGAAACAGGATACAAATGCTATCTAGTTCTCATCCTACCTGTTTACCCAGAAACATTTTCTATCTCTCAGGACAGGAATACAAAAGGATTGAAGTAATCATTGCAGGTCTGATTTAAAGATCAAATTAATTGAGAAATTGCTATTTTTCACTCCCTCTCAGGTATCTTGTTGTGTAGGGCTGGAAGTTTCTAACATGATATTTCAAAGAGATCTTATTTCCTCCTGTACTAAAGTCTGTTTCTGAGTAATCTCAGCAATGTCCAATTCTATGGAAAAGATTTGTGATCTGCGTTGGTGACACAAACAGAGCTTTGTAGTGTTCATTTCTTGTTATCTGCTGGAAATGGACAATTAAGTTGCCCTGACAATACCTGGGACCTTCCTTTCAGGAGCAGAAAATTGTAATCTTCCCAGGAATTACTCAGTTTACATTTCATCAAGTGAGAAGGATTTTCACTTTCATTCTTTATTTTAAAATTCACACAGGATTCATCCTGCAAATGTCAGGTGCCTGATAACAAAAGCACATGTTTACTCTGAAGCCAGAAGCAGCTGATATTTTACATGAGACTTGGAATCGTGAGAAAACTGTGATTCCTCTTTGACTGGTTAGTCAGCTGGTTAGTAGTATTTATACTTGTAAATGGTTTGATATTTCCAGTAGTTTATTTTGATCCTGGCTGTGTGTACATGAGAAGTACCACTGGCAATATTCAGAGATAACGTGCTGTGTTTTGCAGATTTCTTTCTTCTGGGTGATGAGAAGAGTGTGGCTGAATGTGCCCTTTTGAATAGCACTTTTAGTGGTGTACTTTACTCCATTGACATCATATCCTACTAGCAGGTGATGATGATCAGAGCACTAGCTAATGTACCCATTTAATTTGGCAAATGTAAAAAATAGCGAACATTGCCAAAAGCAGCCTCTGACCTCGAGGTATGGTGCAGATGAGTGCAAGTTTGGTATCTGGGGTGTCTGGAGAAACTGCTCTTTAGCCACTGGAGCACAGGCAGCTGCGATCTCCACACCAACTTTCTGCCATCTCCATAGGTAACTAAAGCTTGAATTAAATGATCCCTCTGTCTACCATGACTCTTGAACAGTAAATGTTTGCAACAGCTGAATCGGGACCACAACCGCATCCAGACAACGTCAGCTGCGGATGCAGGTTCCAGAGTGTCACTCTCAAGCTGAATATACACGTATGCATACACACACACATATGCACTGACACACACACTTTCTTACTAACGGAAGCTAGGACCAAATATTCTGTATGATTGTATATTCACTTGCATGTAAGCTGGCATTCAGCAACTGGCTGGCTCATTGCCTTTATTTCAAAGTCCTTGCTTGCACTCTGCTGCTGCTATTAGGGTATCATCAACAAACTCAATTAAAACTTCAGATATGACATACTTACACTTTCATTTCCTCATTAAAATACTTTCCTCGATAGGAATCTGAAGTTAAAGGAAATTTGAAAGAGATTTATAGAGTTCTTAAGGGTTTTTTCTAACAACTCAAACTAATAACTTGTGTATGAATCTCCATTTCTCTTTAGGTAATTGCAATTGCTTGAATAAAAAATAATAAACAGAGAATAAATCCACTGCCACTAGAATGAATTTCATTAGCATGCTTAATGTTTACTGGAAATTTGTTTTTCATTAACATTAAATGATCAAAATTCTCTTGCTTGCTGGAGTTAGGTCCATGTTCTTTGAGGTGCTGATCACCTTTTTTGAAGTGCTGAGGGCTCTGATGCTCAGAAATTATTCAGCAGCAGAAGCACACCGCCCACAATACAGTTAGTTTCTTAGTTAAAAAAAAGCTTTTAAATTAAATGAAGAGCCACCCTCAACTTTCTATTTAGAATTTGACTTGGAGCTTTTAATGGATTTGCACATTGCTGTGAATGTAGCCAAATGAGTCTATTAATGAATTTAATTCTATTTATTATTCTTGTATATATAAACTGTAAATTAAATTATTTCTTTTGTACACTTTCCAGTATAGGATTATTTCTTTAAATTCCCTGAACTATCATACCAGGGAATTAGACCAGTTCTACCAGCTACACAGCATGCAACACCAGCCTGATTCGACTGAGAAGCTGCTCAGATCAGAGAATGATGTTTAGCAGCAAGCTGTGTGGTTCCTTTCTCCAGCACGCAGTGAATCGGCATGTTTCTAGGTATGCATTGAAAGAGGCATCTTTTAAATATTGTAATCTGGTAACGAGAGTGCTAAGGAGTGTGATTTTATTTAAATATTTCTGTGATTAGGAAAAAAGCACATCTGAAATTTTGATAGAGACCTCCTGGGTACCTTTTCCTCTGCAAACTTAAATCAATTCATAAGAGTCCAGATCTGTGAGCTGTTCTGTTGCACTCAAATCCTGCACAGTGATTTTAACAGTCTTCATACAGATCATCAAATCTCTTCACAGAGACTCATCTGCTCAAGAATCAAATGGTGTTATGGATGTTTGTGTGCTATGCCCTCACTAGTAGAATCAATTTAAATTTAGTGTTTGTAATGGTTAAATGGTTAAACTTAGTGTTTGCATTGGGATTATCTGGTGAAAGCCAGTGATGTCCACAGATGGCAAATATGTATAAATATCCATGTTCGGTATGTATGAGAAACAGGTGAATGCTGCAGCAGTCAAATCAAAAGTAGATAAACTCCAGCTATATCAGTGGTGAATCATGACTCCACTGAAGTCAGTAGCAAAACTCCCATTGATCTCAGCAGAGATAGCACTTCACCAACCCTGCTGTAATAGCAAATTCATGTAGCGTGGGGATCAAGCATTTGAAAATAACACAGAGCATCAGGGCCATCTCCTGAAACAGGCTGATTTTAATCAGGCAGATCGGAATATTCTCTGCCTCTTAAATCAGTCTGCTTTAAATCAGTTGCTTTTGGGAGTTGCTCTGAGGATTTTTTTGTACGTGCATAAGTGCTTTGCAGACTTAGGCTCCCTGTACCAAAGACTGTAAAACAGCCTGAGTTTTATGAAGAGGTGGAAGAAACAAACACATAATACTACTCCTCCATTGACTTTGGGAGAAGGAGAAATCACAATTTATCGAAAAAAGCCAAAGCGTGCTTAATATCCCCTTAGCAGTTCAGCTGAAAAATGTGACCCTGGCAGCACTGGATGTTTTTCAGCTTTATTTTACTGCTTATTTCAGTGTAAGAATTAAAGCTAATGTAGGTCCATAAACTCAAGCAGTACAAACATGTAATTTAAATAGAAAAGTCTATACTAATAAGACTCCTTTGTTTGAACTAACAAGAGAGGTACACAAGGTGGCACATTTTTAGAAGTTAAGCCAGCCACATCCTCCTTACTACAGAGTGGGCATGAATTTCTCAAAGGGCAGTGGTACAGCAAAAACAAACAAACAAACAAGCAAACACATAAATACATGCTTGGAAAGGAAACAGACTGAGCATCCAAAATAAAAAGAGTGCTGGTGTTCTCTACAGGAGTGCTTTCACTCTTATCGTTGCTACATAACCAACCTAAAACTCTTCAGCTATCAAACAGTCAGAGCTTTAGAGGGACTTGGATGGCTTAGAGGATTGCTTTTGGGATACAGAAGCTTTCATCTCTACGTCATTGCTTCTGGCTCTCATCCAAAGTGGGGAGCGATCAAAAGCTGCTGTGTGATGAGCCCTTCAATATTCCCCATGAAATAGGCGGAGGGTCTCGCGCCTGCCTACCTGCACCCACAGCCCTCAGCTGAGAGCCCTGTCAGACTTCACTTGTGACATAGGCTCTGGGTCCTCAGAGGGGACCTGGGGTGCCTGCCCCCAACACCTCTCCACTAAGGATTCGTGCATCCCCACAGAAGAGAGCTGCACCCACGGAGTGCTGGAAGAGTGTGTATCACTGCACTGCATTGCTCCCAACCCCGGAGACAGATATGATACTCAACTTTTTTTTTTTTTTTCCCCTTGTGTCATAAAAGCAATTTGAAAGAGCAAGCCTACCTGCTAGGTTCTTCAAGCTACATGGAAACAAAGCTTATCTTGTGAAAGAGAAGGCAAAAGTGGGAAGGACCAGGCTGAGCTGGAGAAGGAAACTGAGTTCTGATCAAGAGAGGAGTGAAACTCCTGGTATGATCACCTAGAAAACTTACTGCTGGAAACCATGAAATTGCTGCTATATCAACAGACATCAGAAACACAAATGCATGGTTTTAAAAGGAGTTACTATTTTAAGCATAAGAAAGTCTTTGAGGAAAAATAAATGAATGTGGGTTGACTGCTTCATAGACCAGATTTTGAGAAAACTTCATTTTACAACAAACAGAGCCTCCTGCATAAAAAATGAGATGCTTTCAGTCACATATCTGCAAAGCTGCAAATCATCATTGTTTACATGGGTTAAAAAAATGGTTCTCAGAATTATGATCTTATGAAATGACAGAAATGTTTGGTATTAATTACCTCATGAAGGAGCTGGAATTTGTGCTAATAAATACTATCTGCCAGCTACGGATGCATTTGTTACAGGCTGTCACCCACTAATATGGATGAACAAGAAGTGGAAGAGAAAAATCACCTGAATTACTGCCACTAAATAGGTACAAGAATCCCATGCAGGCCAATGATTTTTAAGTCTCACACGGAATTCATGTGACTGAGGAAACTGATGTGTAGGGAAAAGACAGTTCCTTCTCGACTAGAAAAGTATGTGAGGACACATCGCTGCTGAGGATTAAGAGACACAGGAAAACAGAGCAGGAGTTAACCATAAGCACTGGAAGGGAGGGAAGCTTAGCAGGCAGTCTTGTGCAAAATAGCAACTTTAAGGTGGCAGCTGCTTTTCTCTCCCAGTCGGAAAACGCAGCGTTGTGGGATGGATTTGCATCAAACATGGAATTAAAATCGGAGCATCCCCGGGGGGGCGGGCAGCTGCGCAAACCAGGCTCCTTCATTTATATCCTTGCTTCTGGTGGATGTGGCTCAGATCCTTAGCAATGTGCCTACAGTATGCACCTGGCTTGCAAGACTGTATCATCCACTACATTTTACCTGTCAAATGGGGCATTTTGCTTCTCTTCCCATGACATTTTAGCTCTGCTGGAAAGGGCAGAGTGGTGGCAAGAACTTGGCTCTTCACCTTTACAAGCTGGTGTGCTTGACTCACTTGACTCGAGGAGCCGAGACTTTGGGAAAAGCACCAAATGTTTATATGCCCTGAGATAAAATTGTGAGATTTGGCAGCAGTGCTGCTTGGAATGCTAGGAGCTCGTGGGGAGGGCACACCTAGGTTTCTATTGACGCAGATTAGCATACTTAAGATGACAAGTCTGATACAACCCCAAATCTGAGCTTCTTATGCGGAACACCCTCAAATCCCTTGTCATGCTACGTTGAGGAAAGGGCGGCACAGAGCCGCTGTGCCAGCTCCCAGAGGAGTTCCTCAGGCAGACAGATTTGTGGCAGAGCCAACATGCACAGGGCAAGATACAGGGGTGAAATTGGCCTCATGGACTTGTTTATTTGCTCCGATATCCTCCTTATGGGATGAAAAGCGCATTGCTTTTTCAGACACCAGTGGCTTTTGG
Source organism: Balearica regulorum gibbericeps (assembly GCF_011004875.1). Lineage (NCBI taxonomy): Eukaryota > Metazoa > Chordata > Aves > Gruiformes > Gruidae > Balearica > Balearica regulorum. The sequence continues at coordinate 132,558,721 of NC_046185.1, read as the reverse complement.
TGCTCAAGTTAAAAATTCTCTTACGAAAAGAGCAGATGGAAGTGGCTGATTGTCTGCAAATGGCACGATCACAGGTGGGAACTAGTCGCAGGCCTGCATAGTGGCTTTGGGAAGCGGCTCTGCTCAGGATAAGGCTTTCAGCTGCAGGCCCTGGCCAGGGGGGCTTCGAGACGTGGAAGAGCTTAGCATCAAAGAGCTCCGGTCTGAGTAGAGCTGGATAGCTCTTGAATTGTAAAGGCATTAAAAATATCAAGCATTTTTCAGAGTCATATTTCAGAATTTGTTAATCTATCAGCAGAGTAAAAGGGGTGAAGAAAAATTTTGCAAGGTGCAGGGTAAAACAGAGCAGAGAGTAATAAAATACTGCTTGTAAATGAGCCCAGTTGGAATGAGAGGCTCTTTATGACAGCTTGCTGAGGCTGTAGTGTTTTGCAAAACTGTGTGATAAACTCCAAATAGCTTCTCTGCAAATCTCTGGAGGCAGAACTGAGCTAAGGCTGGCTGCTGTTGCTGCCACGGCTTTCAATGAATGAGCTCAAAATGGACCCTCTAGTGACAGCTCTGTCAAAGAATAACAATTAGATGCTCTCAAAGACAACAACTTCAACATATATATTTTTGTAAGTAGAAATGAACCGTAATGTGCTGGCTTCAAACAAAACAAAAAGCTCAAAGTTTTTACGATGCATGCTTGGACTATGAACAAAATAAAAGTGAATGCATATATACTGCATTTTTTCCCCTATTTAGTTTGCAAAGCACGATTCTCACTAGAATTGAGATGAGAACGGAATGCAAAAATAGGTGGTGTTGATGGGGGGGAATGACTGGTTAAAGGTAGCTCTGCCATTACCTTCAGAAGGGAGTTGTCAGGGAAGTCACCATCACCCAACAGTTCAGGTGAACTGACTCCAAGAGGGAGGTCTCGAACAATTTTGCAAACTCACAGCTTTGACAATCGGCACAAAAATTGTAGTTTGGGGGAGACTCTTCAGACTGCAAAAATCAATTGCCTAGAAATGGGCTTAATCAGAACCAAATTATTACCTCATAATATCATTGGTTTCTCTACAAACACCTGATTTCATACCACCAATAAATTTTGCGTTTGAAGATTGCATTGTGTCTTCTCTCCTGAATAGAATAAAACGGGAGTGTCTGCCTCTGAAAAGCACTAGAAGATTTTCAGCAGTGGTGTGCAGTGCAGGTTAAGTGAATCTTCACACTTACAGTTACGTTGGCTAACATAATGGTTGTATTGTAAGTTATAGTCAGTTTTAGCTGTCTGACTGTCAGGAGGACTCCCCTGGCACTGAAGTACCAGGAGCTCTTTCACAGCCACCGTGCAAGAGTTAACATTTCTGCAGTGGAAGCAAGGTGTCCTTTTTGGATTCTGCTCAGGTGTAGCTGCTTGTGCAGTCTGAAGGAGCTACTGCTATTGCCAAAGGAAAATTAAAACAAATCTGGCTTGGCTAATAAAAGGCTATGAGTATTAATGGCTTTTTCTCCAATTGCCAGGACATTTCAGTCTCTGATGTGATGAAGACAGAGTATGTACAGACTAGTGTTGTCATGCTATTTTTAAATGTTGATATGCTAGAGATTATAGTCATTTGCCCTGATCTTTTGGCAAACAAATCTGCAGGGAGTGTAAGAGTCACAATAAGAACATGATTGTTATTTTCAAGAGAGAAAAGGACAATTCTCAGGCATTAAGGCTATTAGTTTGGACAGTTATAAAAACAACAACTCTTTATGGACCCGGATCTCAGAAGTGCTGAACATTCATAGCCCAGTGAAATCAATAGCCTCTACTCAGGATTACTTAAATGTAGAACATAGCAACATTCAGTGCAATTTAATAGCAGTTACCTATTAGCTTTTAACGATTGTATATATTTTGACAAAACTGTTAAGATATGTTGTTACAAATGGGAAATTCTTAACTGTGCCACACAGTGGAAAATAATCCACCCATACAAGCAAAATTATATTAACACATGGTGCTAAGAGCAAACATATTTACAAACCAAAGCTGAGCAACAAACACATATACCAGATGTTACTGAGATATAGATAGTCTGAATTGCTCAGCTGAAGTAGCTGAAGTTCTGCAGAGAGATTTTTTGAGAGCATCTATTTCATGATGGATATGCTTGTTCTTGAGCAAGTTGTCATGGAAGTCAGAACACGGCGGTTTCAAAGTTGTCTTTAAGATTCAGTGGTAAGTAAAAGTTTAACAACTTCAGATAAATTTTCCCCTTTTTCCTCCACATTTGTTGGTAAGAAAGGATCTTCAGCCATACTGATGATAACTTGTTATGAATGGAAATTTTGGAAGGGACTTCACACTGTCAAATAACCACTTTCATCAAGAGGCAGAATTATCTGTGAAGTGACAGAGAAAGGCACTCCTTCCCCGTTGTTCAGTCCAGACCTAACTAGCTGTCTCCTTGCCTAAACCTCCTTATCTTTTAAGCAAGTCCCATGTTTCACAGTGGTTGAGGTAGCCAGAAGGTGCATCCACACCTTGATGTTCATTTGGGGCTGTGGTTGCACTTCCCCCCCCCCCCCCCCCCAATTCCCTGCTTGTCTACAGCTGTCCACAATTTTGTCTCATGCCCTGCCTCCAGCTTGGAGGAAGCATCCTGGTTTCCTGGCAGGAAAATCCAAATGTAGAGAGAAGCCTGAGCTTTGCCCTCACAGTCCACAGAGATCCAGCAAGCTCAGGCCACTTGGCTCTGGAGACTCAGCTCTGAAGCAGCAGAGCCATTTACGGGGGTATTTGGGTTGTCTGTATCAGATAACTACTTCTCTTTTACCACAAATCCTCCTTGCTCAGCTTTCCTTCTTGTGGGTGGTTTCTGAGACTACCTCAGTATTTCTTGTTGATGTTTGTTTCAATTCCTTGATAACCAAAATGAAAAATACCATTTTTTATGAAAAAAACCCCAAACCCAGTCCAACCTCAGAAAGGGAGTCCCCAGGCAATTCCTGCAGCATGTAAGATAGTCTTCCTGAGACATGAAGTGTTACTTCAGGCCAGCATAAATGCCTTGCATGTCCTCAGCAGCTGGGAGCTGCACTGGTCTGTCCCTTGACATTGTACACCAGCACCTCAGTGGATGTGTAAAACTCCTTCAGCTTTTGTACTTAACCAGGAAACAGCTAAAATTGTAAACTTTTATGACTGCATTCTGCATGAGCTGGCAATGAGTCAGCAGCGGTTTGTCTAGATCAGCAATACATTTGGAGCCATTTTTTTTGTTCTCTGATAGTTTTTACCTGGTTGTATTTAAAGGTCCCACCGAAACGAGTAGTGATATTGTTCACAGAAAAGACCTAATATTTTACTTATGAAAAAAAGCTTCTTGTTAGGATGAAGAAAGCCACAACTTTTTCTGCTGTTTTCCTTCAACAGAACAATGAAATTCAGTAAATTTGCAGAATGCTCCTGGCATGAATCAAGCACCACACCAGCAAGATAGGTGTCTTGGGGTTCCTATGTTTAAAATGGCAGCCCTGGGGATGCCCCCTCCTCGCTGAGCAGAGATCTCCAGCAAAAAGCCACTGCCCTCTGATCGCTGGGAGGCAGAGCATGGAGACAGGGAAGGTAGAAGGTGCAACAAGTGCTGCGGAGCTGATATCTGTTAACTGGTGGAGTTACAACAACCCCCTGAGGGTGGCCATGAAAAACTGGATTAAAAAGAGGATCACTTGTGAAAACCGGGACGAGGCTGATGTTGTGGGCCACTGGGACACATTAACTAAGAACAGGGCTGTCAAGGAAGTCAATCAGCAGCTTTCACTTCTGACCCTCCCGCACAAATCCAGAGGTGTTTTTCGATGGCTTGCCAGCCAGGTAAAAAAAGCTGTCATTACTAAAATACACTATTATTTCTGCTGTAGCTTATCATACAATGTGTCTTCAGGGGTGGAGCACATGCCAGAACAGAAATGCACCAGAAGAGCAGAGGTTTATCTCTGAGGTGGATTTCAGTGTTGGTAATTTGCCATCCTTGAGCCGCAGTGCTGTTAGGACAGAGGACTGAGGCCATGCTGATATGGTTAGGAAGCCCTGAAGAAGCTGGATTGTTTCTTACCCCAACCCCAGCATCAGTGTCCTCCAGCCTTATTGAGGAGACCAGCTCAGTGGGGAGTGACCCAGTCACACTGCTTGGAGCAGCAAGCATTAGGCCTCAAATTCACTGTGCCAATTGGCTTCACCCAGTTGTGTTGACTCTGCAGTGCCCCATCTGCAGAGCTGGCTTCTGGCCCACATCAGACATGTCCACATGGTAGCTCAAGCTCTGCAGCTTCCCTTGCTCCTTTGCAGTACTGCAAAGGTATAAGAGAGCATTTGTCACCTGACTCATTTTCACCACACACTTCTTGTCAGCCTCTAGTACAATCAAGTGAGGATCCTCTACATCGCATTCACTGTGAAAACAGGTTGCATGTTGCTGGTTGCCACTGATGCTGACATGATGTGTGCTGGCACAGCCAGGACTTGGGGGAGATTTCTCCCAGACTGACAGCGCCCTACAAGGAAAGGAGAGACTGTAGTATGGTGTTTGTCTGTATAGGTCAGTGTTAAAGGGCACTGTATATATATGTTGTAGCCTCTAGGCCTCCATGCTCTCAACCACCACTTTTTTTCCAGACGCCTCAACCGTCTCCTGTCCCTTCTGCTCCTAACTCCTCTTTCGGAGTCAACCATCCCTCTGCCACTGTATCCCATGAAGTCTCCTTAAGCAGATGTCCTCCCTTCCATGCTCTCCTGCCCAGTACAATATATACTGGACTTTAAAATCCTCCATGTATCCTGCCCTAAACCTTAAAATAACATTTCCCTGTTGTGAAGAGCTACTGCAGTCTTGCAGTTTCCTTCTCCCTGTGCCTCACACCCAGCCAGGCTTTTCTTCCCACTTTGAGATACCTCCCTGGTGTGGACCCTGCATTCAGATACCTTCAGGATGCTCAGCAGAAGTCCGGTGGAAGCAGATTACACTATAACCCAGCTGGTGGCTGGGATAAATGATAAGAAAACCTTCAAGAAGTGAGAGAGCATTCAGCTTCAACAGGCTGAATATATTTACTCCCTCAGGACCATTGTAAAATATGGCTAGTCTTGGCTTGCAGTAGGAACACAAGTCACTAGGAAATCTAGAGCCCGTAGACACATTACATGCCACCAGCAGAGAACGTGGCAGCAGCAAGATGTGACCAATGCAAGCTAACTAGCCTCTCTCAGGAGTCCTGAGAATACAATGAATCACCATGTGTTTGGAACTGATATAGATCAGCCCCTTTAACCCAGGCATCCAGGAAACACATTTAATTTTTTGGCCTAATTTAGCACAATATATATTCTGTTTTATAGCAGACCAACTTAATTAATCAAATGTAAGTAAGATCTCTTTCTCCTCCCCTGCAACACACCCATGCAGACAGCACTCCAAAATATATTCCTTGAGGTTTCTTATCTTCAAGCACATGTCATTCCGGAGTGAACATGTCAGGTGTCCTCATCCTTCTGAGCAAAGCAAGAGATGGCTGGCTGACACATTTATATCTCCAGGAGTTTGGTTTACAATTCAAACACCCAAACAAAAACCCTCACTACACTATGGCAATATTGTCAGTAAGACTAGGAGTACCTATAGCCCTTTCAAGCTGTACCCACCCCACAATTGCTTCTCATATCCCCACATGTGCTTCTCCACACACTGCTTGGTGGATGGAAAGCTGGGCAAAAGCAGATGGGGGGGATGCTTTTGTACCTCTGCAGTTGCTGCTTTTACTCCTCTGGGAGGCAGCTGAGGCAGAAGAGCATCCAGCAGGTAACTGCAGGAGAGAGACATGGGAATACAGTTGTCAGACTGTGGCTACAGGTGCTCCTGGGAGGCTTCCCACCCAAGAGCTAATCTGCCATCTCCATTCCTCTGAGGTATGATGAGCTCAAATCTCACAGCTGTATTCTTATCGCTGCTTTCTGCCTAAGGAAAGTAAGTCGTAATTCTCTGGAAGTATCGGTGATAAATCTGCCCCATTACTTCCACTTACTCTTTTGCCCTGATGCTTCTCAGTCGGTATGGCTCAGAAACGCCACTTCCCCAGAGCACTGCCAGCAGAAGTGAAGAGGTGGGACTGTAAGCACAAGCACCGAGTCTGGCAAAGAGCACACTGTGTAACAGATGACTCCGGGTTCTTTTACTTTGATGATCATAATAATACATTTTATTTATATAGCACCTATTTGCATGGCAATAAGAGCAATATGTGTGCTTCAGTGAAATAAGAGATGACAGAAAACAGATTAAAAACTACGATTCATCTCAAAATGAGGGAAAACAATCAAATGAATCACAGAGTCAAGCAATGGCAAATCATTATTCTTAAAACAGCTTAACAGCAAACCAAATGAAATATAGGCTCTGTAACACTTTTTCCTTGTCTGACGGCAAATACTGAGTGACATTGCCAAGCTTATGCAGAAACAGAGCCCAGCTCACTGTTTAAGTTTCATGGAAACCCTCAAAACAAATTATTTAAGTGGGACTTCAGTTGTGCATTAGCTATGTGCTAACATGCAGTATACACATGGGTTTGGGCTGTTGCAAAAAGTACTATCTCCTAATCCTTGCATTATTAATCACGTCACAAGAATGAGAAAATGTGTTTTCCCAAACTTTAAGTCCCTTCAAATTTAATGGATTTAAAATTGGACAATAATGGGGCAGAGCCTATTAATATTCAAACTCCATTTTCTCATATGGAATTCATCAGCTTCCTCAGCCCTAATTAGTTTTCCTGAGGTTGTCAGTCACAGGCAATATCAATACTCTAGTCCTCTCTTCTGCCTTCTCCTCCCATCTCCTCACTCATATTCATTATTTTTATTATTCCTATCCTCCCCATCCCAGAGTGTAAAGCCTTCTCCGCGTTCAAGTTTCTCCTAATGACTCATCTTCCTGGAAGGCACCAAAAAAAGTGATACAACAGTCTATACACAAATGAAAGAATCTAACTTCAGGACATGAAAGAATCTTATTTTTTTCCAATGAGAGGGCTATGCATCTGATGGGGCAGCTGGCTGGCTTGCAGGACCAGAGTAGTCCCTAGTTGAGCAAGAAAGACTCTTCATTCAAATTTCTAATAATTTGACTTCAGCTGCTCTGTGAAGATCTCTTCATATGAAAGCTAAGCTTTTCCCTAGAATGTGCATCTTTAGACTTGTATGTTTCTGTTTATTGTTTTTCTACTGACAAAGCTCTTCCCTACTTATTATGCTACATAAATATTTCAAATAAGCAGTGGAATGTAGTGAATAGATGTCCTCCTGGCAGGTGACAGGATCTGCCCCATATTAAAGAGTAGCAGCAAGAGCAGCACTTCTGTCAACTTAGAAAAGACACACTGTAATTCAGATTAGCAAGGCTGCCCTTTCCTGGGCTTGTAAATGTACACATCTGGACGTCATGAAAATATATTAACACATGGACATGTTTTACCTTGCTAGCAGCTGGTCAGCTACAGTTTAATCATGCTCCACTGAAGCCGATGGCAAAACTCTCATTGACTTCATGTGTCAAAATGTTTAGTTCTGATTTTAATGTATATTCTCCCATTCCTGGAAAAAAAAAAATCGGTATGATTTAGGATATTTTAGGAAAACAACGTAAGTGCCTTAAGCCCCTGGGTGCCCTCTGTTCCCTGTCACTCCACTACTGTTAAATTAGGTTCTGACATACAATCAATGGAAGGATGTGGGAGCCAATAAATAATGTGGGTAATTAAATTGAGGCATTGAAATGCCTGTCTTTGCCAAACTTGGCCCAGAGAGTGGGAGGCCGTACTCTGTGGTAAATACCTGAGCTCCTAAACTCAGTGCGGGGGCTGAGGGCATGCTCAGAAAGGTTTTGCAGCAGTGAACAGAGAGCACACAGACACCTGGGGCTGGCTGACAGGAAATGCTCTGGCCACGCATGAGTCTTTCACACCATGTGCTTACATCCCTTGCCCAGCTGTCTTGAGCTACTTTACGGGGACATAAGCAACACTCTGTATTTTCCATTGAAATAAGAAAGAAGCACCAGGAAGAAACCAACTTGTTGAAAGTCTCAGTTGAAAAAGCCCAGCTAGAAAAGCTCACTGAAAACTGCTGTTGATCTAAGTTCTCAGACAGGTCATAGGAACTTGTATGGCCACTTTGAGCCAAGCTGAATTTAAGCCCAAGCTTGGCTGAGCTCAGGGGTGCAGTCCTAGCACTGTCAGCTGGTACCTAGCACCTCAGGAGCACAGAAGGAGAGCTGGTATACATGTCGTCTGCAGATGTTTGTATGGACCAGGGACCTGCAAACTGTCGAATGCAAATAAAAGACGCTTGCAGTGCTGCTGCACAAACACAATTGCAGTGCTTCTTCCTGTCCAGCCCTATGAGCACTGAGCTGCTATCTCATCTGAGAAGAACACTCTGATTTGGTGTAATCACATTTTTTCCAGTATTTTGCAAACCCAGTAGAGCTGTTTCCTGACAAGGTTCATCAGACCCCCAGTTTGGGAAATGTTATTGAAGAATCCTGTAAGAAATATGATATGACTAAGGTGTAATCTTAGTTTAAGCATTTTGTTGTGTGATTTTTTCAAACACTTTCCAGCACAAAAGCTGTCACCATCTGCCCACAAGCCCCTGCTGAGCCACAAAAGATTGTGCTTTGAGATGCCCTTCAGTAACGAGCTGCCATATTAAGGAAGGGTTAGCTGTTTAAATGATCAACTTCTTAAGCAAGACACATTTCAAGCTAACCTAATGATCATGCCCAGGTCAAAACCATCATACATAGTAGAGCTGAAGAAGCAAAAGGAAGAGTGAGGTGTATGAGGATATTTATAACTCTTCTCATTGATTGACATTAATTAACTTGCCAACTGGACAAACTCACAGTGAATCAACATCCTACAGAATTGCAATGTTCCATCCAAAGTGGGAATCTACTCTGCTACTGAGCTGTCAAACACATATTTATAAGACACCATGATGTTGGAAAGTGGTTTTGCACAGTGTGAAGCAGTGCAGATGTGAGCTATACATCCTGGCATGCAGTATTGTTTTTTTATTCATTTGGTTATTTTTATGTAGGACACTTTTTGCTTTTATATTTCTCTTTCAAGAAGTAGTAAGACACATTAAAAAACACAAATTAGAAAAAAAATGTAAGTAAGTGACATCTTGGTATATGTGTTAGTCATAGCAACACTATTTGGTGCTACTGAAATGTATAGAGGATAAATACTGTTATTACTCAAATGTGCTAGGTTAGGATACCACACTAGGGAATTGAAAGGTAATGTTTTGACCACAAGAGGAGTTCTATATTTTCCTATTAAACCAACAAAAACATTTTGAAAAACTTTAACAGGCTAATTTGAAAATTTAGTATAGACATCATTCATTCTGTACTTTCCCCATTCTCTGTTACCTGCCAAAATCTACACGCATACTTGCTTTAATGGAACATCCGTCTTAATAGCCTGTATTTTGATTCCTGAAAGATAAGAGTCAAATGTATGTTATTAAAATTCAGATTATTTTGGAATGAACAAGATAATTACAGGCCAATTCTGCCTTCAGTTTCCTATCATAACTTAAAATCACTGATTCTGATTTCCATTGATACAAAGCAGTTCAAACAAAAAAATCAGGAGTAAAATACTTTTTAAATAGGAAATTTTTTTTTTAGATGTATTTTGCATAAAATATTTCTGCTGGAAATGAATCTCCTACTGAAATTGCTGAAAGTTGTGTGGTAAGGCCACTAGCAGAACTAGAAGTGGTGACACAAGATGTAGAAGATTTTGGGTGCTGCCCATTCCATAATCTACCTTGGACACTGTGAGCTTTCAACACTTTGTAAAACTTATTAAAAATTCAGAAGGATTAGATCCTTGTTTTGGCTGCCAAAGTTATTGGAGAAATTAGATAAAAGAAATTTGAAACACAGTAAAAACTATTTCAGGTTATTAATAAAAAAAGGTAAGAGAGAGATAATGTTCTTCATGTGCCATGTTCTTCATGTCTCAAAAGCTACTAAGTGCTCTTCTTTCCTTCTAGGGTAGCTTTCAGCTCTCTGGAGTATAAATGAAGCATTCTCTTGTTGAGAACAGTGCACTATTTTCTCAATTAATAACATCTGTAAACACCCACATTTAATGACAACTGCAATTCATTTTCAACTTCAAAATAGAATTTGTGATTTTCACTGTGAGAACAATGACAAGAATGTGAAGAGGATGAAAAATACCATCTATTTTGTCCATACATCTTGAATAAATGAAGCACATATTACAATGCACTATTTTTAAAGCTTTTTTGTCTATGATGTTGAAGTGTGTAGGTACAAAATCCATCAAGATAATACGTTAATGTTTAATAGTTAGCACATCAAACTCTGTTCTGAGTAAACAGAGAAGCTCTTTTACTAACTTGATTCCATTCTCTCCAACATTTCTTTATACTGTCATAGCTTATTTACTTCACTCTAATTTTGAAGCACTAATGTAATCTTTTTTTAATGCACTAGAAAACTCAAAAGCATTGCCATATTTGTAACTTATCATAGCATACCAGTTTGGGATCATTTATTGTTATGTGTTTATTAAGATCTGATAAAGTACTAGGCACAAATATAAAGACAATTCTATGCTGTAAAAGTTAAAAAAAAAAAAGTAAAAAAAGAAAAAATGTGCTGAGACCACTAGAGTAGCAGGTAAATTTAGAACATTTCTAAATTAATCTGTTCTGGTTTAAGATCTTTTTTGCCCCTCATTCCCAGTACCTGCAGCAGTGGCAATGCATTCTGAGCTCTGATAACACTGCCTGAGTTGTGACAGGAAGAGGAAATCTCAACACATTGGGTTGAAAGTCCTGTCCTTGTTAGATATCCACAGAGAGGACACAGATGCTTGAGAAGCTTTATGAGGCATTAGCTGACAGTTTTCCTTAGCTCATCCCCTTCGGAGGAAGAGCCAAAGAGCTCATGGAGAAGGCCTTGCAGGAACTAATCTTCGAGGTGGTAAAAACTCTTGGTGAGAAATGCATCAGCTGTCTCAGCTGAGACAACGGCACTGAGACCAGCTGTGTTATCTATTTCCTGTCGCCTTGGAAGAACCAGAAGGCCTCAACAGCAAAGCTCCACAAAAGTCTGGAAAATCGTGCTGCAGAGAGCTTACCTATCCACCTGTCTATCTGTACATCTGACCATCCATATCTCACGGCTGAAGTATTTATGTACTGGTCTAGCAGGTTTATTGTGGGAGGCAGAAGTTGCAATGGTAGTCATTCAGGTGCCAACAAGTAGGCATTTGAAGTCCTTCAGATGACATAAAGTATGTAAGACATCTGCATAGAAATGACAGTGAAGTTGAAGAGAGACCTAGAAGAGGCTGGCACCTTCTGGAGGGACAGCTGGACACCATGCAGGCTGCCTGCAGTGTCAAAAATGTCTTAGTTTAGGCAACAGATTCCTACCCAGTATGACTCACATCTTTCCATAAAGTTCTGTGTCACTGGGGAGAAATGCCACAATTTCTTCTGGTTCTCGCGACATGTATGGAACACAGTGTTCTCATCCGTTTTTCAGACTAAAAGCAGTCAATATGTTCGCAGTAAAATGCAGCTTGTTTCACTCTGTAATATATTGCAATAAGATACAACATGCCATGTTTTAATGGTCTATTAAAATGCACCTCGTGTACTTCAAGAAGCTCAAGGTTGTGTAACTTCAGCTACCCAAGAACTGTACTAATGGTCAATTAATACATGCCTTATTGTGTGCTATTCCTATAATAATATGGCTCTCCGGTATTTATCAAAAAGCATTCATTTTAATGAAATATATTTCAATGCATTCATATTCCTACTTAAGGAAAAATAGATTGTAATAAAAGGAGAGGGCTTCTAGTGCACTCTATAATGACTTTTTAAAGCTGTCATTTTAATCTAGTACACTGGAAATGTGAGTGATAATGACAAATCATATCTGTTGGGCTAAGATTTCCTTTAAACAAAAATCAAACTCAAGTGTTTAGTTTAGATGATTGTGAATTTGCACCCGGTGATTAATACACCACTAAAAAGGTAGGATTTTTCAATACTCCATTTCCCTTACACAGAGGAAAAAAGGTCATGCCACAGAAGATAGATGTATGAAACCATATGTTCCCTTCTGCTTCTGTGAGTGGGAGAGGGCAGACAGCTGCACATCCCAGCAACAGGATGGATCCCCAGTAGGATTTGCCAACTCCATGTTGGCTTTCATTGCAGCACAGAAACACTTCTCGAACCCTGGAAGGACTAATTTATACCATATCCCCTACAATTTGATATCCCTTTCTCTCTAAGGTAGGTCTTACTCCTGAGACTGTTGCTGTGAAGGACACACCCCCCCCTGCCCCCCCCCCAAAGGCTGTGTTTGCTGTAAACAGCAGAGGTGAGCCTTCACCATCTGGGAAAGAATGGGAACCTCAGAACCTAACTTCTAACCATTTATTTCAAGTTTTTTAACAGCTGATACCTGCATTCAGTGTTTGGCCTTTTAAGCCTGATTTTGATTTTGTCTGCTTTGCATTTGGAGGATCCCAACTCATTTCCAGCTTGAAGAACACATCAATTAGCTGTCACACAACCTCAACTGCTGGCCCTACCAGTAGTGGCATGGGGTAAACCTGGGAACACGAGCTCTTGTGAGCAACGGTACCAGTGATTTGAGAATGGATGCATCTCGCCCAGAAGCAGCTATGAACTGAAAGCCTAGTGCTGGAGCCTGCACCCAGTGCTTAGTGGATTGTATTCTGTCCTGTACTGGGACAAGAGCAGTTGTGCCCAGCTCAAACAACCACAAGGTCAGTGTAGATAACCAGAAACAGTACAACTACAGCCTCTGCAATAGTACCAGTGGGTACAGTGTGCTTTTGAGGTTGCATGTTATGGAAGCAGCACACAGCTATGTACCCTTTGCATCTATAGAGTGGTTGCACCTGGCCTTGCTATAAGTCACTTTTGCCCTGCCATTGAGCTGTGTCTTGCATTCTTCAGACACAGATAGGAATCTAGATAGGACATAAATTCAGAAACCTGATCCCTGGTTGTGATTAGAATTAACCACATGATTGTGACCTGGCCAAATTTTGTGCATCACTTTCATAAATCCAACCTACAGCTGAATACTTTCTTTACCCCTTGTCTTAAATTTTTTTTTTCTGAAACAGCTGTGCACTGTTAAATATCAATGGCATGTCCCCTTTCTTTCTCCCTTCCCCCCTCCAAATTCCAGTATTTGACTGGTAGACTAAATAGTATCTCCACATAATACGTGTGTGAGTTTATAAAGTAATTTGGTCTCTCTTAGGCTGAAGTCCAATACACTGAAAGGTTGTAGGTAGTTACCACTATTATCTAGCTTTACTTTGAGTAGTCTTATGCCTGGGAAACTACTGCTGCCAACTTTCAGTTTTGATTGATGCATTTTTTTTTTCTTTAATGAGAATTGAAAAGCCAGGTAGGAAGGAAATGGTATTAAAAGTCACTGGCAGCCTGCTAAAAAAAAAGAAAAAGGATTTTTTGATTTTTACCTTTCCTGATAGCACTGAGCTGTGGATTTCAGATATCAATGCTTCTAAATTTTGCTTTAAAAAAAGTCCTAAGCTTCACACCATTTGATTTTTAGTAAAATCACAACAAAAAAAAGAGGACCCTGTATGTAATGCTGCTGACAACTAAGAATCATAATTTACTATTTTTAGTAGTTTTATTCACAGGAGTGTCTGGAGACCAACAAGAAGTAGAGTTTGAACAGATTAGGCACTGTTCAGACACAGAATGAAGATAATCCTTGCCTTATGGAGCTTAAATGTAAATAAACAAGTCTGAAAAGCAATATAGAAAAAGGTATATAGTTAATAAATATTGTAAAAAAAGGATAGTTCCTTTATGTATTACAGCTTCTCTTGTGTAAAAGATCACAGATGATGTTTTAATAAGCCAGTGCAATGTAAAACACTGGATAAATATAATTTCAATTTGGTTTATAAATTATTCTCTATAAATGAGAGAGGCAGGATGAACCATACCTGTGATACTCTGAAGGTTCTCAAAGACTGATAATGATGGAAATTCTGCCACATTCCTGGGTAATGTGCAAAAATAGTATCTTGCATGAGAGAGTTTAACCAATAAGCAGAAATTGAGCCTTGCCAACAGCCTTTGTCCTGTGAGAAACATAACGTAACTAGTCTGCACCTCCCCTTTGGCAGGTGCTGCCCCACGTTTAGTCAGCTTTGTTCTCAGTTGCCTCCTCTGCCAGAAATTTGTCTGAGGCAAAGGAAATGAGAGCTTTGTCTGTAGTTCCCACAGACAAATTTGTACCGTACAGCTCCATACATCTGTTTTGTAACCACCCCTTGCTTCAGAAGAAATTGCACAAATAGGTTCAGGAGGCCAAAATTTCCCTGGCTTTCCAAAATGCACTCCACAGCAAAAGTGGTGTTTTGACTGGACCTAAAACTCAGAACAAAAGGATACCATTAGTCCTACAAGCCAACTTTCTCAAATGATAAGCAATTTTGTGAAAGAAATTAACTGCAGGAGCACAAAATACAGTTTTTGGGTCTGTTTAGACCATTCAGTATAAGTGATTAGACTTTAAAAGGAGACATTGTGTTACATGTGCCTACAGTCAATTGTTTTTTTTTTTTTTTTAAAGCTTGGTCTGCTGTAGTGGCCATAATTGGATTTCTTTCAAATACATTCAGGACAAATGGGCTCAAATCTTAAAATTACATATTACAGTCTTAAAAGCATTTCAAAATTAAAGAGAAGAAGGAACCAGAAGTTATGTAAGATCAATATTGGCAGAATAATTCCTTAACTACTCTTCCCATGATATTATATTTTTCTAAAATAAGAATTCCATCCCTAAATGTGGTTGTAAGTAAAATGAGCCCTTTCTAAAAAGTAAAATACCTAATCAGCATTTATTTTTCCCTTTGTTCCCCTTTCCAATCTATGTACCTTTTAAAATCACCTCATATTTTGTCTTCACTATTTCTTCTTTATTTCCTCATTCAGGCAGAAAAGTGTCCTCTGATGCTGCTGTCATCTTTGCCAGACTGACTTGTGGGTTTCTTTAAATGAATTTGCCATGGCAGATAGCAGGGAGCAGGCAGCAATGTTTGCTACTGACACTGATTATCATCTACTAGATTTGCACTGGAGACACAATTTTTTGCTGGCATCCCATTGAGCTGGAGACATGAATGGCAATGTATTTTGTCTTGAAAAGATTTGCAGCCAAAGTTTGGGAAAGGAGCTGTCTTTTGTAGCCAGAGCTACAACAGCAGCTTAGAGAAGAGGGCCTTGTAGTCCAAAACTGCTAATACTGCTCATTTCTCTGTTGTAAGGGATGGTTCTTCCTGACCTTAGCTAGCTATTTTTGCCTTGAAGCATGAGGATACAGAGTCTCTCTGGCAACACTTTTTGTAAGGTGGAGAACACTGTTAGGAAATGAGCTGAGTCTACTCATGTAGGCCGCTGAGCCATGGCTTTTCTGATATGCTTAGGTTCACAAATTATTTGATTCCCTTGAGTTTATTTGAAGTTTTTAATTAAAATTCTCTGCATTGGTACTCTGATTTTATTGAATGTGGCAAAGATTTCTTGGGACTTGATTTTTGTTTAAACTAGGGTCCCTTTACAGCCATCATGTAGTGTAAAAGAATTTTGAAGTGGGCGTAAATGACAACATTTTAACAATGTAAAGGAAACCTTAGGGAAAATGAGAATGTCTGTATTCTGTTTTTCTGGAATTTCATTTTTGTGTGTCTGGACTGAAGACAAGATGGTGAAATAGGGGAATTTCTGCATTTTTCTTTCAAGAAATTATTTTCAGATATGAGTACCTTGTCAAGAGATCTGGCAAGCATTAATTTCAGAATTTTGCCTCATGGTTTCTGTTTCACTCTGGGGACCTCCTTCTCTAGGAGGGAGGCTATGGAAAAGTAGAAAACTAAGAAATTTTCCAGTGGCCAAGAAAAACTTCAAAACATGCAAGCCTTCCTCCTAAAGCTATGCAGCCAAGAGCGCAAGGTTGCTGAGGCCAAAAGGAGAGCAAACAAGGAGGAGTATGGAACTACAGCCAACTTACTACAGCTCAGCCAGGCAGTTGTAGCCTGGATTTTGGTCCATGCTTCCAGTAAAATTTAAGATTTATCATTTCATCAGATAAACCAAATATGCCAGAACTGTCTTCTCTCCCTGTAGATATAGTTCCTTTTCCCCATGTATTGTATACAAATTGTGAACTCCTCGAGTCATGGAATCATTGAGTAATTCAGATAGGAAGGGACCCCAGAAGGTCTCTAGTCCAACCTCCAAGAAAGGACAGCTATCAGAGCACACCACATTGCTCAGGGCTTTACCCAGCCGAGTCTTGAAAACCTCCCGTGATGAAGACTGTACAATTTCTCTTGGCAAACACTTCCAGTGCTTCCTAATGATGAAAAAGATTTGCTTTGTCTACAGCCTGAATTTCTCTTGATTCCATCTATGTCTTTCATTTCTCATCCTTCAGTCATGTGTCACTGAGGAGCCTGGCTCCATCTTCCCAATGACCTCCTCGCAGGCACTGCCAGGCTGCTGCTATGTCCCCCTCAAAGCCATCTCTGCTCCAGACTGAGCAAGCCCAGTTCCCTCAGCCTCTCCTGACTGGCCAAGTGCTCCAGTCCCCTGCCATCTTGGTGGCCCTCTGCTGAACTTGCCTCATTTTGTTCAATGTCTTTCTTGTACTGGGGGTCCCAAAACTGGAGGCAGTATTTCAATACAGTCTAACAAGTGCCAAGTAACAGAGGGCAATAATATACTGACTTTCCTCCTATATTAATAGAGCCTGGGTTGCTGTTGATCGTCTTTGCTGCCAGAGGATACCTCTGGCTCATGTTCAGCTCACTGTCTACCAACATCTCCTGGGCCTTTTCAGAACAGCTGCTGCCCAAACAGGCAGACACATTTCCCCCCATCCTGGATCAGTGCAAGGGGTTAGTGCATCTCTGGTGCAGGACTCAGCATTTGTCCTTGCTGAATTTCATGGGGTTTCTGTTGGCCCATTCCTCCAGCACATCAAGGTCTTTCTGGATGGCATCCTTCCCCACCAGCATGTTAACTGTACCTCCAGCCTGGTCTCATCTGCAAATCTGTTGAGCAGCCATCACTCTGTCACCTCCTCCAGGTCTTTGTTAAGGACATTAAACAGGACAGGTTCCAGGACAGACCTCTGTGGTACTCGTTACTCTTGCTACAGGCCTCTGGGTAGAGTACGGTCCATTAACCACTGCCCTCTGAGTCTGACCATCCAATCCATCCAATTGTCTGCTCATCCAGACTGAAATGTGTGAGCCTGGGTAAAAGGACATTGTGAGAGTCAGTGTCAAAAACATTGCTGTAGTCTATTAGGCTTTTCAAGCCTTGCTAAAGTCTTGACATACACAGCTCCTTCCTCATCCACCAATCCAGTCATTTTACCATAGAAACACATTCAGGTTGGTAAGGTATGATTTATTCTTTGTAAATCCATGCTGAATTTTTCCAGTCACCTTCTTCATATGCCTAGAAATGTGTTCCAAGAAGACTTGCTTCAGGATTTTCCCAGGAACCTAAGTGAGGCTGTCCGTCCTGTAGTTTCCCAAATCATCCTGTTGGCCTTCTCTGAAGATGGGTGCAATATTTGCCTTTCTTCAGTTGTCAGGGACCTCCTTTGATCTCTATTACTTTTCAAAGCTGGTAGAGAGCAGTCTTATGAGGACATCAGCCAGCCCTCTCAGCACTCTCATATGCAGCCCATCCAGTCCCATGGATTTGTATGAGCTAAGTTCTCACAAGTAATCCCTGTCATGATTTGCATCCACTGCTGGTACTTCTCCTCCTCCTTGTACAGAGGCCTGGGAGACCTTGTTGGTGAAGAATAAGGGAAAGAAGGCATTGAGTACCTAAAACATAGCTGTGTCTGTTGTCACTAAATTACCTACCCTATTCAGTAACAGATCCACATTTTCACTGTTCAGCTTTATGGACCTTTCATGCCTAACTCTGTATTCAGGAAGATACTGTAGACAGTAGATCCTCTACTGAACTTGCTACTGAGACCTGAGGAGTAAACAAAAATTTTATTTTTAATTCAACTTTGTTTAGTTGAACCTTCTACAGCTCACGGCCATGCAGTCTAGCAAAAGAAAGGGGTTGAATACTCTTTATATAAGAAAGATTAGCACTTTTGCACCTGTGAAGAAATCTTGAAATTATCTTTATGTAAGCTTCTCTTATGTTTTTAGATTTTCTTGTCATTTAACCCAAATTTCAAGATGGAGGTGAGATTGTGTTTTGTTTTTTTTCCCACTCTAAACAGTATGTGGGCTTAAAGTTGAGAATGCACATAGGTTGCACACAGGGGAAAAGAATAGGTCACCTGAAAATAATTAGTACATTTAAAATAAATATCTTTGAGATAGGGGTCAAGGAAATGCCTACTCTTTGTGTTTGAGGTATAGCTTATAGAGAGTTCTTTTAATAATATAGGTTTTCAAAGGATGTCATTCTGCTATTGTGCTTCCTCCAACCATAAGAAAAAACCCACCAACTCTTTAAGAGTACCACATTCACATACAGAACATAAATTTTGCAGAAAAAATAGCTAAATATTTTCAACTGCAGCTAATATAATTTCTCTGATGCATGCACTGATGGAAAATAAAATTCAAGTATACACACAGAACACCTACAACAATATGTTCGGGCAATTAAAGAAATGAACAGTACTTCCAAAACTAAATATTCCAAACACATGTCATTTCAGCTCCTAGCTAAGGGCTGATCATCATGTGGGACTCAGTCTTTCTGTCTAAACCACTACTGAGAAGCAAATTCTGTAACATTTCTGACCTAACCAGAGGGCAATGTGCACTTGCAACCTGCAACAGCTTAATCAATACCATTCCCGTGTCCAGTCAGTGACAACTATTTTTGAACTGGGATACTAGTCACAAGTGTAAAGAGTTTTTTGATGAATTTCAGACAATAATGCACTTAGGTAATCATGTTCAGGGAAAATATCATTTTTTTTAACCAACTCAAGTATTGTAATTCTAAAATTCTGACAGGGAAGAGGAGCAGAAGTGGCATAAGAAAATAATACTCTTTTCTCTCTCTGGCCAAGTACAGCCTCTGTTCTCTGATAATGGTAAAAGCTTGTTGCTTTAGAAGGCTGTACCTCTGCTCCCCAATAATAACCTTGCTAACTGTATAGTGTTGAATATAGTGGAAAGATTTTTCCTGACCCCGTAGGGAACTAGTGCTGTGAAGCATGAGATTTGATTAGCCTTATTATCTTAGCTTGCCCAGTTACCAATGTTGTAAGCTGCCATGAAATTATCCACCCCTTTTAAAAATAAAGCCATACTATTTGTCTTGATTATCTCCTCCTGTGGAGTGAATTCCACATGCAAACAGTCCTTAGTGATGAAAATAGCATAGGAATTAGACATATAGCCTTTTAACTCTGTAAATACTGCCTTCTTTTATTCCTTCATATTGCCTTTCCATGTAAATCAACAATCTCCTAATTATTGTGGTTTTGATCCCCCCCCAAAAAAAACCCCCACAACTTTTAATTTTACCTTCAGTATTTGTAATCATCCATGTGATTTTTTTAATTAGTTCCTCTGGGATAGTTTGGAAAATAATGCAATTTCTTACAGATTTTGCTGTTGTTGCTGGACCTTTTTGAAAATCTTGAATGACATTTTGTGTACAGACATAAAATCATACTGTATACCAACAAAAGACCCTAGCTCATTTCTTTGGCACAAGGAACTTCATAAAAAAATCTCACTGTTTTGATGATGATGATCCTGGATGGTATGCCAGTGGATACATAAACAAATTACCATCATAAGATTCCCAAATGGTGATAAACACAGCAAAGAAGCTGACACTTTATTGTCTGTAATTTATCAGGTGATGAAGACAGTGTATTTTAGGGGTTATCAAATCAAGAAGTAGACTAGAGTTCCAGCTGTCTGAAGACTGATCATAACAACTAATTATCCAAGTTAGACATTGGTAAAATAAAGTACAGAACTTACAGAGTATGCCAGCAATCACCTTAAAACAAAATTTAGAAAAAAGGTACTGTCTCAAAGTCCTTTAAGTGCTCAACACCAGTTCCCCATAACAATTACATAGGAATAAGGGGAAATAATTCAAAGCAGCAGCTCTTCTGTGGGTACATCTGTTCATTTTGTCATTAAAATAGTCATCAGGACAGTGACAGAAAATTCAGAATTCAGACCCAGAATTCTGCAGAGCATAAGACACACATCAACCAGTAGATCATTCCTCCAGTAAAAAGCAAATGAGGCGGTGCTGGTGGTGATTACAGGTTTTGTTTTCCATTTGTACACCCAGAACTGTAAGTGGACTGAAAACCACATCATCCTCCCTCCCACATTTTGTACACTGGAGTGTCTGCTCCTCTAACCCCTCTACATCAGAGCAGGAGCTCTAGCAAAAGAACTCTGCCATGTTACTTGCAGTACCAGCAGAGAACTATCCCAACATCAGCAATCCTAGTCTCTGCAGTTTTACAGAGAAGAGTATAGTAAAAGAAAACCGTCATAGTAAAAGAAACATTTTGTTTGAGCGAGATCCATATCATCAAAGGCAGAGTTCAAAGACCTGTAGAGTCATAAACTCCAGTTCAAGTGAATACTAATCAATCAGCCCAAAAGTATGAGAGCTGGGGCTGACCTACCATACTGTCTTTATGGTCCCTGAATCCTGCGGCTAGACAGAGACTGAGATAATCCCTGGCATAAAGCAACTCGGCTTTGGCACTATTCTAATTTATGCCTGGCTGACCATGATCACTAGCCAAAAATTGCTGGGGCATAAGTCAGCCCTGGCCAGGTCCCTGTCCTCTCTGCCCTAAACTGGGAACAGGGTGAGGCTTGGCTGTAGTGCAGTAATTGCTCCTTAAATGGGTAAGAGAGATTTACAGTCATTTTGCACTGCAGGAATGATGCAAAACTATCAGATTGAACTGCACCATCAAGGTCCTAATGACCACCCTTGGATGGGGGATTTCTGTTATAAGCAGCATGTGAATGCAAGTAATAAAAAGCCAAAAGGATATGATAATTCCTGCCAGAGGGTAAACACCAATTTCTAAATTCTTCTCTCAAACAATACATCTCTGTTTCTTCCTTGACCCTAACGGGTCAAACGGATTAAGTAGTGGGCAAGAAGTGAGCATTTGGGACACATTCCCTAAAGGGCTTTAATAGCCAAATAGCAGCTGCAGAGGCCAGCATGGAAGACATTCAAAAGGCTGTGGAGCACTCAAAGTACTTTGTGTTTAGATATTTCTGTTACAGCCAAAAATGAGCTCTCATGTTTCACAGGTTTGGATTCAAGCTTTGAGTTGAACTGTAATAAGGAATCTCTAAGTTTTGCAGTGAAGTGATATTCTTTCATTGGCCATGAAGGTAAAATCAGGATATCATGAAAGATGCCAGCATAAATTGCTACAACCCTTTCTCCTTAATAGAATAATGTTCAGGCTCCTCAAATGCAGGGACTGTAAGAGAAGAAGTCAACAAGATGTTGAGTTGTGAAATACAGGATGAGGTGACAGTTATGCGTTTTGTGGCTCTGGTTCAAAAGATTTTCCATTAGAACATCACAAAAAATAAATGAGGGGCAAAGGAGAGAGAAAAATCTGGAGTTATTTTTCGGGGCGTGCAGATTTTCTATGACTGTCAGTTTTTCCACTGTAGCTGCAGGGGTTCGAATGCCGAAAGGGTGGTAGGTCATTACTTAGCTTAGAATCCCTCACGACACGTTAAGTTTCCTTTCAGTTTAATAAGAAAAAGATAACTGCTTGCGAAGCAAATTACCAAAAATACATTCAATTTGGACTTCTCTACTGAGAAATCGCAGGAGGGCTGTAAGCTCTTTGGACCCAGGGATGCATAATTCCACGTGCTTGTGAAGCTTTCAGCACAGTGACTTTTTTCTGAGCAGAGCCTCTAGTAGCTACTGTAATTTGAAAAGTAAAAATAAGTCCTAAAGGAATTTTACCTGCTGGTTTCCTAAGATGAGGATGGCAGGATCTTATTTACTTGATGCATCTTTACTGGTCAATCTGAGAAAGGTTTTTCACTTGCTGGCTGCTGTTCCACAATTTCTTTAATTACACCCATTGTAGATATGCTGCTTCTTTTGAAATCTTTGGTTGCATAAAAATCAGTTTATTTGTTAAAATGAAAATCGATACCTAGTGGATTTTCTGTTCAAAATCTACCCTCGCATAGTTCTGGCTTTCCCTTCCCTCAATGGGTCCCAAAGCAAAAGCCAGTGTGAATTGCAAACAGCTTATTATTAAGGGTTACCATATGTCACACCAGGCTACCATGTATTCTTAAAACAGCATAATTAACTCGAACTGCAGACTTGGATTTAAAAATTTTTGGAAAGTCAGTAAGAGAAGGAAAAAATGAATGAAAACAAGCTGAGGAATGAAGTATTGTTTTGGATATGAATGTTTTATTTTCCACCACAAATTTTACCCTGAGACATACACTCCAGCTTTAGTTAGAACTGCGCATGCAAGACTGACTTAATGTTTGCAACTCATATTTCATTAAGTTCAAGAGTATCCAAAGGTGAGAGTTTCCGCAAACTCAACCAGAAGCAAAAAGCGAAAGCTAGTCTATGATCACTGTTCAAAACAAATGAAATGTTTTAAGTAAACAGTGATCATAAGTGCAGGAAAATCAGTTTTTCAGTGTCGTTTCCATCTGAGTGGTCTTGGATGTTACCAGTATCAGTGGAAATTCCCCCCTCCTCCCCTTCGAAATATTTGGCTTACCCTTTGCCAGCGTTTCCTGCGCTTGGTGACTGAACAGGCAGCGCCAAGCGAGCCGCTGGCGTGTCCCCTCCTGACTCGGAGAGTCCGAACCTGCCCTGGCAAAACCGGCACCAAACCCGGCCGGGGAGCGCGGGTGCTCCCTGCTCCGCAGCGCGCGGACACGGGCACGCACGCTCACACTCGCACGTGCTTGCCCTCTCACACACCAGCGCTCTCCATCGCACACTCACCCTCACGCACACTTGCCGTTACGCAAACACACGCGTGCCCTCTCACACCAACTCCCTCTCCGGCACACCCATACGGTCTCTCCTTCACACGCGCAGTCACACACACCGGTGCTCTCTCACACGGGCACACTCTGACAGGCGCAGTCACACCCATACGCTCTCTCACACACTCTTCCACAGACATACGCCCTTGTTCTCTCACACACTCTCACATACGCTTACACACTCTCTCGCACTCACTCTCCCTCGCACACACGCGCGCGCGGGCGGGGGGCGGCTCCCGCCGCCAGGCAGGCGGGGGGGGGGGGGGGGGGGGGGGGGCAAGGCAGAGGCGCGCGCGCCCCCTCAGGCGCCCAGCCGTTTGCTCCGGTAGGCGGGGTAGGTTGCTCGCGCGCCGTCGCCGCGGAGGCCGCGCGCGCACCGGGGAGGCAGGGGGGCGGGGGAGGAGGAGCGCGAGCGCGTGCTACAGCCACGCCGGCGGCGCGCGCCGAGGCGGGCTCAGAGCGGCAGGAACGGCGGCGGCTGCGGAGCCGGCAGGGGAAGCGGCGGCACCACCTCTGGCTCGCGCTCTCCCTCCGCCAACCGCCAGCTCGCGCGCCCGAGTTCGTAGATGGGGCTGAGCGGCGCCCGCTGAGGAGGGGACGGGGAGCGGGAGCCTGTGCCAGCCGGTGAGTCGCGGTACCGGTGAGGAGGTCGCGTGTGCGGGGGGGGGAGGGTTCGTCCGCCCGCTTTCCCTCCCTACAAGTCGGCGGGGAAATGGTGGTGGAAGGCGGGGTCCCGCAGCGATCCCGGCAGAGCCCCTTGCCCCGGGGCCGGGTGGCCGGAGCGGGGCGCGCTGCCCCGGCGGCTGGAGCTGAGGCGCCCCGTGTGCGTGTGGCGTGAGGGGGGAAGAGCCGCCCACCCGCAGGTACCGGTGCCGGGCGGGCCTGCAGGGGAGCGAACATGGCAGCGCCGGAGTCGGGGAAGAGGGATTTTTGCCCCCAGAGCGAGGATTAACCCTCCTCCTCCCGCCTCCGGATACGTCCCCGGGAGACTCGCTCTTCATCTGCCGCTCCGGATTATCTACTCGCCCACCCTCCTTCCCCCACCCCCTTCCCGGTATTTTCTCTCCTCCTGGAGATTATCAGATTTCCCGCCCCTCCCTCTCCGGGATCCTCCGCTTCCCCCTCCTGCGAGGGGATTATCTCCCCCCTTCTCTGCCGGATTATCCCCCCGGTTCGCTGTCCCTTCCTCCCTGGTTGTGCCCCTCAGCAGCCTCGCCTCTCAGGGATTATCTGCTGTCCCTTTGGAGTGATTCTTCCTCTCTTGATCTCTGCCCCGGCCTTTCCCTGCTTATTTTCCTCCCGAGGAAGTCATCCCTCCCCTTCCGTCTGCCTCTGACTGGGGAAGGGGGAGAAAATGTGGTTGTAATCGGGTGGGCAGGAGTTTCCAGTAGTGCTGTCATCTCCTTGGTGTCTGTACTAGTACTACATCCAAGTGGATGTAGGTGGTAGGAGAGGCACCAAGGATGTGGCAGAGTTCAGCCTGTGGCGTTGCGCTCCATAGGGAGGAAAATATCTGTACCCTTTCTGCGATGTTACAGCTGTTGGTGGAGATGCTGGTGAAAGAGACCCTGTCTGGATCAATGCTTTATAAAGACATGCACATGCGTGGCTGGCTGGTGGATATCACACATTAACCAGAAACTGCACTGAAAAAAAAGCCAGCTGCCTCCTAGTTTCTTTGAAGAAGGTACAACGTACAGTAGTAGCTCTATAGTGTAAGTGGGAAGGTGCATGAATGACATTGCTGCTGTCCAGGGGTCAAAGCTGACTTGGATAGATTCTGTCTTGGCTTTCAAGGCAGTTGGCTTAGGCTATTGCTCTGTGTTGAGGAGGAAGGAGGCAGGTATCTTTCGCTTAGGCTCTGGTGCTTATGTGGTTCATTACTGTCAACATGGTGGCAGTGGAGAAATGAGTTTGTTCCTAAAGAGGAGAGATAAGGTTTATCCCATGCATTTGGCTCCTGTGCAGGTTAGACCATTCTCTTCTTGTTACTCCTGATCTCATTGCACATGGAATCGCTGGAGGAGAGTTGCAGATCTTCTGGCCATCTTGCGGCACAAGGCCCAGGATTATATTCATTAAACTTCCCCGACTTGGCTTTGGGAGGAGGAGGGGCTGTGAGAAATTGTAGAGAGGCTGGGCAGCTATAAATAGATGTCGGACTAGAGGAGGCTTTGAACAAATCTTAGCATGCTGCTTCTGAACAGATAGTGTCTGTTAAACTGGTTGAGTTGACATTGGCATCATAATGTTTCCTTTTATTTCTGCTGAGGTGGTTGGCTTTTAACACTTTGACATGTGACTGGACCATGCAGCGTCTGTCACAAAATTCTTCTTGAAAATGCCATAGAGAAAATTCTCATTTAAATAAAGTGCTGATAATTGGAGTCTAGTTTGAGCTCATTTTAATGTGATTTTTAAAGGACTCTTCAGAGAAATCTTTAATTTCCTCTTCCCTCCCTTGAAATGTTTGGAATTGATGATCTCGCTCTCCTTATTTTGTTCTTGAAGTACTGCACTATATAGATTACCTGAGATCCATATTGCTGTGAAAAATCTGCAGTCCTGAGGCATGGTGTCATAATGCTGGTACCATGGTTAGTTTTTTCTTTCCTCATCTTTTCAGATGAGACACTTTACTCTCTTCGGTGTTGGGGTTTTGGGGTTTTTCTGGTGGGTTTTTCTGTAATTTTTTTTATACAACCTTCAGCATCTAACCAAAAGTGTGTATATTCAGTGTCTTTGAATTCTGAGTGCTTGCATTTTTTTCAGATCCCGTGGATCACTGCTGTTTAAGCCAAGAACTACTTAATATGGAAATTATTGACAAATATACCGTACCAACTATGCAGAATGGTGTCTGTTCTGCTGCTATATTAGTGGGCTAACTGTGCATACTATAAGTCTCTAAAATGATTGAAAAGCTGTTGCAACATATGTGCAATTGGAGATTTTTTTATCTACCTCTTGTTGCATTTTTTTCCTTTAAATAAATAATGGCAGCTATTAACTTAAATCACGGCTTAATCACATATGTTTTGGACTTTTTTTAATAAAAGAAAAATAAGAAAGGAAGTAGTGAAAACATGCCTGGCTAATATGAAAGAGTCTTAATGAAGGCTAATAGGATGAATCTCTGCAAGAACCCTGACTTTTAGGATGTTTCTTATTTAAAGCATAAAATTTTAATCTAATCTCTTTCTCTGAATTACTGTGTATGCAAACCTCAGGGAGGTAGAAAGGAACAGCGATCTAGGCAATATAACTTAATACTTTTGGCATTTTTTTTGATGTTTAACCCCAGTAAAAGCAGGAAATCCAAATAATCTACCAAATAATATGGCAGGCTTTATTTTAAGCTGTTAAGGATGTGATCTGAGCATTGTCCTCAAACACTCAGCTTCTTCAGTCAGAATCAAGCTCCGGCTTGGTATTAGGTCCTTATGTTGGGCATTTCTACGTGCAGAAACAAAGGTCACTGATCTGGGGAAAACATTGTAGTACCATAATGACAGGCAAAAGAGTCTTTAGCATGAGCCTCTTCATGCAGTAACTCAGTCTCTGAATCATTCTGTTTTTCTAAATTTATTTATTTGTAGAAATTACTTACAGTTTGAATGCAGTTTTATAAAAGTTCAGTGTCCTGTTTTAAAACCATTCTTTCTGCTATAGTTACAAGTGATTTAAAGTTCTGATTTAATGTAACTGTCCCAGGCTGTTGTGCAGGACACTGATCTATAGATCAGTGAATCTTTTCTTATGCTGCAGAAAAGGGGGAGGAATTTCTTTTTGCTTAAGAGACAGGTATGCACTTGAGGTTGCGGTAATGCTTGTAGTAGTACTTTAGGTGTTGCAGTCTCCATGCAGATGTGGAATGAATTACACTGTCGTAAGATTCAAAAGGATAAAAAACTCACACAAGTTAAAATGCCCTGTTGTGTTCTGTGTTGAAGGTAAAATGGATAAAAATTGACTCAACCTGGTTTGAGGGAGTTGACTGAGGCAGTGGTTACGCTACTAGGTGAAGAAAGAGTTTTTGCTGCAGAAGGAATACCACAGAATGGACAGATGGGTTCTCAACACTGCATACACTTGCTTTTTGCTGCTTATTCTCTCTCTTTTTTTTTTTTTTTTATTTTTTTATTCTTTTTAGCTGGCCTTGAATGAGGTGTTCATGTTTGTTCTTTTGAGGAAAAGAGAGCTGATAGAGGAGTTGAGGTGTAGGGAGAAACTTTTCTTAACTCTTCTTAACAAGCCAAACAAGTTAGGAAGTACACAGTATGTGTTCTGTAAATTCAGTGCTGAGGCAAACTGGAATGGATTTGGCCTTGCACATGTGGTAAAAACCTGACTTTATAGAAACATCCTGCAACTGGAGTGGCACAGACACTATTGGAGTTATTTGCGTGGAAACATGAAGTAGAGTATGATGGCAGGGTTAAGACTGAGTCTGTGAGCGGGAAAGTGGTTTTACTGTCCTCCGCAATAGAAGAAGCTCATAAAGGGTCCTGGGGAAAAGTGAGTTTAGTTCAGGCTGGCATGTGAGAGGCAGGCTGAAATATAGATGTGCCGTCACAAATACTATTAGAGGAATTTAATGGTTTGTTGTCATTGAAAGGAAGATGTCAATGCGACTTTTTTCTCACAAGATAAATAATAGATGATGATTGTTTCAGAGCTTAAGATTGATCTCAGTTTTTATGTAAGTGTGTGCTAGCTAGAAGGCAGTGCCAAATAGCTGGACTAGTAGGTGTTTTTGGCTAGCTTAGTACAGTTGTGACTGAAGTCTTCCTGAGTTCAACAAGATGTCAGAATAATGGTTCAGGTTGTGGGGAGAGGAGTTAAGATCATTTTTGAGTTAAGGTATTACCTGATTCCCTGGTCATTATTATAACCATCTGCAATTGAATCTCAGGTTATACTACAGCAAAACTGTTGTCTTTTGCAGTGGGATAAACAAAGCATCGTGATGTTATGTGCTATCCTGTGGCTTAAAAATTGTTTTTTTCAGAATAAAGCAAGCCTGAATTATTTAGTTATGGCTGACGTCATTCTTACAAGAATAATGAAGACAAAAAAAAAAAGAGAGGTTAGGAGAGTTATTTTTCCATATCAAAACATTTACATTCCTATTTTGGCTTAATTAGAGTCTATAAAATGATGGTGATTTCACAACCTGTATTAAATAATAAAAATATAAATTTGAAAATGAGAGGTTCTCTACTTCTACCTCATGTTTAATTATATTCATGGTCTCTGGCTTAAAAAAAAGGTGTTATATATTGAGAATGCTTCATATTAGCATCCATTCTGTGGGTTTTACACGTCAGTTATTTATAGAACTTACTCTAATGTTAGTGTCCAGATCTCATGAAAGCATAGTAGAAATTAGCAAGATATTGAAATTAGATGACATTGTAGATTTACTGGCAACAAATGTTATTTAAGAGATTACTTGGATATGTTATTTTTAAAGTATTGATTAGTTTTGCATTCTGACAAGCAACTGTAGGAACCTCATGAAATCTATGCTGACTGTGGCAAATGTCAGTGGTTTCTGCAAACTGTTTTTTGGGGGGGAGGAAACCAGTTCTTTGCATCTTACACAAAAAACATTGCTTTTACAGCTTTTGCTTACCCAAATCTCAAAGGATCAAATTAGTGGTTCAGTTAAATTCACTTTTCCAGTAGGTGGAGACACAACTGTTGATTTCAAATAAGCTTAAGCCTTTACTTTTTGATTCCAAATATTTTGTCAAATACTGTTGAAATAATGAAAATTAGGATGTAAGGAAAATGGTTTAAATTTTTATTTTAAGATAGTTCATTTAAGCCTCTTTGCTGAGATAGTTTTGGCATTCAAATATTATTTCTCTAATAAGTGTAGCTACTCAAATAGTTTGGTTTTCAGCTTTCTAATTAAAGCCTTATCTCTACCCACTGGTCAAATGAGCATTAATGAAAAGTTAAAGTGATACCATTTTAAATATCTAAACACAGGATAGAGGAAAGTAGATTGAGGGTAAATAGATCGGGTAAAAAGATAGGGTAAAGCTTTTTCTTAAAACTAATAATACGACGTAGGGGACCACTCAAGTAAATCTGTATGGGAGTGAGAGAAACATGTATTGGCCATTCTGACTGTGTTAATACATTCTTTGATACATTTAAAAAAATATTTGATTCCATGTTCATTCATTAGTTACCAATGTTATGTTTGGAGATACATGTGAGAGGCTTTGTATGTAAAACATCTCAACAACTTTATGTGTGACATTGATTTATTTTTTTAACAAGTCAGTGGGCCAATTGGTAAGTCAGCTGTTACATATCTTATTAAAATTCCACCCCATGCCTTTCCTGATCCACTGTTGAAGTTTACAGAAGTCTTTTTGGCAAGATGAAACTGCTTATACAGCAGAAGTTCTGAAACTGGGAAGGCAAACTGCAGTCTAGTGAATGAAATGAGCGAAAAGTTTATTTTGCCTTTCCAAGCAATTCTGGCTTACTGTATTGTGAACTATTGTGCTGTAGCAAAGTGCAGTGTTGCTGGACAGAAATTGTTTGAATGATATTAAGTTTACCATAGTGATACTGCTTCTAGCAGCCTCACTTGCATTTTTCGGGTCACTAGAAGTGCAGGAGGAGGAGGTATAATTAACAATTGAAAGTTCAGGTTATGCATTCATTGGTAAAGAACATGCAGGCAGGGAGAAACTGTCAGGTGAAACTTAATGTTTGTAAAGTGTATGACTGTGAGGCAGTCATCTGAATGCGAATCATGCAGATACTCAGTCACTCTTCCCAGATCTACTGGTACAGTGCTGCTGTAAGATTTGGTAAGCAATAGCAAAATGAGATGAGCAGTGCTTGATTGTGTCAGTTCTGATCAGTGAAGCTCTTCTATATAGATTTAATATATGTAGTATTTGATCAACTTCCAGAAGCATATTGCTTGATGTAATTGGCGTTTGTCATATGTCATCCTGCTTCTGAGGACAAACTCTTTATTTTGTGTACATTGCTATATGCGGTATTTAAAGCAATGTTCAAGTGAAGCTTATTTATGAAGTGAAACACTAGTGATATTTGGGCGAGCTCTGTGATTTCTTTTTTTTTTTTGTTTCATTCATAGCTTTCTCCAGGATGGCCCACTTGCTGCATAGATAAAATTTAACCTTTGCATGAACCTGCTGTATGAGAGGAATTGTCCAACGTTATCTCTGTGATAATCTCATAGGTATCTTGGCTCAAGGGGGATGGGATGGCCACACTACGCTTGAGTCACTGTTCTTTAGAAAGCAAGATAGACTGGTAACCAGTGTTACTGGGTTTTAAACGGCACTTCTGTAACATTAGCCTTTCACACAGAGGTAATATCTGTGCTTGAGTTGCTCTGACTGATGGGTGAGAACTCTTCATCCTTCTGTTGCTGCCTGCAGGGATCATGTCCATTTCGTGTTCCCCTTGCTAGAAGAGAGAAATGTTTGAGCATTTTCAAGGACAGGCAGTAAATACACTAAACAAAACGTTAGGAAAGGGGTAGGAGAGCGCTGAAGAGTTGGCAGTTGAATTGTCTCTTAAATTGGACACGTAATTAGGTAGGAAAAAATTCATCCATCCGTCTGTGTGTGTGTGTGTGTGTGTCCCTCCAGCTCCCAAGATGTAGATCTTAGGAATCAAGACATTGTTAGAAATCTTGCTGTTGGAATAGGAGAGTAACTGGATGTGTACACTGGTGGGAAGGATAAGAGGCTTTGGGGGTGGATAAAAGGTGTAGAAAGGTGTTTTGTTATTTTCAAGTTTTGAGTGTCAAGTATGAAAGCGTGAAGCAGAGCCCCTCCTGTTTCTCGGTAGAAAGGTAGCTCGAACGCTCCCTCTAGTGGTTACACTGTGAGATCTACGTTGGGGAAGCGCTCTGGGAAGTTAGTTACTGCTCTGGATGAGTGACAGTAGCCAACTATTTTTGTATGGCTGCCTGCTTGCTCAGCTGTCTGCAGTAATAAATAAGCCGGTGCTACTTAACAAGTAAGTAGCTAAGTACATTTAAAAAAAAATCCACTGTAGCCAAAACTTGATACATTTAGAAATCTTGGTCTAGGATCAAATCTAGGATCAAAAAGTGATTTTCCCATCTAGTAGTCTATTGCTTGGGGAAGTTGCTGCAGTCTATTTGCTGAGGCTTTTTGTGCTGTTGGCCGGAAGAATGCAAGTTTACTGTTGAAGGGAATTTATTAGCTATGAACTGAAGTGTGTGCATTTAACTGCCAAATCTTGGCAAATAGCTCTGCAAACAGCACAGACTAACTAAACAGCAGCAGAATGAAATGCGTAGTTCTTACCAAGTTTACCATACAGTTCTCAGTCTTAGGTCAGATTCCATGCTATTACAGTTCAGGAAAGCTGTAAGCAGCCACAGTAAAACTGTTTGTTCTGGTTTTGGCAGGGATAGAGTTCATTTTCTTCCTAGAAGCTGACATAGTGCTGTGTTTTGGATTTAGGATGAGAATAATGTTGATAACATACTAATATTTTAGTTGTTGCTAAGCAGTCAAGGACTTTTCAGCTTCTCATACTGGCCTGCCAACAAGAAGGTGGGAGGCACCCAAAAGGCTTGGAGGGGACGCAGCCAGGACAGCTGACCCAAACTGGCCACAGGAATATTCCATAACATATGATGTCATGCTCTATATATAACTGGGGTTTGAGTGGGAGGTGGCGTCGCTTGGGAACTAGCTGAACATCAGCTTTGGGTGGTGAGCAATAGTGCTGTGCATCACTTGTTTTGTATATTCTTTTATCATCATCATCATCTTCCTTTTCTGTCCTATGAAACTGTCTTTATCTCAACCCACAAGTTTTACTTTTTTCTTTTTTTCTTCTCTTCTCCTCTTGGATTTTCTCCCCCATCCCGCTGGGGGGGGGTGTGTTATAGCTGCCTGCAGGGTTAAACTACAACACTGTTGAACAGGGGTCTTCAGTAGGAAGTACTTCGTTGGTACTAATGAATAGGAAATGGAAAAGAGAAGGGTGGACTGTTCAGCAGCTGGACTCCTAATAAAGTGGAAGGTCTCAAGATGTATTATCATAAGTAATTTGAAATTTTGAAGAGAAGTGAATGCTTCATACCTGATTCCAAGATTCTGGTATTGTTTCACTGTGGTTTTTTTAACTGTTCAAAACTTGAGCTTCTGGCTCCTAGTAAAGTTCTTTTTTATATACAAGATACAAGGTTAGGCCTTGTTTGACCACACATCTTATTTCTCCATAAAGCCGCCGAAACTATTTTGAGACGGTTTTGTATCACAGTGAGACTGTCAGAATGGTGCCGTTAGGTGTTGCTATTAACAGGAGATGTTGCATTAAGACACTTTATGTGGACTATTAAGTAAATTAGACCTCATAAGAATATAGTGGGGTTGTTTTTTTTAAGTAATCTAATTTGTAAGGTACTGACAAAAACCTATGTAGAGGAAGTTCCAGTGAAATCAGTAGGAGATTTTTCTTTAGAGTTATAAGGAGAGTTATTACAAGTTTAGCAAGAAGTGCTTTTGCAAGAAGTTTCGAAACACTCTGCTACTTAGATTAGAATGTATGGACACTATACAGAAAAGTGGAACTATATGTCTGTTCACTCTTGACCACTGGTGTTCTACAGTCTTACCAGTTACACATATCTGTTTACCACCACTGAAAAAGTCGATTGCACAGATTGTGTACTTTTGTACACAAAATTATTTTCACAGTATTCATGCCATTATGAAGCTTTTATGCATTTCAAATTAAAAAAAAAAATCCCTTGGGCCTCCCCACCCCAGGCATAAGTGATTTTACTTTACAAATATAATTACTGTACTTCCAGAAGGTAATCTCTCTGGACAGCCATAGACTAGTTTGAATTAGATTACTCTGGTTTTTCCTCCAGGGTGAGTTAACACATTGAGTTTTATCTTTCTGTGATTACTGCAAAATTCAGATCACTTCTAATGCTGACTATTCTTCCTTATTACTAGACTGGGATAGCTAAGAATACTTGCATTTTATAGGTTAACATTAACTTTTAGTTAACATTAACTTTTTTTTTTACCTGTAACTGTTTTTTCCAGGTAGTTGACTGCTCTACTCCTGGAGCTTATGTTGTATTCACTTAGTTTCAGTTGTAGAGTTTCTTAATTTGGAAATACTGGAAATATTTACTTAATAACCAGAGAGTAAACACACTAAATCTTTCAGTTGTGACATTTAAGTAAGTCTAACTAGAGCAATGTTTTTGTTAATTCTCTATTTCCAGAGATCTGGGTTTGCAAACCTTTCAAGTACTTTGGCAGTAAGCTGTGTGAATAAAACAAGTCACTACTACATTTTACTTCACTACAAAATCTCAGGACAGAAAGCCAGTCAGTATGAAATAAACAGAGGAGCAGAGTTAGTCTTGGGAGATACTACAGTCAAGAAAATATTTTTCTCATTTTTCTTCATGAACTTCAGCAGGAAGGCCAGTTCTCTGGATAGATGATTGTGAACCACAGTGGGACACTTAAGTCAAAAATGCAAATGCTTTTATGTAGATGGCCTGTTTCTATTTGGATCTTACTTACTTTAAGAAGTAGCTATGCACTTAAGCATTTGACCTGAGAAATGTAGAAAGATGAATTTGTAAGTGAACCTCATTGTTTGAGAATGTAGTGCTGTTTTGAAATAGGCAGAAGGAAATCTTTAGTGTTTTGAGGTCTCAGGACGTGACTTCCTGTTTGTGTTGAATACAAGACTGGCAAGGATATCTGTAGGGGCAGTTGATTTTAATTCTGTACTTGGCATCTAGTATCACAGTGCGGGAGCATTATATACTAATGCAAGATTTGTTTATTAAATACAATGTTAATGGGTAAAATTTGTTATTTGCATCGTCAGTGAAGCCCTATAGCCTAGCTACATAACACTTGAGTCCGTTACAAACCTGAAAGTATTTGGGTGCTCTTTAATAAGGTAAGTTTTCAAATAATAAGA
Organism: Balearica regulorum gibbericeps; assembly: GCF_011004875.1. Classification (NCBI taxonomy): domain Eukaryota; kingdom Metazoa; phylum Chordata; class Aves; order Gruiformes; family Gruidae; genus Balearica; species Balearica regulorum. The sequence goes on along the minus strand of NC_046185.1, from coordinate 132,524,464 downwards.
ATGTCATTGGATCACACTGAAGCTCCATCTAACTCCATATCCTTTTTCCAACATGCAATGAAACTTCTGACACCATTCAGAACCTACCAGGAGTTCCTATTAACATTATCTCTGAGCAGATTTTCAAGAAGACAGAAGACATGGATGTCTCTTGATGAGAAGGAGCTGGGCCCAGAAAATTTAGTGTCTGGATGTCCCTTTCTGGAAGCTGAAATTAAGGCTAAAGAAGCATATTGTGGTCCCCATGTGCCCAGACATCTTTAGCCACAAACTGGTGAAGAGTTTCATTGTGCTAATCTGCAACAGTGGCAGAAAACAAAATTTAATGTATTGTTCATGACTAAAATAACATCTTATGTAATTGCCCTGAGCCTGCACATTAACAGCTTCCAAAAAGATCTGAATGTAATTGCAGAGGGGATTGAAAACTGAGACAGCAGAATGACTGATAATGCTAAAAAGGCATAAGTCTGAAGGTCTTCAGAAAGTCCATCCCCTTGTAGACAAAAAAGATAACACATTTGCCACTGTTTCTCTACTTTTCTACAAGTTGTTAGGGAGCAAGTATAAATGCAAGAGGATGACCTAAAATACCAGGCACAGGTAATCAGCTGTGGGTATGGCTACCTGTAAGAAAAAGAAAAAAATATACTCCCTAATACTGCAGTGAAAAAGGACCCTGCATCAAGACTGTTCTCCTGTTTGATGTCGTACTCAATGTTGAGATATTACACGTTTGAACTGAATGAGGTTGTTATCAGTAATGGGTTGGAGCTGGGAATCAATCCGTTAAATGCTCTTTAAAAATATATATATATTTTATTTTTGTTTGTGCGTGTGTGTGACTGTATGCATACATACTAAAAACAGGGCATTTTTTATAAAGTATAGTACTTTATATGTGTTAAGAGTGTATGTGTGTATATACACACATATATACCTTAAAAAATGGAACACCTGTCTGTAAACAAAAAGGCCAGCATCCATAAACCATCTAGGAAAGTATAAAACCAAAGTAAGCATACATGATATTTTCCCCAGGTAATCTCCCAGAATCCAGCTAATGCTTAACTTCAAGACTTTTTGAACCAAATGAAGTTTGAGGATTGTTAATGTAATTCATATTGTGTGCTTTTTACTATTCAAGATGCTTCCATTTCAAAACAAGTCTAAACTTCTTAATGAACTAATATTTATATATAATTTGCTACTGTGAACTGGAGATCTGTTTGATTAAACGTGAGAAACTCTTAACCTTGAACTGGATTACTCTTTAGTTTCTTTAAATAATTGACATGGATTTTCTCTGGAGTGCTTGATAACTGAGCTGTGTTATGTGTGTCATTGTAGCCTACTGTGAAGATTGAGCCAGTACTAGTTCTTGTTTTGGCAATAGAGCTGGTGGTAAGTTTGCAGCATATTAATGATTACCCATATATGTAGTTTAGGAAGCATGTCAGACTGACCAGGATACCCACAGATTGTTCTTTGGTTGACCATTTCTCCATTCTGCCTAATTATGTGTCCAGATGAAAGAGCAGAACTAGGTATTTAGCCTCCAAGCACTGGAGCCCATATGCCTGTTTACATATTTACCTGCTCTCCAGACATCTCACTGGTGCTGTGTGATGAGTTCCCCCTGACCCCATCTTCCATACAGGCACCCTCTGTAAGGTGGACCTAGCCCTGGCCAAGATCTTGGTATGGCTTTAAAGGTTCTTCTGTCCTCAATGTGGGGTTTTAATAAACACAGAAAGATACAGTGTGATGGGGCTAAATGAAGAACATTTTAATAGCCTGAATTTTGGGTTGGTTGGTCTCAGTGCTTTGAAGTTACATGTCTGAACTGATAACAGGTGGTCGTCTGAAGCTAAAGGAAAGACTTCTAGATTAGCAATAGAAATACTCCTTCAAGTCAGACTGACAGTATGGTAGCCTGTGCTTGGAAACAGATCTTCAACCCATCTGGGGAAATGCATAAATAAGGAAACAGTGATCTGGTTTAGATTGCTGTGATTAAAAAACATTCTTCCTAAAGTCCCTCTTCACATTGTCCTATATCTATACTCAGAATTGGGAACAAACTAGCAACTGGCTCATCTTTCACTCACTTCAGTTATTCTATAGGTGGCTAGTGGTTTGTTAGGTTCAGTATCACTTGGAAAACACTTCCAAGTTTACAGTAATACCCAATGACTTAAGCTTCTTGGCTCAGTCCTCTGATGCAAGTAAGAAGGATGGAGTCAGGACTTCTAGACTTTCTTGTGTTAACAGTGAACAGGAGATGTATTTTGTTCAGTGAAACCAGTTTGATATGAGGTCTTAGAATCCAGGCAGTGATTGCCATACAGAACAGAGGCATAATGCTATAGAAATAATTTCTGCTGCCTGTTGGAAATGTGATGACAAGGAGCCAGAGGAATGTAAAGAGCTCTTTCCTCTTTGCTTTTCAGTATTTCATCTTTTCACTTTACTTGTTGGTAAAAGTTGAAGTTTTTGTGTTTGATCCCTTCATCAGTCAGTTGAAGAGGTGATAAGGAAGCATTGTTCCAATATAGTTTTCTAAAAATGTTTTAAAAAATATTTTTTTCAAGGTGACTTTCTTATTACCTTGTAAGAAGTGTAGTCACTGGCAAATCCCTGGTTTGGAATAAGTGGAATGTAGAAGTTCTCACACTTGACATAAGTTGGGAAGTGTATAAAAGTAAAAGCAGTTCCATTACCAAGAACTTGATCTAGGCTTTTTGAGGTGCTTTTTCTTCTTGGGGTAAGAGATTTTGATAGTGGTGGGTAAAACAAATAATTGTGGAGTTTTTTTGTTTGGTTTGGTTTGGTTTGGTTTTGTTAGGGGGTTTTTGTAGTTTAGAAAAAATGCAACAGCAGAGCTCAGAAAAAAATTGACCAACTGTTCTTATCCAAAGTTGCACCAGGAGGGTAGGTCTTCTTCTAACTAACTATTTCTTGCTCAGAGAAGTGAACTATGGTATATCTAACTTCCATTCTCAAAAGTAGCTATAGTTTTATCTTCTGATGTCTTAAAAGTGAGGCTTGACTAGACTTGTCTTTTCTCTTGCTGAAGAAATAGACTGGAAGAGAATTGAGATAAAGTGCAGCATGCGTATATTCCTATATAGAAATAGGAGAAAAAAGAGGAGTAAAATTTACCAGCTGTGCATTGAATATTGTCTGTTCAAGTGATGCCCAAAAATACTCTTGTGCATCTGAAGATATTGAATGCATCATAAATCTCAGCTAATACTATCTAGAATTACTATACTTGGTTATCTGTGACCAAAATTAGAATCCTGGTAAAACTTTTATTACGTAGTTTTTGGAGTTCATTGGTAGCTTCTGACTGAGTTAACAAGATGAAGAAAGGCAAATGAATTGAAGAGTCGCCAGGACTCTAGATCCTGGCCATCTTTTAAAATAGAATTTACACACGTTAGAAAGATCTCTAAATGTCTATAGCACACATTGTTTTTAATCAAACTACTCATCCTTCTAATGTAACTAAGCTGCCATTTTGTTTTTAGTCTCGTCTCTGTTTTTTAAGCATCTGGGTATACTTAGGAAATAGGAGGAGTACTTTCTTGGGTGAAGGGAAATAGGCAGTCAGTCGAAAGATAGTGGAAAAAATCTTGAGTTTGTATGAGTATGAATAACCTTTGTGAACCAAATGGGTTACTCAAGAGTTATACTATGTGACATTTCACAGTTTGTACTTAAGGAAATATATGCAAATACCTCTTGTCAGCCTCTTTTGAAGGGATCTGAACATATAAACCTCAGAATGAGTCTTTCATTCAAGTAGGTCACTTCCTTCCTTTTAACTCTTTTTCTCTAGCCTGATTCCCCAAATCAATTTTAACAGATGCCTTAACTTTGAAGTCACTGGGACTACTTACCTCCTTGCAGCTGAACATATACTTAAATCATTTCAGTAATATTTTAGCAAATCCCACTTCTCTGTAATATTGTCTAACAAACCTTTTTTAAGGCATTAGTCTGAAAAAGGAGCAAAATGAGTGGCAAGTTAGATCTACTCAGCTTTGGGAACCTTCCTTTCTTTCTCATCAAGGAAAGAGTAGTAAGCATCATGTCATCTTCCAGGTAGAAATGCCAGGCTGTATATGTGAAGGCAGGTGGAGCAGGTGGCAGTCCCATTTAAACACTACCCCTTCCAGCATGATGGATTTCTCTTCCTCAAAAATCATATGACACTGTGTTGCATTGGCTTTGCTGTTAGCTCTGTAGATTAAAGTAAAAATTTTTAAGGAAAGCAAGAATGTCTCAGATGCACTTGCAGTGATATTTCTGTGCTTAAAATTTACAATTGAGTTGTGCAGCTTTGCGGAACTAGCAAATTTGTGCTGCACTATGCACTTCTCTTCTTGTCAGTCCATCATACAGAAAAACCTGTATCCACCCATTCTTAGAAAGCCCCATAATTGAAGTGCAATACTGGTAGAATTACTTTTCTGATTTATTTATTTTATTAAGTCTTGAAGGCTTCCTGATACTGTAAATCAAGAGAGATCTGACATATATGCTCATACAACATTGTATGAGCATTCCTTTCTCACAAAAAAATATACCCATTTAGGTTCAGATTTCTGTCTAGAACAAGAACTGTCTACTGAGTGATGGACTTGGTTAAATAAGAATTAAAACAGAAAACTGACAGACAGTGCTTTATCTGTAAGTTTTTGGTGAAAATCCTTGAGGGGAACAGTTCTACAGTTTCCTATTGTTAGTATTGTCTTCAGAATGGATGAAAATATTTTTCGGTTTGTACTTAAGTTTAGACTCTTTCCATGTGTTATACTACTGAATATGGGCCATTGACTACTACTGGCTTTCAGATCAAATGACTGTCTTGAGACTCTCATTTGACATTTTTCATGCACAGCAATAGTATCTGGGTAATTGAACTTTGTTGTTTGTCTTCAGGCAGTCAGGGGATTTGGTAATGCTTAATTTTATTTGGACTCACTACCTGTAGGAATGGAGAAGACTGACACCTCATGAGTCTAAAGAGGTGTAAAATCCATTGATACAAAAATCAATTTATTGCCACTAGTGAAAATCTGAACGGCTGTTTCTGAATCATAGTTCACACACCCAGTCTTCAGTTTGGATATCTGCACGTGGACTTGCTTCCTATGCTTCTTTCTTTTCTTGTAGTCAAGTATGTACATATAAAATAGGTCAAGAGGAGTTATATGGAGCCAGAATATGGGTTTACAAGTATTCTCTGAGCAAGAAAAGTATAACAGGCACACAAGACCAGGAAATTACAGGGCTCCTTGGCGTACTCTGCTTAAACTTGTTCGGTGTGCTAATAATTCATTTATTAAGCACAGGAAAATCACAGTTTTGAGCACATCTGAAATTTATGTAATTGCATCATGAATTTCAAGTACTTAGAATCTATGTTTAAAAAAATCATTAAACTATTTAATTCTCTACCCTTTCAGCCATAATTTAATCCTATGTTGAGCCAAAGTGATGCATGCTTGATTGTATCTTTTTCCTTCATAGCCCTTGATGTCCATTGTTCTGGACAGGGGGATGGTAATTTGGGAAAAGAATTTTTAAACGCAGAGACGTAGCTTCTTTTTTGAACTCCTGGCAGGAGCTCATTCAAACTAGTCTCTGGTATTAAAGAGTTGATTCCTTCTGTGTGAAAGTTGGCTTGTCTGGGTCTGAAAACTTATGCTGAGAAGTGATGTGGTGTTTAAATTGACACTGTGTTCAGAAAAACAGAAACTCTGCCAGCATTTCTGCAATTGAGAAAGCTTCTTTCATGTTTCAACTGCTTCAGTTATTGAACACAAATTCCTTCTTATGGGATCAAGTGTCATTGCTGTTTGCTACGACGGCAAGTTTCTGTAGAGAAATGCTTGGTGCCATCAGTAAGCTTGACTTATGGAAAGGATATTATATTAATGAAAATAAAAAGATACCTTGCCAAGCAGTGTGCTATTATTATTGCTAAGGTCTATTCCAAAGGAAGGTTCAACATGAAGATCTCATGCTTCTGATGGATCAGACTATGTGCAGACTAACGCTCGTAGGTGGACCAGCAATCCAGTGAGTGCTTGCCTGGCTATGAACAGGCTGCTGAGCCTTTATTAGTGTGCCATTGGATCTGTCCAGGGGCAGGTGTTCATTTACTTTCTGTTTCCTCAAGCTATTTTCCCCTCCCAGCTGGACCAAAAAGCAAGCTGAAGTCCAGCATGATACCTTTCTACATGCTTGGGCATGTCTCCAGGAACAGTGTAGTGGAAAATGAAAGAAATATAGCTGATTATTTGAAAAAACAACTAAACAGGTTGATTTCCTTTTTATCAAGAGTCATTTACATTTTCTGTTCTTAAACCATGTTGTTTCAGACCTTTCAAAATTATGAGGAAGACCGTGGCCATTTAACTTCAGTTCTGAGTGTGCGCGAGCCATGACTACTCCATCTATTTGATTCTTATTACTTTGTGTGTGCTGTATGATCTGTCTGCTGAGATAGTACTTGTTTTCTCTGTTGCCAGTAGTTATGAATGTCATGAATGTTTTTTTGACCTTGTAACACCCAGAAAATATTGGGTATCTTAGCGTTATGGAAGAAGACATCATTGCCCTTTTAAGTTCACTTGGGAACTTGAGAGTAACTTCATGTTAAATTATTTCACAATTTTAAAGCTAGTTGTGTCCAAAGAACCAATTTATCCATAGGAGGGTACATTGCTCTCTTTTCATATATCTCTCAGGCCCAATACTCTTCTGGTAAAGAGGAATTTAATGGGGAATATAATAAGCAGAAATGACTATGGATGGGACTGACTACTCTGAGAACTCATTTAATGTGATGAGACAGTCCTCTTAACTGCCATGCTGAAGGTGGTTGGCAAGGCAATTACTCTTTTCCAGGTCAGGACCCAGACTTCCTAAAACCTTCTTGTGGAAAAGCTGAAACATGGAATTATGTATCTATTGCAGTGGAATTCCAAGGCTAGGCATGGAGAAGAATCATGGTCCCTAACCTGCCATTTCTGATTGTACGTGGGAGGACTTTAATAGGCTATTTTGAGAGTCCTTTCCTCTTCTGTTGATGGTGTTATATTCTTAGTAATTCTAACTACAGATACCCAAGTAACTGGGCCTAGACGCTTGTGTGAATCTGAGAGGTTCCATTGTCAAAAACCAATGAGATTCTTGGCTCAGTCAGATACTGCTTGTACTAACACCTTCCTCTCTTCTCTCCTCCTATCCCTTTCTCTGAGACTCCTAAGCAGTGGGGGAAAGAATAGAACAAAGGACTTGGATCAAAACCAAGAGTCTGGTCTTTATTGTTTGACTATAAATGAGATTGAAGAGAGTTAGCACATGAGGATATGTATGAACTGCTTTTAAAAAACCAGCAATTGCAGTCTGGAGTCTAGAAAGAAATTATTTTAAAATTTCTTTAATTTTTTTCCCTTCTGTAGACTTTCTCATATTTCTGATGCACTCAAAAAGCCAAGTTCCATCATGGCCTCATTTTTACAAGGAAATATGTTATAAAAGAGATAATGAAATACAAGTAAAAGTTGTGGTTTTAAACATTTCGACTTTCGGATATTACAGAAATTTACCTGTCCCAGAAAATTATAAAAAGCCTTGATAGACTGTATTCTTTGATTAAATTTTGCAGAGGTATGAACTGTCTAAGAAGAAAAGTTCAGCTATCTTTGCATTTGCCAGAATTTCTTTTGAAAATAAGAAAATAATTGAACTGAAGATGTGCAGAACTTGGCTTGTTGAACAGTAACAACAGTAATTAAGTGATTTGTGTAAGGTGAGTGACTGGAAGTATGTACTTGAATAGGTACTGCTATCGAAGAAGAGAAATAAACTGAAGTGAGATGACTGCCTTCCACTACAGCAGTTATTAGGCTTTATGTGCTTTCGTGTAATCTGATACAGGCTTGGTACAGTAGCAGTAGATTATATCTGGGCACGTAACATTTTTCCAACTTTCCCCTTAGTCTTTAGTTCTGGTGGTAAGTTGTACTTCGTTGTCATGGTTTAACCCTAGCCAGAAACGAAGAACCACACAGCCACTCATTCACTCCTTTCTGGTGGGATGGGGGAGAGAATCAGAGGAGTCAAAGTGAGAAAACTCGTGGGTTGAGATAAAGACAGTTTAATAGGTAAAGCAAAGCAAGGAATTCATTCACCACTTACAATGGGCAGGCAGGTGTTCAGCCATCTCCAGGAAGGCAGGGCTCCAGCACACGTAATGGTTACTTGGGAAGACAAACGCCATCACTTCGAACATCCCCCCTTCCTCCTTCTTCCCTCTGCTTTATACGCTGAGCATGACACCATATAGCATGGTATATCCCTTTGGTCAGTCTGGGTCAGCTGTCCCAGCTGTGTCCCCTCCCAGCTTCTTGTGCAGCCCCAGCCTACTTGCTGGTGGGGTGGGGTGAGAAGCAGAAAAGGCCTTGGGTTTGTGTAAGCGCTGCTCAACAATAACGAAAACATCCCTGTGTTATCAGCACTGTTATCAGCACAAATCCAAAGCATAGCCCCTTACAGCTACTCTGAAGAAAATTAATTCTATCCCATCCAAAACCAGCATATTAATTTAAGCATATTCTTTGGACATTGGGAATGAAGCCATCAATAGTTGTTGGAAACAAGATTTTTGTTTATATACAAAGCTGATCATTATATTTCTGAGCATGAACTATATTCCCCTGTCTTTTACTGTAGCTCTTCCACTACTCTGAAGTTTGTGTCCTTCAGCTTCTGTCATCTAGTGTGCCACTTTCCAAAGCAAGAGTTGAATGGAAAGATGTTTAAAACTCATTGTTTAATTAGAAAACTTGTAACTATTTGATCGCAAGTTATTCACAGTGAACCTTTACTTAAGTTCTCTGGTTTTGCGTCAGTTGAGGTGACAGAGTATGACTGACAATTTAGAAGTTCTTAGGCAAAACTTAATGAAATCAAACTTGGTATTCTAAGGAAATAGAGTAGAAAATTTCAAACTTGTCATTATGCATCCCAGGTACAAGTGCAAAATACCATTTTGAAGATACCCTTTGCAGTTTCTTTGTCTGCATCCACCTTATAAAAGACAGAACATTATCACGCAGTGTTCACAGCAGTAAGTTGGAAACAGACTTAAAAGTGAGGGTGGTAAACATTCAAAGTGGTAATTTTCTTAAAAACATGTAGTTCTTAATGCAAACTGTCCCATGACCACTAGAAATAGCTTTTTCCCCTGTTATTGTGCCCAAATATTCTTAAATTGAAACTAAATTTCCCACTTTTAAGTAAGCATTTGTTGTCCTAAATAAATCCTGACAGCATATTGCAGGGAAGTAGTCTGGGAGGTGAAACACATGACTAAGTGCAGTGTTACTTACTCCATGGAGTTTTTCAGTTCTCTTCACAATCTGGCTGTCAAGGTGATCTTTTTATTCCTTTTCCAGGGTTCTTGAACATACCCTTTAAAGGACTAAAGGAAGGTAGCTATTGAGGATAATGAACAGGTAATTGTGTAAATCTTGACTGCGTTTAAATTGAAAGTGTTGAATAGAGTCTGATTCAGCTGGTCTTGTGTGGAGCCAGGAATTGGACTTGATGATCCTTGTGGGTCCCTTCCAAGTCAGGATATTCTGTGATTCTAGGAGTCTGTTACTAGGGAAGTGACTGAGATGCATTTTGGGCATTCATGCAGGTCAAGTAAGCATTTAACATGCCATCATGTTTTGCCATCTGTATTAAAGTACAACATGGTACAATGGTATTTTTCACCATTTAAAAATATCAGCAATGTTGTTCTGCAAACAAATTTGAAAAAGTCATTTTTCTATCCACTGCATCACTACTAACATTCGAAGTGTGTTTTGGTAAATTTTCTTTGTGGGTAAGGCTTTACCTTGTGTCCTTAGAGTAAACAATAACTGCATCATATGACAAGGGTAGTAAAGAAAACTTAATTTTTTTCTCCCTGTTGTCAGTCACCCTGAACTGTAATGTCGTTAATTTAGTTAATTTACAACTTCCTAATAAGTTTGTTTGGGCAGAGATGGGGAATGCTTGCATAAGAGAGATTATTTTAGTCCAAGTGGGAGTGTTAGAGTTTAGGAATGAACTTCAAATGAAACTTCTGGAAAATGTACTAGGTGATCATGTAAAATTGAAAACTGGGGTCCTAGGCCAGATAATTTTGTTTATATTGTATAATTTTTGCAGTTTCACTCCTGTCTTAAATTTTTCGCTTGCAAGTTGTGATGCAGAGAAAGACTTTCAGTGAAATTAAGTAGACTCTGAATTAACTGAGAACTTCCCTGTGGAAGTTTTGCATAGTGGGTCTTTTTCCTTCTAGAAAAATGAGGTAGATATTATAGTCACATAATAGTCAAATATCTGTCTTATTTTAAATTAGAATGACTTTCATTTTGATTAAATAATATGTTGAGGTACTCTAAATCTTTTCCAAAGTGCTTTAATTTATTTTGTGCTCTAAAAAGCTGTCTTGCATTTCTGTTTTCTGCATATGAATTTACTGAGCAATTTTCAAATGCTTGTGCAGCATCTGTAATAGAACCTCAAATAAAAATATTTTTATGTCTGCACTGCACGGATCTAATTTAAATACTCTGATGTTTTAGGTTGGAAGTGATAATTAATTCAACAAATAATTCACAATAACAGAAATCTGAAACAGGGCATGCATGAAATGCTAATATATGGGTGTGAAATATGAAAAGGGCGTAGGTGTAGTTTTTGAAGTGGCTGCATCATAATGGGGCAATCAGATTTTTGAAAGTACTGTGTTTGGATGCTTGCATTTACAAAAACATTCTGCTGTTATGAAATAAGTCTGGGAATGTGTTAATACAGCCTTACTTCACTGAATATCAAAACTCTTCATCATGAAATTCTTAATTGTTATAATTCCTCAGTGTCTACTACACTTAAAGCTGTAGAAGGAGGTAGTGTTAAAAGGAGTAGTATCTGGATGAAAGGTGGATTCTGATGAAATTAATTGTCTAAGCATTTTCACTGAAGCAAAAGAGGATCAAAACCAAAGTGCCAAAAACTGATTTGAAGCCTAGAGTAATAGCATTGGGACAAAATATACACGTAGTGTTTTGCACTTAAGGAAGAGGACACTTTGTTCAGCTACAAATTTAAAGTTTGGAGGAGACAGAGGTTCAAAATGATCTGTTATATTCTTTTGTGACAGACCAGTAGATTGAGCTGACAGTGTGATGTCACTGTGAGAAAGTCAAAATAGATCTCATGCCCTGTCTGTATCAGTAGAAAGGGAAATGTTAATGGTGTGCAAGGCACTCATGAGACTCTTGTCTGATATACTTTGCACAATTCTGACTGTCCATATTGAAAAAAGGTGCAGACTGGAAGAGGTACAGGGGAGTTATGCCAGGCTTGCTTCTTCTTCAGTCAATATAGGAGAGGAGAAATTGCCCTCCGTAAGGCAGAAAATTACCCTCTTTAGGTTAGAAGAATGAAAACTGAGACATTGTTTGCTAGATGTAAAGAAAAAAAAAGCGTTAAGAACAGGGAGCAGAAAGAATTGTTTAAACTAAATTTCATGTTAACCAAGATTAAGGGAATGCCCAGGTATCTGAAATGTGGATTTTTAAAAATTATTTCCTACTGGTATTCTGTTGAGTGATCAGTGGCTTTCAGATGAAAGGATGTAAGCACCCCTGAGATGCAGACTCCAGTGGAACCAACAAGATTTCTGTGATCAGATTCATCGTGGGTCTCTGGAGATGCACAGCGTTGTTCCTTTGCCATGCAGTAGAGTATCCAATTTTGTGTATTAAAAGTACCTTGTCTTGTTTGCAGATGTACCCAAACCACATTACAAAATAGCTCTCTGAGTATTGTTCTGAGCCATGACATTTGCACTGACAGTAGAGTACCTTATAATCCTTGTGAATTTTAGCTTTCTTCTTTGAAAATATGCCTGCATAGTGTGCCTAGACGGAAGTGCAAATGGTTGAAGAAACATGTTCCTAGCAGAACTTGAACCTCCCGTTTTGTTGCTGCTGGGGTGCCTGTTCTTAGAAGTGGGGCCAAACATTCAACTTGAAGTCTCACAGCTTGCCTTTATCCACTGTGGCAATGTTGATTGTAGACCAGTAGTAACAAGATGCAAGCATGTAACACTTAAAGTGAAATTCTCCTTTCTTTTTGGAAGGGTGTTCACTATTTTCTCTTCAGGTCTAAAGTTAGTACTTTTAGTTAGTACATTTAGTATTTGTGTGAAAAAGGGATCTGCTTTAGGGAGATCTCTTCATTGATTTCCAGTTGGCCATAGGATGAAGTTAGCAATGGGATAAAACTGTTTAGATGGTTCTGCATGAGTTCACCTCAACTTTTCCACCAGGTGGTACAATAAACTGAATTATTTTTTTGTTACACGTAACTTACTCCTGTGGGTATATAACTGTGGTTTTTACTTATGTGGTTAGTATTCTGTCAGTCAGTTATGCTGTCTTTAGGCTCTGTCACCCTGCAACAGATAAATAGAGTCCTGTGACAGAAATAGAGACAAACAAATCTTTGATTCATTTTTTTGATTCATTCACATTAGAGCTGAAAAATGATACAGAGAGGGGCATACTTCAAAAGCTGTACTTACTTTGTTGCATCTGTTATGCTGGCATTTTAGACTTTGTAAATACTGACATTAATTGCCTGTGTGACTGCAGAGAATACAAGTTTTTTCATCCAGCTGTTTCTTGCAAAATACCAGGGAAGATGATTGATGTGATCCAGTAAGGTCAGCCTGTTGTGTAAGTTGAGTGGAGTGCAGGAAACATCATGAAACTTGTTGAATTTGTACTGAAACTTAGGGTACAAAGTAGTATCTTAGACTGCATATCCACTGAATGCATTTTGCCTTCATTTAAAAATCAGTTTTAAAATATCATCTAGTACCTGAAGTACTAAAGTCATTGAAGAACTAAGGGAGTACAGTCTTTGTTCACCAAAACTGAAATTTCTCTTGGGGCATATGCTAGTATTCATTTAAAGTACAGTAGTTTTTGTGTGACATCAATACATACTTTCCTAACATCTGTAGCTGAAAAGTAAGAACACTACAAGAAAAATGAAATAATTTAATTTGTCCTTTCTAAAAAGCTTTTAGGTGACTTGCTTTTACACACTGCAGTTCGTGCTCTATGGTGGTTGAAGCTTTTGTATTAAATTCATTCCATATTTTATTTCAAATGCAACTGCTGCTTCTAGTTTGAGGCACAATAGAGTTTTTAATTTCTCTCCTCTTGGAACACTTAATATTTTTTTCTACAATGGAAGCTTTTACATATACAGTCCCACTTATCTATACTATAGGTAGAGGCTTTCAAAAGTGTAGAGTATCTCCTTTTCTTTCCACTGACCTCCACTGCCTCCAACACATTTAGATTTCTGGATTACTTAAATGCTTTTTTAATAATTTCTTCAATGTCTGGAATATTTGGTCTTTGTATTTGTGCAACTTGGCAGGTGCAGAGAAATGCTTATGTTTTGAAGTTTTCTCAAAGATCTCCTCAAAGTTTCTTTCTTCTAAATGGCAGCATGAACATTTGTAATAGCAAGAGGAAAAGTAGTGGTTTCCTTTAAGCTGTGCCCTATAACTGTGTATTACATGATTTAGATGGGAAATGGTACACGTTTCAAAATTTGGCTCCTTAGCACTACATTTTAGGAAGACTAATGCAAATATCAGCTAGAGCAGAAGCTTCATATATTTAGGGCAATATGTAAAGATTTCGGAAACCAGAAGTAAATTTTTTTATTTGTTGGCAACAGGCAGTGGTGATGTTCAGCAAAGATTTACTGTAGTTATTAAGTTTCTGATGAACAGTATTTAGAAGCTGTAAAACAGCATAGCAAGTTAGTGTCAATTCATAAAGGAATTATTTTGAGGCATAGGTCTGCTTTTTTTCTTCTTTCTAATGGTGTAAAAATTCTTACGTTTAGTTCAAAATGACCACTGCTAGCATAGCTGTTTCAGTGTTGCCTGAGTCTCCCTGGAGAAGTGCAGGCATCCATAACTGAGCTTGATGGTGTTTATGGGTTTAAACTAGGGCCTTTTAGATTATAGAAAGAGTGGAGATTTCTATCTTTTAGTATAGTATCAAGATGAGTTTCCAGTATTTATTTAAAGGTAGTATTTACATGGTATGAAAGAGTATATAGCGAAGAGTAATAGTAGTAAACAAAGCTTTCCATCAGAATGAAGGATGCCAGGAAATAATTACAGAATCACAGAATCGTTGAGGTTGGAAGGGCCTCCTTCAGATCATCTGGCCCGACTCCCCTGCTCAAACAGGATCAACTGGAGCAGCTTGTCCAGGACTGTGTCCATCTCCAGGGATGGAGGCTCCACAACTTCTGTTGGCAACCTGTTCCAGTGAGGATAAGAGACAGATTACATAAATGCAATCAAGAGAAAAGGAAAACCTTTTTCATCATTAGGAAGAAGTGGAAGCAGTTGCCAAGAGAAGTTGTACAGTCTCCATCCTGGGAGGTTTTCTAGACTTTACTGCCCTGAGCAGTGTGGTATGCTTTCATAGGTGTTCCTTCTTAGAGCATGAGGTTGGATTTAGAGACTTCATGGGGACCCTTCCCACTTAAGTTAAGCTTTCATGACTTGATCCAGTTATTTTCCTGAACGTATTCCTGGGAGGAAAATGTTTGCTTTTCAGTAATCGTTTTAACTGATTAGTCTCAAACAGCTGTATATGCTGTAATTCAGTAAGAAATGCTACTTTTTTAGTGGAGTATGAAAACTATTTAGGCAGCAAAAAGGGAAAGTGCATTATCTTTTTAAATAATTGCATCTCCTCAACCTTTCAGAAGTCATCTTAAGCCCTCCTGCCTCTTCCAGTGTGGCACAAATACTATAATAAAGCAGCAAATTCATTAGATGGCTCAGACTACACTAGAGGAATCACTGTGCAGGTTTCTGCTGTCCTACCATTTGTTTGCTGCAGAGAACTTTCAAACCATTATACGAGAAGCTTCTCTCTGTCAGAAAAGACATATTGAGCATATCTCTGTGTGTGCATGTGTATACTTCTTCAGTTAATCATCATCTGTGCCTGAAGCTTGCATCAGTCTTTCTCTAATTAAAAAAAGTCAAAAAACTTGGTAGTATTTAACACCTGTATAGGCTTATCTTCAAAGCGTCAAGCTTAGTTAGTGAGTGTAAAGTTAAGTTAATTGCCTTTGTACTTTACAATTCAGATTGTTTTCTTTACAATCCTTTAAGAAAGAGAAGTCTAACACAATTTCCTCAGTACTGGGTTTTAGTGTATCTCTTACCAATATCCTATTGTTGTTCATGATATATATATTCAAATAAGACTTAACCTTTTAATTCAGGTGGTTTTGGAGATGTGATGCTTTGTTCCCATTTTATCTTTGCTGAAATAATTTTAAAATAGTGCTTTTCTTTACAGAAGATGCAGCTGTAAGGTCCATCTGTTCATCAGAAAATTTGTGCTTCATCTTTTTTTAGACAAACTTCACAGCCTGAAAGAAGTATGACTGCAGTGTTGGGGAAGGGTTGTTCGCTCTTCCCCATAGCTTTTGTGACCTTAAGAGGCATGAAAAATGGGCATGTAAGATGTAGTTGAGCTGGGTTTCACAAGGGTAAGGACTGCTAGAGCTTCTATTTATAGTTTTCCTAAAATGGCTCAATCTTGGCTTGCCAGGAGACTTGGAGAAAATGAAGTAAAAAAAATTAGTAAACATTTCCAAGTATTTATGTTTCTTTGCAACATACAAAAATCCAGTGAGTAGAATTTGAATATCCAGAGGAGCATTCATTCTTCTCAATTAGACTTTTCCTCCTTCCTCTACTAATTCACTGCCATACATGCTATTAATTTCTCTGATTCTGCAGTCAGTAAAGTACGCATGCTGCAGACATGCTTCCTTTGTTAAGCAGTCTTACTGTCCTTCTGGATGAGATCCACTGTATTTACTGAATGAGGAAGGGGTCCTGTTTAGAAGATGTGCCTACATGATGCTATAGTGGACTGCCGGCCAGATTTGAGTTAAGGTGGCTATAGCTGCATTGCCCCAACACTCCCTGCTTGGCAATTATTTGTCAGATAGCCTGGATAAAACCTCACACTGATGTAGATGCGAAGTCTGTGGAAGCTTGAGAGCCCAAGTATCATTGTACCCTACTACAATAAGCACTGTAGGCATACCTTTTATGGGATTATGTAACTAATTTGTAGCCTGGCATAGAGGAGCAGAGGGGCTAAACTGCAATTGTACATCACTTTTATAGCGCTTCTCTGGAGGTATTTCTAAATGTGATCTCTGCTTAGTGAATACAGTTGTAGGCTGTGACAATGCAAAAGTAATGTTGTATGTGCTCACTGCATAATGCTTTCCCAGAGACTTTTATCTTAAAACCTGGTTTCTGAAACTTACGCTAATAGTAGCAACAGAGGGCTTTGTCAGTGTTTCATGTATTCTTGATCAATAGTCTATTAGCGAATGAACTTGTTTGTACTAGGTACTCCTAGGTACTCCTTTGTACTAGGTACTCATAGGTACTCCTTTTCTCAGACCTAGGCTGCCGAAAATGTTATAACTGGGAAGAGAAGTGGCCAATGCAAAACAACTTTTTTTGCCTGCAGTGTGTTAAAGCATAAATCAATTTTTTTAACAAAAAACATGAATAGAAATGGAAAAAATGAAAACAGCTGTTATTGGTTAATGGCTGTATGAGTTACAAGTGAATCTTCTTTTGTCTGTGCATATTGGGTGTCTCGTGAAACTTTTCTTTTGGATATATTCGTCTTGAAAAGGTTTTAAATCACACAAGAAATTGTTTCCAAAGTTTATATATGTGACGAGATTTTAATCTAACTTTCTAGACTTTGTGTGAAGGACCAGCCTCGCCAATAGTCCTTGAGGTATTTGTTACACCTTCCTATCCAGATGGGTAGGCCATGTGGAAATATATATGCATACATTTATTTAAATATACTATACATAATTTTCTTTTAATTCCTGTTAGTTTGTAAGCTTGGAGACTAATAAAATGAAATTGAGCTAAAAAATCTGTGCAAGGTATTCACTCTGGAAAGCTTTAATTTTCCCTAGTGAGTGACACATTTGTCTTCTGTCTGCAAATCTGGAAAATTTATTTAAATGTATGCTTCTTCTTTCCTTTACACAGAATTAATGTAGACAAGAATTAGGCACTGAAAGAAAGAGTAAAATCAAATTTGATAGAAGAGTCACAGTTGAGAGCTTGGTAAAAACCTGTCTTTTTCTTACAAATACAAGAAGAGAAGAGTCATCATAGTATCTTTTACTTATATTTGATCTGAATTTACCATTGTAAGGTACAGCATGTAGATTAAATGTTTGAAGCACCCTTTGGTTGTCTGAAGAGCTATGTGAAAATTAGGAGGAGTTAATTCTAGTTAGTAAATATTGCATTCCTAAGTAGAATTTCTGTATTCTTATGCCTCAGGATGCATGGTATTTGCCACAGAAATACTCCCCCCCTCCCCCCTTTCCCTTTTTGATACAGTGATCAAATGACAAACTAGTTTCTCCTGAGTATGGGATCATCTGCGTAGTAGGATTAAATTGTTCAATGCATGTACACAGCAGACCAGTATGCTCCTGCTGAGTCTTGCTTGAGGCTTTAAGCTTTCTATGGTTATGAAGATGTTCTTTGAAGATTGATTGTTGAAATTAATTCTCTGTGTGTGTATGTTCCCTGTCACCAAAGCCAGTGGCTGGGGTGGAGGGTGTCCCTTTGTAATCTCATTTTCTATTAGGAGTTCCAGCTCAAACTCAGTTCTGTAGGCACTTTTTCCTAAGAATCCCTTTATTTCAAAACCTTGCCTCAACTGAGACCGTTTCTGCTGCTCATTTCCTCCTGTTCTGTCTGGATGCTGTTGTCAATATGTGTTTCTTGTAATGTGTGTGTTCCTATATGGTTTTGTTAGGCATGGTTGGCTACAATGGTTATCTCATGCTGTCCTCATGAAAGCAAATCTTTTTGTGTTGTGATGAGAATTTAAAATTTTACCCAGGTAGGTCCTTGAATATGGAAAAGGCTTATCTTCAGAGAGAGAAGGAGGTACATAGTAGAATTCTCAAAGTTAGGATGTTATTAACCTGTTTCCTCTAAAAGATGAGACAAGAGAGACCAAATTAATTTTCCACTGAAGAAAAAGCATACATTTACTTTTTATTGTACACCAAAGTATTCAACAATAAGGACCACTCCTGACAACCTGGTTTATGCAGTTTGACTGCTTACCAGGTGGTGTGTTTGTTCACTGTAGTCCTTAGTTCTTGTATGCCTGACTTAAATGCACGTTCTACAAGTCTTCCCCCTTTACCCCAGCGAGTAACCTCTATCAACATTTCAACGGCAGATTTGCCAGAGAAGAGATGGGAGGCTCAAAAGGCAATTTTTGATAGGGTATTTAGGTTTGGTAGTCTCCAAACTCCTTAGTTCCATCTATTTCTTGCTCGATAGGATCTTTTAAGTAAAACTTTCCTATGATGAGTACTTACATCTTCAGCTTTCATTCCTGCTGCTCAAAGATAAAATATTTTTCTAAAAGAGCTAAGGTGGCTTTGCCACAGGAAAGAAAAAGTGAAATTGTTTTAAAGACTGCTACTTGAAATTCCATGTGTATCTACATTATTCTGAAAGATCATTGTAATTAAGCCTGGAAACCACATATCTCCTGCTGTTTGTATTTTAATAAGATTATTTTTTTTCACTAGAAATGAATAAACAAAAGCCTGTTGAATAGATACATAAAAACAGGGTCTATAATACATTTATCAAAGTGTCTTCCCCTTCTTCCTCCCCTTAAATTGTCGTTGGATAAATCAAATTGTTTGAAAGTACACGTATGAATATCTAAGGCATGTGTGGGTCAGTATGTTGCTTAGACTTTCAAAGGTATTTGCACGTGTGAGCAAATGTTAGCATTTCACATTAAATGGGAACTACGTTTGAAGGTGGCTCATGACTTGCATAATAAATGTAAACCACTGACACTAAAGTGCTCGGTCTAGTCTGTCACAAGAAGTACCCATGTATTGTTTTCTATTATTTTTAAATAATCCAGCTGATATAATTCCTGTTGGAAAATGCTCCTGATGACTTTTTGAAAAATAACATTTGGTCATGTTCTGAATTTTTTTGCCAGGTGAGTGTAAAGCAGTGGAACATTGTGAAGCGTATAAACAGAGGCAAGCATATAAACATTGCTCTAGTTTCTAGTTACCACAAGTGCAAAGACTTTGTTGAAGCTTCTTAAAGCTTTCTCTTGTGCTAAAAATCTTTTACTTAACCTTGTAGCTGGTTAAAATAAAGGAGTACTTAACAGTTGTATTTTTTTATTCAGCTGCTTAGAAAGATCTTCCCCTTAGGATGGGGAACTAGCTACACTGAAGCAATGTAGAGACCCACATTGTGTTCAAATGTGAACAATCCAGGGTGAGTAAAGGTGCCTTATCCCAGCTTACGTATGCCTGCCTTTTTGATTTTCTTTCTAATATTGAGGCAACACTATAGCTAAGAAGACTCTTGCCATGATGGTTGTGCCATGAGAAAAGGCAACCATCTGATGCACAGCAATAGGAAGACACTTCTGAAAACAGCTGGTTTTGGTTTTGATCACATGGGATACAAGTCTGCCTTTGTGAAGTTTTTTATCAACTCTGCATGTTAATGAAGGTGTTTGCTACTTTCCAAGAATGCTAAAATATACTTAAGTAGTTTTGATGCTAGAATCTGTGAAACCTTTATTAAATAAAATACTAATTTGAAAATATCCTGTCTAGCTGCACAAAGCTTGAAAGTCATTCTTGTGAAGCTAAATGTTGCTCTTAGCAGTTTCTCCTTCATGATAAAGTTTTTATGTAGGGGTTTTATTTTTTTAATTTGATCATTCTAAGTTAAGCAGAATTCTGAAAGGGTTATGTAGAAAACAGCTTATTAACATGGAGATATATAAGGAATGTCTTTATTATGCACGCCTCTGTCAGCATCAAGTGCTGGAATTGCAACTGGTATTTGAGATGCATGCTTTAACCTGAAGGAAGCTTTATGTTTTTACTTAGATTATTTATAAGAACAAAAGCGCTAAATTGAAGTCCCTTAAAAATGATTTACATAACCATTTAAAATGTAAATAAAGCTTATTATTACAACCCCTGCAGTATTTATGCAGCACCCAGTACACTATGTAAATTGGCTAGAAAGATCTATCTACTTGTGCAAATACTGTAGCTTGCATAACTGATGCATAGATGTGGCGCTTAGGGACATGGTTTAGTGGTTGGACTTGGCAGTGCTAGGTTAACGGTTGGACTTGGTGATCTTAAAGGTCTTTTCCAACCAAAACGATTCTATGATTAAGAGTCATGAATCTATAACTGGGAATTGAGAAAATGTGAAACAAGGCAGTTGCATCTGCAGCTGAACTAGTAAAGATACAGGACATACCTAGCCTGTGGAAGATGTGGACTATTTACAGATCAATTTGTTGACTTTACGTAATATGTGGTTGCTAACAGCACTTTGTCTATTAAAAAAAGTAGAAATAATATTGCTTCAAAATCTGAAAGCATAAAGTGTCGTTTTCCCTCCTACTCATGGTTTCACAAGAAGATTCACTTTTTGAAAACGAGAAGTATGGTTAAAACATATTTTTTAAAAATGCAGTCTTCTGACATACAAGACGATTTGATTGTTGGAAAAGTCAATTCTACTTGACAGAAAGAATGGCCAGAAATTTTTTTCTTGGGATGGAATTTTCTAGGAAGAATTGAAATTAGAAAGTAGGTGTTGAGAAATGCTGTTTGTTCTGTTATGTGCAGTGTTTCATAATAGCTTTTATTATAAAGCAATGAGGAAAGTTAAGGGTAAATTCCTGTGTGGGAGAAGGGGCATATAGGCTTTCTAATTCTCTTGCTATATGCTGCTATGCAACATGTGGAGCATTGGAGTACACAGTGGTTGTTTTAATGCTTTTTGGTTTATTGGGGATCTCAACAGAAGATTTTTTCAGTATATCTGTGTGTGTGTCTGAGTATACATATATAACTCTGCAGGAGTTTAAAAGAATACAGTTAAAAAGAACAGTATAAGTTATTATGGTGGGTTGACCCTGGCTGAGGGTCAGGTGCCCACCAGAGCCGCTCTATCACTCCCCTCCTTCTCTAGACAGGGGAGAAAAAGTACAACGAAAAGCTTGTGGGTTGAGATAAGGACAGGGAGAGATCATTCTCTAATTATCGTCACGAGCAAAACAGACCGAACTTAGAGAGGGAATTCATCTAATTTATTACTAAGCAAAACAGAGTAGAGGAATGAGAAATAAAACCAAATCTTAAAACACCTCCTCCCACCCCTCCCATCTTCCCGGGCTCAACTTCACTCCTGGCTTCAACCTCCGCCCCCCTCAGTGGCACAGAGGGACGGGGAGTGGGGGTTACGGTCAGTTCATCATGCGGTGTTTCTGCCGCTTCTTCATCCTCAGGGGGAGGACTCCTCTCATCGTTCCCCTGTTCCAGCGTGGGGTCCCTCTCACGGGAGACAGTTCTTCACGACCTTCTCCAACGTGAGTCCTTCCCACGGGCTACAGTCCTTCATGAACTGCTCCAACGTGGGTCTCTCCCACGGGGTGCAGACCTTCAGGAGCAAACTGCTCCAGCGTGGGTCCCCCACAGGGTCACAAGTCCTGCCAGCAAACCTGCTCTGGCGTGGGCTCCTCTCTCCACGGATCCACAGGTCCTGCCAGGAGCTTGCTCCAGTGCGGGCTTCCCACGGGGTCACAGCCTCCTTCAGGTGTCTCCACCTGCTCCAATGTGGGGTCCTCCACGGGCTGCAGGTGGAATCTCTACACCCCCTCATCCTCCCTCCATGGGCTGCAGGGGGACAGCCTGCCTCACCATGGTCTTCACCACGGGCTGCAGGGGAATCTTGCTCCGGCGCCTGGAGCACCTCCTTCCCCTCCTTCTGCACTGACCTTGGTGTCTGCAGATGTTCTTACATCTTCTCACTCCTCTCTCTGGCTGCAAAAGCTCTCTCTAACTGGTTTTTTTCTCTTTCTTAAATATGTTATCACAGAGGCGCTGATTGGCTTGGCCTTGGCCAGCGGCGGGTCTGTCTTGGAGCTGGCTGGCATTGGCTCTATCAGACACAGGGGAAGCTTCTAGCAGCTTCTCACAGAAGCCACCCCTGTACCCCGCCCCCCGCTACCAAAACCTTGCCACGCAAAACCAACACAGTTATTCACTATAAGATAATACTAGAAAATAAGAATATTTAGTCATGTGTTGGAAAACAGGAAAAGAATGACCATTTACCTTGCAAGGGACATCATAACTGTCTCCAGTGGTGCCCCCTTTTGTGCTTAGTCTAAACTGGCACACATTAATCTCTGTAAGCTTGGGGCTAGCTGATACAATCCCTGCTAAGCGCTGCTGCGCGTGCGCCCAAATGTGTGGTGCCCATGTGCCAAGTTCTCTGTAATGTGTGAACATACTGAACCTGTTGGATGACATAAAAGATCTGTTTTGTTCAGCTTTATCTTAAATAGGAGTGTTGAAGCACACAGTAATAAAATAAATTCTCCTCACTCACTTCATGACTTCACAGGACAGGAGAGCTGGGATGGTGGGATTTTCAGACTTTTTCTTGGGCACTCTTGTTCGCTGTCACCCAAGTTGCTGCAGTTCTCTCTGTGAGTCTGTAGGTAGCTAGGAAAATCTCCACTGAGAGTACTGGGCAGGCACAATATGTTTCACATTGTAGGATATACTTCCTATTGCAGTGTGTTGTGGTGCCAGGTTGGTGTTACCCTCTCCACTAAGGGCTGGAGTGCAGTAAGTCAGAAACTGGTTGTAAAGTCAGGAGTGGTTGTAAAGGACTGCTGGGGACATAGGCAAATGTGCCCAAGGTAAGAGCTGCCTTGGAAGCAAATTTGTGGTTAAAAAAAATTGGTTTGGAACTGTGATGTCTGGCTATACAAGAACTGTAAAACTTGTAGTTCATTGGTGTACGTATGAGGGCTGAAAACTTCCTCTGAAAGAGAGATTAAATGAGAAGAGTCATGAATGAGTTACTTTTATTGTATTTGGAAGATTATGCATACCTTATATGTAGTTTATACTTGTTTGGTTTTTTCAAGCTTTAAGTAGTAGTGAATCTTGAAAGGAATGTGCTGGGCGTGGATTTCGTATGATTGTGATGATAAGGATTTGGATAGATCCTTTATTTCCACCTTTCAAACAACAACAAAGTCTATTTTTCTCTTCTGTCCACTTGCTCTCAGTAGATGTAGTTGGCTGTTTAACATCTCTAAAGTTAATATTGTGGTGTTTCCCAGAGCTTTTGCTATTTATGCAAGCCTGTTTTGGTCAGTACTTACTTTTTGTTTTTGTTTTGTCAGCAGCCATGCAGCAGGTCCTGGATAACCTTACTGATCTGCCGACGTCAACAGGCGCTGAAGAAATAGACCTGATTTTTCTTAAAGGAATTATGGAAAACCCTATTGTAAGATCACTTGCTAAGGTATTTAAACTCGCTGCTCTGAGAGGACTCTAGGAATATTTTAACTCTTAAATTATTGTATGAACACTGAGTATGGATCGAGGTATTAACAATGGCTTTTATGTATGGTACATCTTACTGAAAGACTTGACGGAGTTCTTGAAGGTGAAGATTTGGTATAATGTAATTTCTGTGCATGCCGATTTATTGTTATATGGAAGAATCTAGAGGAAGAAGTAAAATTCAGAGACTCCAGAAATAATATGGTAAAATTATTTACGAAGAGAATGTCAAAATACTTGAAATTAGAAGAAGCTGGTTTTAATATAGTTTCATGACCACTGTTGTGTGCAAAACCCATATGCCTTCTGACTTTTAGCAGTTTTGCCAAAGATTAAAAGTGAGAGCAATAACCTTCTTTCCCCCCATGGTGTAAACAAGTTTTCTTTTTATCTGTGGCTCAAAACAACTTTCTGATCAGCCCAGTGACATAGTCTCTCCATGCCCTTTCCTGGATCTCAGAGTAATTGGGACCTTTGATTGTCGGCTCTCTGAGACATGGGTTATCCTTAGTTTTGGTCTTGTATTATGAAAATCTTTTATCTATAGATGGTACATATTTATAAATATGTAAGGTGATATTTTCAAAGAATCTTGGGACTCTGTAATTAAAATGTAGTAGGAGATGCAGTCAATATTGCACAGCACATATTCTTTCTTAATCTTACGTCATAAAAATAAGCTCCTTTCATGAGGAAAAACCAGTTGTAGCTGTCTCTTTAATATGAATAGACATTTGAAAGCAATGCCCTCTGGGCAGGCATGAAAAAGCTGTAAAGCTAAAGGATTGTTGTGTGGGGATTTTGCTCAGTATAAAAATCTGGAACACAAAACTTCTCGTAAGAATTCATATAAGAATTTACTTCTGTTTAGCTGTTCAAAAAATTGGTTGTAAGTGGAAGATATTGCATAGTAATAAACTTAGAAATAATACATGTGTCTCATCTCTAGTGAGATGACTGCAGAGGGAAAGATTTGTGTACTAAATTTACTAGAGTAAGTAAAAGCATTTTCTTAGAGTTGTTTCCAGCTTCAGTATCTGCTGCATACGTCATCTTTAATTTAATACTTATCATGAAGAAAATGTTCATTGCAAAGCATTTTTTCTTATCAAGAATTTGTGCTTTAATGGCCAATTACAATTATGTGGAATTTAATGACTAGCAGATGTAAAGTGCTTGTAATGGAAACAGACTCTTAACTATAAACTTGCTTTATCTAGAATGCTGAAAGGTTTTAATTGTACTCATATGGCATGACCTCACTCATATTTTCTTTTATAATTATTTTGGAGTTAAACCCAAAAACTCAGTCCTAACCAGCAGAGCTAAATAAGGACAAGATCAAAATGACAACCCCTTCATGAAGTATATGTAGTTCATATATATCTATTTGTCTCTAAAAATATATAAAACTTGTTTTTCTGATAGAAGAGCTAGTTTTAACAGAACAGGCAATTCTCAGTAGCCCGAGATGATCAGATTATTTAAGCAGATTCATTTCAGACCAGGCCAGAAACGTAAAAGCTTTTTCATTTTCTTTTATTAGTCTGTTCTTAAGACCGATCATTATGAAAAGTATCCCAAAAAGGACAAGAAGAAACTTAGGGAAATGTGCTATGAGCCATACAAGCGTATTTTTTCTTTTCAGTCCTTAAATAAATGAAGGCAAGCAATAAGCATAGTAGGTAGCTTATAATATTTTGCAATGCAAGATTTGGCTAATCTTTTAAAATTGCGTTAAGTTCATTTCACAATTTTTCTGTCAAGAATAAAGACATCAAGGTAGAAATTGCAGATCTTTTTTCAGATAGAGTTCTTTTACTGTACCTTTCCATTCTTCAGTGGGTGGTAGGGGAAAGGGGAAGTAACTGTAATCACATAAAATGCATTTTCCTGTCATTTACTGACATTAATGCTCAATCCTAACTAGCCTTTATAATTGCTATGCTTTTTTGAAAGCAGTTGTTGAATTTGGAACATGCATGAATTTTACTCATTTTTGTACTGAACTGTCTTATCAAAATTCTCTTCTTCTGGATTGTTAACTATTCTTTTGAACCTCAAAATTTTATCTTCTTTTTTGCATTCACAGTATTGCCTTTAGTGTTGTAGCATAGCCTACAGCATACCAGATGAATGCCTAACCCAGATCAAGGAGACATCTTAGGAGTAATCTATACACATTGAGTCTTGTATTTAGCATGTCAGACTGTTGGAGGCAAAAGCCTTACTATTTCAACATTTGGCAAGTATAATAAATACCAAGTGAATCACAAGACTCAATTCATTATCACTATTTCTGAAATGATGAACTGAACAAAAAATAATTGCAGTATCAACATTAGCTATTCCTTTTTTCTTTCTTTTTTTTTTTTTTTTTTTAAATTATTTGCACCACTCCCTATCCTGCTACTCCCCAACATATTACAGGGTCAGAAGTTGTTGACTGGTAAACTTTCTTTCCCAGGATATACATGACCTTGATTTTGGAGTGAAAGGTGAGGATATTTGTATTTAGAGTATACTCTGTGTTAGTGTTAGTATTTTAAAGAAAATGAGTGAGAAAGAAGGTAACAGATATTCTCTAATCATATAAAGGTTTTGCAGTTGGAGTATGTTTAAAAGTCAATAGATCTATGTTTTTACTTGCTGTAACAGAAGTAAACTTTAAAAGAAGAATATTGTTTACTGCACATATTATATACAAAATAGCATTCCCTTATTAAGGAGAATGTGTGTAGGAGCCAAGCTTCCTATGGCTTTGTAATCATGGTCATTTGGTTTGCGCGTGTTGGTGTTGGGGAATGTTTGAAATGCCTTTCTCTGTGTTAAGTTAGCCTTCTCACTGTTTGATCATCAGCCCTGCAGAAATTCCATTTTATAGATATGAGGTAGAATTTAATACTCAGATGATTTCAGGAAACAAAGCTTTCTGGTTTTAGCAAAATTTTATTTTAACATCTGTTTTGAAGCACTAATAAGAAAGTAGATGTGTTGTGCATACCTTCAAATCATATATATGGGAAGTATATATAGATGACTCCCAAATATCTCTGTTATTTGTTGTGTTTTTACATGCCAAAGTGATTGTTCTTTTTTGAACTTCTTGTTGCTACAGTGTTGTAAATAACTCTTAATTGTGTTGAGAATCTTAGTTAGCTTTGGCCTCCTCTTAGTCCCTAATTTCATGGTACAGCACTGCCTGTAATAAATGAGTGAAGCATTTGGATTTATGAGATGTTTCTCTTGCAACTCAAAGCTGCTACCTTTCAATGAATTTAAGTATCTGCAGTGTTTAGGAAAGGATTATGTCTGCAGCAATAGCTCTAGAAAGAGATGAAAAGTTATCACAGAGTGGTTGAGGTTGGAAGGTACCTCTGGAGGGCATCTGGTCCAACCCCTGGCTCAAGCAGGGCCATCTGGAGATGGTTGCCCAGGGCCATGTCTAGACAGCTTTTGAGTATCTCCAAGGAGGGAGACTCCACAACCTCTCTGGGCAAACTGTGCCAGTGCTCAGTCAGCTTCACAATAGGGAAGTGTTTCCTTATGTTTAGACAGAGCCTCCTGTGTTTCAGTTTGTGCCCACTGCCTCTGGGCCTGTCACTGGGCACTGCTGAAAAGAGCCTGGCTCCTCTTTGCACCCTCCCTTCAGGTATTTATACACATTGATGAGATCCCCCCCAAGCCTTCTCTTCTCCAGGCTAAACAGTCTCAGCCTTCTCAGTCTTTCCTCAAATGTGAGGTGCTCCAGTCGCTGAACTTTTTCCGGTATGTCCAGAACTCTACACAGTATTCCAGGTGTGGCTTCACCAGTGCTAAGTTAGACCTTGACCTTCTGGCAAGGCTCTTCTTAGTGCAGTCCAGGATACTGTTAGCTGCCTTTGCCACAGGCTTTTATTTGGAATTTCCTTTAGTTATGCAGACTTTCCTTCAGAATTTGCTGGTTTTGAAGGTAAATGCTTCTGTTGCAGACTTTATTTTTTTTCTGAGCAGATCCCATAGTTCCTTTTTTGTCCTTCTTCTAGAAGAGGTACTTGTAGTGGGTGCTGAAGCAGAAAAGATCTGAGGCACTCTACTGTTCAGAGAAGACTCTTTGGTGTATATAGCATAGAGGTTATAGGAAATAAGGACATACAAGCATCTCTTGAGAGATGCTGCTTATTAAGTTTGTTGGGTCACGTAGTTAAGCATGCAAAATCCTTCAGCAGTTACAAACACAAAATATACAGATTATGCTATATGTAATTTTTCAGGCTTTCCTGCTAAAGGTTGCACAAAGAAATTAATTAGAAGGTTTATAAATTGGAACTACTTGAAACTTATTTACAGTATAGTCTCATATTTAATCTTACAGGCTCATGAGCGACTGGAAGATTCTAAACTTGAGGCTGTCAGTGACAACAACCTGGAGCTGGTGAATGAAATTCTTGAAGACATCAGTCCCTTAATAAATAAAGATGAAAATATTGCAGAACTGGTTGGAATACTCAAGGAGCCTCATTTTCAGGTGCCACTTTTTTACTGTATATTGCCAACTTACTGTATCAGTGTCCACATATGGATCTAGGAATAATAATAAAATAAAACCTGAACTGTGGCAAACTTTAATATGTAGCATTTTACTCCAAATGAAAGGTAAAGCAGAAGCCATGTGGGGTAAAGAAGAAGCACAATTTTATTCTTTGCTATCACCTCAAGAATATCTTCAATCATTGTATTAAAATCCACTTGAGTTTCCGTTATAAATCTTGGACAAATATCTACTTCGTATATGACTGGAGTTTTCCATAACAATTCCCTGAGGACTTCATCCTTAGCATTTCCAGGTGGTCTCAGTTCCTGATACTGACCATTCTGCACTTCAGGTCAGCTGTTGGCATTCATAGTCATATGTAAGATGTACAGTTTGCAGAGTGAAGGAATGTGATTCTTCTGTGGTCCACTGCAGCTTGAGACTCTGCATCCCTCTCACTGTTGCTCTAATTAACATAAATGAAGGTTTGATATATGCTTGTAAAAAGCAGATGTCTTTCCACAGCTGCCATTCTATTACCAGCTTCTGTACTGACCCTTGAAGATTAAGGCTTGGTAGATTCTGGACTTTCTAGGCAGGTTTCAGCTGACTTTAGTACAAAGCTATAGGTACCCTATAGAAGAACATAAGCAAACCTTTTGCCACGGTATAAATGTACTTATTTTGTCAGACAGGTATAGAATCAGACATTTTTTGGATATATGAGTTTAAACATGGTTTTTTCCTAAATTTTCAGTTATGCATTATACAAACATAGCAGTGAGGTGCATTCCTGTTTAACATAAACACTGGAAATGCTGCAAGCTGTGGCCTCTTGGAAGAAGGAACACTTTAAGAGCTCAGCTTTTGAGTTACTAGCTATTCTGAGTGTTGACAGTTCCTCTGCTTTTTCTGAAGAGCAGTACGTTGGCCTCCCTTGTGCTCTTATTTGTCCAGAAGGACATTATAACTAAGGGATCAAAGACTGTGATTTGGAGACTTACTGGTGAATAAACCTTCAAATCAGTCTTTGATCCCTTAGCAGAAATTAGTAGAAAAGGAGAGCATGAGTTTGGAGGAATTGGTAGTTACAGTGCAAAAAGATAGGAATTGGGGGTCAACTGGCGCAGTGGCAGACCTGACAAAGTTCCATTGTGTTAGATAGAGAAACTAAAGCTGACAAGTGGAAGAGGATGAATCAGAAGATGAAAAGGACTTAAGTGAAGAACTGCCTCTGAAAGGCACTGTAGTGATGATCTCTGAAGAGAGATGGCAAAGACCAGAGACCAACTGGGCAAAGAATCTTTGTGGTGGAGACTAGAAATTACCTGTAGGAGACTGAGATCAAATAAGAATTTTAATTAGGGTGAATAGCCAATGCTAAGGAAAATTCAGTGTTCATTATTGTTCAGTGGTCATATTTAGAGAGAGACACAACATGATGCTGGTGTCAGTTACTCCATTAGTTCAGGCTTAAGCAACTTATACATTTAATCTAAAAGTTCCAAAGTAGCTGGTGAACAAAAATGCCAATATTTACACTATTTCTTGTACATTTTTTGTTATTTGATTTATAAAGAGCAGACTTGAAATTGCATATACACTACATTAACTTTACAGTTTTGTTCTAATCTTCTGTTAGTACTTCCTAATTGTATGTTAAAGGTCCATTTAACAAATATCTCTTCTGTTTTCCTTCCCTGTCCCCAGCAGCGGGCATCTAGGGAAGACTGTAAGGCTAGGATGAGCCAACAGTGATACCATCCAAAAATGTTTTGTAAGGATTTGGTGATTGGTTGCTCAGGCTTCTGTGTGAGAAGTAGTATCATCCACCTGTGGTGGTGTTCTCTTCCGTCAGCTTGTTCGGTTGTTTTTTTGAACCCATGTAAAAATCCGGCATTCACATCATCCCCCAGCAGAGTGGAGACTATGCTGGTTTGGTTTTGAGACTGTCTCCTGTCAAATTCACTTAATATCCCTTTGCTCTTGTGTAGGAAGAGAGTGAACAGTTTTTCTTAATCAGCTTTTCCATGTTACTCGTGATCTGAGAGACCTCATTGTATATGTATGTCTATCTGTCTCAAATAAAAAGATGGGAAGCAAAGCTGTATAGAGCTTCCCGGAGTCATTCACAGCAGCATGGATTTATGAAGAGGTGTGATAATTTCCATTGCATCTCCTACTCCTTGCTTAAAAATTCTTAGTATTTGGTTTGCCTTTCTAACACCTGATGAATAGAATAGAATAGTTCATTTGGAAGGGACCTACAACAATCATCTAGTCCAACTGCATGACCACGTCAAGGCTGACTGAGTGTTAAAGCAGGTTATTAAGGGCATTGTCCAAATGCCTGTTAAACATGGACAGGCTTGGGACATCAACCACCTCTCTAAGAAGCCTGTTCCAGTGTTTGACCACCCTCTTGGTAAAGAGGTACCTGTAGGCTTGGTAAATATAGGAGTGGATTTTTTTTTTGGTTGGTTTGATTTTGTACTGTTGACACCTCTGAGATACCACTTCTGAGTCTGTCAGTTAATGTGTTAAATTAGGATTGTATTTTTCCGTGCAGTCTTGTGTTGAATTTCTTTGCCTTGTTCTCACTCTGTTGTCCATGAGTTGCTCCTGCAGGTTACAATCAGTTGCTTTACTCCTTGAATAGTTTAGCAGCGTCAGCAACCCTGTCATTTCACCTCTCACCGCCATTTCCTAGATCACTTATCTGACATGTTAGTGTATTGGCAGATGTAGAATTGAGCCCAGATGTCTGTGGGAAATCCTCTGGTGACATGAACTGTGAAAACTAATAGTATATTCCTGGCCCAAATTTCTCTGTCTTTTAACCAATATTTTCATCCATTTGAAAGCCTTACTGCTTATCCTACAATAGCCTTTTTTTTTTTCTTTTGCCTTTTAAAAGGCTTTGATAAAAGATTCTATCAAAGTTGATGCCTTTTGGAAATTGATCTATATTATCAACTGTAACTGCCTCGCCACCATGCTTGGTGACGTTTTCATGGAACTTAACTAGATTTGAGAAGCGTGATTTCCCTTTATTAAAGTGTGTTGATGCTTTCCCATGATCTATTTTGTCCAATCATTCTGTTTTTTATGGAAACTTTTTCTAATTTGTTTAGTATCAACATCAGACTTACTGGTTTGCAGTTTGTTGATTCTTCCTAGGAACCCAGTTTAAAAAGTCATGTCATGATTATTGCATGCTATGAACAAGACTGCGTACTGCTTCTTTCACTATACTGTTGTGTGAGTCATGGGTATGGAAGAGAAATAAGCTATTTCTAGAGCTCCCTGCTTCATTTGCTGCAAAACCTGAATGGTACAGAAAGAATTAGGTACGAAGGGAAGAGAAAAGACTATTTGATGGTTAAGATAGTTAAATGCTGCCCTGAAGAACTAACCTATTCTTCACTCTGTCAGAACTAGAGTTCATTTAAAAAAAAAAAAAAAGTCTGAAGTAGCTTTAACTTGCAATTTTTTTTCTTTTCTAAGTGCCTGTTGTGAGGCCTTCAGTCTTATTTGCAGAAACAATGAACAGTTTTGGCTGCTGCAAACAGGGACAAACCAGCTAGCTACTTACTCTTTAAAAGTAGATCTGATGTAATTCAGTTTGGAAGCCTAAAATTAGGCTGTACTTTTCAGCCCTTAATGTTGTGCTTCCATTACCCATCTGGAGGTAGACAACAAAGACAACCAAGGCCAAAGTAGTATTATTTTGATTAAGTGTTTTTATTTAATTGATGTTGTAGTTTAGATCATTCTAGAAGAGCTTCTAGGAAAATTTGCAGACCAAAATGTGGATACAATATTCTTTCTAAGGCTTGGGGAGGCTATATGTCTCTCTGAAAAGGAAACAGAAATTAACTAAATACTAAAGAAATAAGTGCTATCCTTTCTGCCTCATTTGGTGCAAGGAGGCATATTCCAAAATCTGCAAGAAGGCACCTATAAGGAAGAAAGGAAAAATACAGTGTCATTTGCAATTTTAGAAAATGTAATTTGCATCCTTTCTCCATTTTGGTAAATGTGTAAACAAACCACTTTGACTCTTTTAAAGTTTCATGGACACTATTGTGTAACTGTTTTAGAGGCTGATTCTGTATTTTACAAATGAATGGTGCCAGTTTATCACAGTGTCATCTTGTAACCTACCTCGGCATACAAGTATCAAATGTGGTATACAAGTCATCAGTGCAATAACTTATTTGAATGTATCATTTAGCGCTGAAAATACTAAATTACTTAATTTCTTTTACACATTTTTACAGAAGATACATTGGGGAGGGACTGGTCTCTGGAGTACAGGTGCATGTATGGTTATACTGTTATGTTTGATTATCTCCCTTTTCTCTTTTGTCCTTTCATTCCTTTCTTTTTCTTCCCTTCCACTAGTTTTACCTAAACTTTCCAGAGGTCAAAGTGTGGAAGATACTAAGTTCTCATGGGTTTCACAGTATTGATGGCTGGCCATCAGGCTACTAGGTATTGAAGAGCCAGCTGGCACACTCACTGCATAGAAAAGGCTCTAGCAAGTCTTGCCAGACAGTACCTGGAGAGCAGAAGACAGGAGTGATAAGAGAGGCTGCCTTGAGGGAAGAGGGAGGAGTTGAAAGTTTGCACCATTGGAGTGGTTAAATATGCAGAAGAATCACTTCTGCTGCTTATGGAAGAACTTGTTCAGTTACTTTCACTTTTCCGAGAATTATGCAAACCATTCATCCTAAATAGTAGGTTCTGCTGGCAATAAAATACTTAATCTGAGAAGCAGCCAATATTTTCTTCTGATACTTAGCTTTATAATGGCTAATCGTATCTTTAAAATGTTTCATTTAGAAAAGTGATCTTAAGTTGCCTCCTAGACAGATCTTAATTTGTAGGATTATTTTTCCCACATATTCATGCCTCCTTACCAGCCCCCCCGATTTCTCTAAGATTTTAGATGATTTCCTCACTTTCCCAGAGCAGCCTTTAAAAATGCCGTTTCACTTTAGGGGCCTGTAGTCCATTTAGTAAGTTCTAATATTTAAACAGTGTTATCAGAGAAGACTAATACATATTTACTGCATAAGAGAGGAACGGAGATATTTTAAGGCCTGAAGTGTTTGGAAAGGAGTCCTGAATTCAAGACCATAGAGTTGTTCTGCTCTTGTGTATTCCCCGAGCCCTCCCCACACCCCCCTCCAATTTGTAGTTTAATTGTTCTATTGGATTACAGTTGGGGAAATAGTTATTATATAGGGCAGGCAATGCTGCATAACTTGTATAGATCGTGCTGAGAATTTTTTTAGGAAAAACAAGTTTTGAACTTGAACTTGACTTCAGCACTGCGGAGAGCCCTGAATGTTAAATGTTTACTGAATTTTGAATTACTGTTTTTTTTAACCTGGGGTATTGTTTGATAGCTGGCTGAATATGAGCCAGCAGTGTGCCCAGGTGGCCAAGAAGGCCAATAGCACCCTGGCTTCTATCAGAAATATTGTGGCCAGCAGGACTAGGGAAGTGATTGTCCACCTGTTCTCAGCGCTGGTGAGGCTGCACCTCGA
Source organism: Balearica regulorum gibbericeps (assembly GCF_011004875.1). Taxonomy (NCBI): domain Eukaryota; kingdom Metazoa; phylum Chordata; class Aves; order Gruiformes; family Gruidae; genus Balearica; species Balearica regulorum. The sequence continues at coordinate 132,490,726 of NC_046185.1, read as the reverse complement.
GTACTGTGTTCAGTTTTGGGCCCCTCACTACCAGAAAGACATTGAGGTGCTGGAGCATGTCCAAAGAAGGGCAACGAAGCTGGTGAAGGGTCTAGAGCACAAGTCTTATGAGGAGCGGCTGAGGGAACTGGGGTTGTTTAGCCTGGAGAAAAGGAGGCTGAGGGGAGACCTTATCGCTCTCTACAACTACCTGAAAGCAGGTTGTAGCCAGGTGGGTGTTGGTCTCTTCTCCCAAGTAACAAGCGATAGGACAAGAGGAAATGGCCTGAAGCTGTGCCGGGGGAGGTTTAGAATGGATATTAGGAAACATTTCTTCTTTGAAAGTGTTGTCAGGCACTGGAGCAGGCTTCCCAGGGAAATGGTTGAGTCACCATCCCTGGAGGTATTTAAAAGACAGGTAGATGTGGGGCTTAGGGGACATGGTTTAGTGGTGGACTTGGCAGTGCTAAGTTAACGGTTGGACTTGATGATCTTAAAGGTCTTTTCCAACCAAAAAGGTTCTATATGATGCTATTCTATGAAGTAAGTACAGCCACATAAAACTACTATAAAGAAGTCAATATGTTCTAAGTTTATGGATTACTTTATTACAGTATCTTGCCCAAAGGGGCAAGTTTTCTGCCACAGAATGGTATGTCCATTGTGCAGTATCTCTTGTGATATGCAGAGAGTTCTTGCGAATGCCTTATTCTGGCAACATTACCATTTTTGCCATGAGAACCTTTCTGCAGTTATCCAGTCTTGGATAGTTAGGTGATCCTGTTTACATAAGCTGTATGGAGGAAACCAACCCATTTTATCATTGTTGATTATTCAGTTCATGTTGTTTTGCAGACTTTGGCAGTGGTTTGGTAAGTGTTCTAGCACAGTATGGGAAAGGTTGGATTCTAGGGGAGCTCTGGAGTTGCAGGAGCATAGGATATCACTTTTTCCAATACCATAAGAAACAAGTGAAGTTCATGCAACTGTACTTCACAGATCACTCAACCATATTACTGAAATAAGAAAGTAACTGAGCGACATAAAATGCTGGAGAGTAGTGTGGCAGTGGATACAGACACATGGCCCCTGTTGCCAGGTGGCTTTGTTTAAATGTTCTTCAGGACTGTATGCCATTGCCTGGCTGACTGGAAACAGTCTTGTAAAATTGGTATAGATTCTTGAGTTCCAGAATTTAGAGTTAGGTATGGGAAGGTAGTAACTATGGCTTGTTTTGAGGAAACCAATGAACTGCTTTTCTTAAAGAAACCATTTTACAATTGTGAGTAGGAATGTACTGTCCCTGATAGTCCTTCTGTGACTCAGCCATCATGTAAATAGCAGGAAAAAGATTTTGTGATTGAGAGGTGATTAAGTATGACTTGAAAGAATTAATGCTTATCCATAAAACTGAGTGAATAAATAGGATCAGAATGTGAAATGGGATCAGATTTAAGAACTGAAGAATCTTACAGAGCATGTTAATTTGAAAACATTGACACAGAATGTTAGCTTAGTAGTCTTTTTTGACTGTGGATCAGATTATAATCCATCAGTTATATGACTGTTAAGGGCAGGGAGCTGTACAAGCGTGGTTATGTGTAAGGCTCCATGAGAAATCTAGTGGTTTGTGGCCAGAAAGTTTGGGAACAATATGTTCTAGCATATGACCAAAAGAGAAAACTGGAAGTATTATACTGGTGTATCTACCTGGTTTTGTCAGTGGTAATGTGTTAAAATGTGTACTTGATGCTAGCTGGTTTCATTTTGGAAATATAGAAAGATCCAGAAATGTTGCTTGCAAACATTGGCAGAGAGAGATCTGTTCTCCTGGTTTCTGGATTGGATGTGTCTTGGATAATGAAGAATTAGCAATTGCTACCATCTGACAGCTGCTTGATTTAAATAAATGATTGTTTTTCCTATTTAATTTGATTTGGTTTATCTCCACAGTATCAGAGCAGCCACAATAAGCAACTGTCTTTACAGTCTTAATGATGGCAGGGGCAGGATTGGTGAATTAGCGCCTCCTTGTAACCTCAAGTTGAAATATTAGCAAGGTCATCCTGTAATGGGCAGATTAAAATGACTCTCCAGGTTTGTGACACTTTGAGGGCTTGCATGTTGAGCTTAGCACTAAACTAGTATAGTTGCGCAACTTTTAGGTTAGAGGTGGCTTACAGAAGGATGGAGCAGGCTACATAGCAAAATTGTTAAATTTGCTTAAATGTTGCCTGTTCACCTGCTCTGCTTTCTAGTAGTTTGCTGTCTTCCGCTGGCACGTGCATGTCACTATCAGTGGTAGTCCCTATGGTGTCTTCTCTTTTTTAGCTACTTATTTGACACCAGTGATCTGACTTAAAACCGTATCTCATCAGGTCACTGTTTGAAATAAAGCTAGGTTGTTTGAGGCCTAGTAGGCATCTGCTCTACTTGTTTCTTTTCCTCTTTCTGTTTCTGTCAGTGAGGCTTTCTGTGCTATAGGATGCTTTATCTTGAACTACCGTATATGGTGGCTATAGGGTGTCCCTTTTCCTCTTTAAGACAGAAAGTCTCCACTGTCTAATTTCACGAGTTTCATTTTGTTTTACCTGTTTATATTGTCTTACAAATCTTTTCTTTCAATCTTAAAGTATCTTCTATGAGAAAATCAAGTCTAAACTGCATTGTCTTCCAAAGATGATTATACTTATTGGGACCCCCTCCTTTTGCTTTGTATTTATGTATGTGATCTTGTGAAAACACCATTAACTATACATCTGAGTGCTTGTCTTCCAGAAAGCGAATTCTGTCAACTTAGATTGATTTGGTGCTAGAATTCTGCCTTGGCTTTATGCAAGCAGAAAGCACTCATTCTGCAGATTGCTAGAAACCCTTGCGTACCTGCAATTATCCAAATTACAGTGGGGGAAAATTTTATTACATTAAACACAAGTATCTAATGATGAGTTTATCTTCACTTTTTGTAGTGAGTTGTTTGTTTACTTTAACCGTTTGCTTGGATACTGTCTCGTTAAGTGCAAGACTATTTTAGGGACTTCTTTTTCCATCTTCTTCCCTGCAAGATCTCATATTCCTCCCAAATTCATTACATTTCTCCTATAATTCCTTAAGAAGAAGCATTTGTATTTACAAAAGAGAGCATATTTGCCAAGACAGTAGGCTTATTGGTCCATGTGAGTATTTTCATGTCAATTTTTGCTCCATCTTATGTGAAGTAAGAGCTTTATGATCTGGTCCCAAAAGGGCAGATTGGGTGGTTATTCAGCACTAAATCCTTTTGCAAATGGTTATTTCATGATTTAAAAAATGACTTTTTCTGTTCCTTTGCAGTCACTCTTGGAAGCACATGACATTGTGGCTTCAAAATGTTACGATTCCGCTCCTTCTAGCCCAGAAGTCAATAATTCTTCAGTGAACAACCAGATTGTTCCAGTAGATGCCATTCGTATCCTTGGAATTCACAAAAGAGCAGGAGAACCACTGGTGAGTAATTGAAGATGAGTGTGTCTTTAATTTAAAGTGCAAGTGAAAATGTTTACATGTGCCTGATTTCTTGCATTACCTTTTAATTATTTCCATTATTATGTTGTGTAATTTAGTGGGTGATAGGATCAGTATTGAGAGGTTGAAATAAGAAGGCATTTGGGTGTTCTCCATCCTGTTCTCTTTAAGAAATTATGGGATAGTGAATAGGATGAATGACTTGCTAGCATAACTGACTAACACAACATCTGTTTGGTCTTGATACAAAATGACAGGATTGCGTGCAATCAAGAACAGTAGAGTCATTGTTCAGTCATGTGAAAACCTGGTGTTATCTGTGTATTAGGAACTCTTACACTATAGTAACTATTACTGTCTGTTTTCATTGGGGTAGATAGAATATCACATAGCTGTATATTTTTGCTTGAGATAATGGTAAATTGAAATTCAAACAATGGTAAACTAGGTGTCACATACCTCTTTCAGGGTGTTACGTTTAGAGTTGAGAACAATGATCTGGTAATAGCACGAATTCTTCATGGTGGAATGATAGATCGACAAGGTCTTCTGCATGTAGGTGACATTATTAAAGAGGTGAATGGCCATGAGGTTGGAAACAATCCAAAAGAATTGCAGGAACTGCTGAAAAATATTAGTGGCAGTGTCACTCTGAAGATTCTCCCTAGCTACAGAGACACTGTTATTCCTCAACAGGTCAGTAGCACATTTCTAACAATTCTGTCAAAAGAACTTCTGCTTGGTACTTTATTGCATAAGATTATTTTAAGATTTTGGATAAGACATATTTTGATTATTTGGTGTATTTAATGCTAGCAGGAAGGCTAAAATGTAGATACCTGTATTCACCTTTAAGTACATTTTGGAAATGGGTTTATTCAGTAGATTAATACCACACCTAATATGCCTGCCTAAAGAATTCTAATTAGTATCTAAGATTGATAAGCATTTGTATACTACATATAAAACATGTTTCTTTGACATCCAGTGACCTCTGATGGCCTAGCCACAGTCACACTGAACAGCAGTGAACCCCACGTGTTTATAACACGATCGGTGTCCAAGTAATCTGTTTCACAGAATTCAGAAACATATTGAATTCAACAGATGAGCTTGAACTCACTGACTTAAGTAGGAGCTTGGATGGTAGCTATTCCTTATCCTTTTGTTGTTGCTGGATGCTGTCGATTTCTCCACTGCAGAAGTAATTTGTTGCTCTAAATCAGCAACATCTTGTAAGACACTCCTTCAAGTAGTGGGTCTTAATGCCTGCGACTATAATAGACTGTGCTTACATTGAGTAGATGCTGAGGGAATGTGCTGTATTCGGGGCATGTGCACTGCTTCCTTTGTTCCCCAACCTGGTAGAAAAAAAGTCAGAGATGTCTCCAGTCTACTGATGCAACTTGCTGTTTCTTCCTCTGCCTCAAATTTGAATCTTAAGCAGTCACTTACCTTGTTTGTTTTAAAACATTGAGTTCATGGCAAAAATAATTCTTAAGAGTCCACAAGCTTTGAATACAGTGCTCACATCCTGAGATTTATATATATATATTTTTAAGTAGTTTAAAGTCAGAATACTAATTGAGTTGTATATACTGAAATGCAAAAATGAGGTTTTTTGTAATACATTGTCCAAATAGAACAGTTGGCTTTTTATTTTTATCATGAAGCTCCTTCAGCCAAGGTTTGCACTGCTGATTATTTCTGCTCTCTCAGCTGGTCTATATCGGTTTTTTGCATAGATTGTATTGTACTTGCCAAATGCAACTTGTCAAACTTTTCATGTCAAACTTTTTATGCTATAGGTAAAGACATTACTTCAGTTTGACAGATAAATTAGTAAGAATGTATTTTATAATGTTTAAGCTTTGTAAATTTTTACACGTTCCAGGTTTTTGTGAAGTGTCATTTTGATTATAATCCATATAACGACAACCTCATCCCATGCAAAGAAGCAGGTTTGAAATTTTCTAAAGGAGAAATTCTTCAGATTGTAAACCGGGAAGATCCAAATTGGTGGCAGGTTAGTAAAAAGATTAAAAAAAAAAAACAAACCTCAAAAATTTTCACTAGTTGCCTTAATAATAAACTCTTTAAATTATGATCTACTTCCATTTAACAGTAGATGTAAGAAAAAATATTTGCACTGCAATCCAATTTCAAGCTAATATCAAGATATTAACAATTGAAATACTAGAGAAAAATTGAATGGTATAAATTGTATATGTAACACTCATTTTGCTATTAGTACTATTTATTTGTCTTTGTTCTTGTATCATAAACTGATTTCGGAATTTTCAGGTTTAAGTGAACAATTTCTAGCCAAAAGTCTTAGGTGGGCTAAGTTAACTGTGGTAAGCCTTCCCTGACAGTGACTGTGGAAGAAGCTGACCCCTTCCTGAGTGCTCAGTTGAGGATAGAGAGGGCAATTAACCCTGTGGATTTGAAGAGGGGTGAGAATAGCTACTTGGAGAAGCTGTATCTTTTATTTCCACCATGGTGGTCAATGTCTGTGAGCTGTAACATGCATCTTCATAACCACAGTGTTTGACACTATTTCAAATATTAACAGTTCATCCTGCTTTAAGGTTGTATTTCTACATTCAGTCCTTCAGTGGAAATGTAATCCAGTGCTTATGCTATTTTTATTTTTTCAAGACACTATACACACAATTAAACATTATCAGTGCCTTTGAAAGTGGGATGAGTGAATATTTAAGACACTTTTCTCAACTGAGATACTCAAAATTGCAAGAGGCAGTGGCAATCGAGGCAAAGAGTTTAGCGTTATTAATTTTCCTTTCAACCCCTAAATAGCTCACCCTTTGCTAGATAGTGAGCCAAATGTTACTTGAGAGCAATATATATATACATATATGACTTTTTAAAAAGTGACAAAAATATTTGAATATGCATCAACAACTTGCTGAATTCTGTTACTTGTCAGTGACGGTAATAGAAAGAAAGAGAATAAAAAGCGTGAGGGAAGGCAGAAAATGTATTACTGCCAATTTAATTAGTTTCAGAACTAATTCCAAAACTCTGGAGTAGTTCGACATTTAGCTTATATGCTGTCTTCTGTATTGCTTTTCAAATTCTCTAGCTTGTAACTTGTGGGAGTCCAGGAGAAATAAATCTTAAAACACCCAATCAGTGGCAAAAATGAAATGCATTAAACCAGCATAGTGTGTTATAAGTATTGCTATGCAGATCATGCCACCGGGAAAAAAGTTAGTTTTTCCTTCTGCCTTCTAGAAATGCTAGACTGGTGCTGAAAACTTGCAAACTGTAAAACATCAGTCATAGGCAAAAGCACACAAGTTGAAAAGCAAACAGTTCCTGTTAGCAAGAGACAGGCCAACCAGTTATGGAGAAGAAAAGTGTAACAGTTTGTAACTGTGTGTTTGTATGTGTTAAGCTTGCTGAGGATTGAGTGTGCCATGAAATTATTTTACAGAGAATCTTAGCCAAACTTTCATTACCAGGAATACTTAATTACTAAGATTTTAAATCTGTAGTTACTTAGTGGAAAAAGCTTGAAGGCATGATTAGGCATGTGTTAATGTCATTCACTGCAAAATGACAGTTAGTAAGCTGCACTGGAACCTGTTTGGAGCAGCTGAAAATACACAAAGTAAGTGTACTGTGTACTAGAAAGTCTTGAGTTTTGTCACCTGAGAGTTCAATGTCTGGAGCTGTAGAATTCCATTTAGGATTTTGATGCCAAAAGTTTATGGCTTTAGGAGCTTACTAACTTAATGGGAACCAGTAATGAAACTTCTATCTATTTTATTTAAGTTTCCTGAATTTTAATACTCAGTGGCAAGACACTGTTACTGTAAGACAGCATTTTAATATCCACATCTGGGTTTGAATTTCCAAATCTCAGTAGTAGATGTATTAATACTCACCATTGAGAAACTCTGGCAGTGTGAAAGTCAGTCAACACCATGTCGATGAGAAAAATGCTTCTCACAAGTTACCTATGATTTCCCGCCCCCCCCCCCCCCAGGCTAGTCATGTCAAAGAAGGCGGAAGTGCGGGGCTAATTCCTAGCCAGTTCCTGGAAGAGAAGAGAAAGGCCTTCGTTAGGAGGGATTGGGACAACTCAGGTGAGATTTAATGAATTTTAGGAATAAATTTTGCTCTGACTCCATTTGTTTTGCTTTTTCTGCCTTTATAGATACTAGAAAACTGATGTGTGAGAATATACAGAATATTGCAAAGTGCTGCTAATTATATTTTGGCTTTGACTGAAGGACAAAGGCTAAAGTCTATGCTTAGTCTTCATAGATACATGAATCAGTTTTACCACCTGCTGATAAAAAGCTAAATGAGGTGGGAAAGGCATAAGAATTAGCTCTTTTCTTAATTAAGTTTTTATGATATGCACTGAAATAAATTAAACATATTTGATGGATTTTTCTGCTGCTTTTTACAAAGCTTTCTAGGAAAATTACTTTTATCTCTGTGTTCGGTTCTTATTATACCATTTGATGTGTATAAAAATAAATGTGATCTCCTGCCCTAGAATATATAAAATTATAAAATAGTCCTTGTAAATTTAATTAATCTAAACTTGCATATGTTCATGCAAATAATCTTTGGAAAAACGTATTTAACAAAAATGATGAATTTGTCTCAATTTTTATTTCTAGGGCCTTTCTGCGGAACAATAAGCAGCAAAAAAAAGAAAAAGATGATGTATCTCACTACAAGAAATGCAGGTATCTCTTAATATTACATATGAGTCAAAGTTCTCTACGCTTCTAAACTTGCAGAGCCTAGTGTATCCAAAGCTGAAAGAATTGCAGTAAAATATTTGATTATAATTTTGATAGATCAAGTAGTTGTAATGGTTTAAAAGCAATAGTGACCAGTAAAGATATGGTTGTGCTGAGGACATCTTTTGGTAGGTAGAAGTCAGAGAAGAACTGTGTGTTAAAAGAGAAAAAGTGAAAGCTTTGTTGGCAGTGTGTTGAGGGATGCGATCTTTTCCCTCTACTTGGAGAGGTGTACTGGGCTCCTCCCCAGTGCAAGAGAGATATGGGCATCTGAAGATGATGGAAGGACTGAAGCACGTCACATTTGAGGAAAGGCTGAGAGAGTTGGGACTGGTCAGCCTGGAGAAGAGAAGGCTTGGAGGGATCTTATCAGTGTGTATAGACACCTGAAGGGAGGCTGCAAAGAGGATGGAGTCAGGCTCTTTTCAGAGGAGCCCAGTGACAGGACCAGACGCAACAAACAACAACAGAGGAGATTCCCTCTGAACATCAGGAAACACTTTTCTGTTGTGTAGCTGACTGAGCACTGGCACAGTTTGCCCAGAGAGGTTGTGGAGTCTCCCTCCTTAAAGACATCAACAGCCATCTGGATGCACTGCTGAGCAACCATCTCCAGGTGGCCCTGCCTGGGCATTGGGATTAGACCAGATGCCCTCCAGAGCTATCTTCCAGCCTCAACCGTAGTACTGACTATGTATTAACTATTTTTTTTTCTACATTTCTCAATGTAGAATTTGATCGTCATGAAATCCAGATCTATGAGGAAGTAGCCAAAATGCCTCCTTTTCAGAGGAAAACGCTTGTCTTAATTGGAGCCCAAGGAGTGGGGCGAAGAAGTTTGAAGAACAGGTTTATAGTACTAAATCCTACTAGGTTTGGAACTACAGTGCCATGTAAGTTGTGAGCATTCCTATTGTAATGTCATACTTTGAGTCTCTGATTATCTGGAAAATACCTGATGTTTATCCTGGCGATTCACGGTAGGAGTAATTTTGTCAGAGTATAAAAATTGTATAGAGTGGGAAAACAAAAGGTTCTTCATCTTCTCAGACAACTGAACTAACATATGATGACAGTGAAAATATTTGTAACTAGCAGTTAAATGTTACTGATCTTGCAGAAGAACAATTTTTGTATGTGCAGTATTTCAGTCTGCTAAGTTTCTTCGGTGTCAGTCACCATCAGTTACTGAGGGGATTCTAGAAGTCCCTAGTAGTCTTCTGTAATGAACAGCCCATGCAGTTTCTCAGGTCTGCTGTTCAGTTCTCCATCTGTAGCAGCATCCTAGGTGTTATAAATTGTTACTTTAGTATTAGAAATATAGGGAAAAGCAACAAACTTCCAATAAAACTGAAGTGTTTGTGATCTCCAAGATTTGTATGATAATCTGATGTTTTAATACATCTGGCCTCAAGCCCATGATCTTTCTTTTTTTTTCTCCTTATCAACTTCAGAAAAAAACCTCCTCTCTTACTGAAGTATTGTTTTCTTGCCTTCCTTCCAGATAGTTACTTTGCTCATTCACAAGATCTTTATTTAACTGCCTCCTCCTGTTTGACTGCTGACCAGCACTACATTATTATTCTCCTCCTGCCACCTGCTTTTCAGAATTTCAAAACCAAACTGTTCCCTTCTGTTTTCAGTGGGCAAGAAGTAGATCTGATAATAGGGGTGGAGGGACAGGTCTGAAAGATAGGTTGTACAGCAGGAGAGAACCAGTTTCTCTCATTTGCTGAATCTCTTAACAGCAAAACTGGCCAGCGCACTAAGAATTGCTATGTGTGACTGATAACAAAGTTGACTTCTCGGTATTACTTTTTAAAAGAAATCTTCCCTTGGGAATCTCATTATTTTATATTGGCAAATAGTAAGGAATTTTTAATTACTTCTAAAATTCTTCATTCCCTTCTTAAAAAAAAGCTCTCAAAATTACTGGTTTCTTTAAAATGCTATATAGATGCTTAAATATGATAAGTAATGCAAAACAGTGTTAAAATGCTTTTACTTGGAGCTCTTGAACACCCTTCAAAGGCATAAAAATTAACTTTTCCAACCTAGCAATCTGACAATCTAATGCACATGTAGTACATAGTTTATTGTACATAGAATCTCCTCTCCTCTTTATATTCAGATTTTAAGTAGGATAATCCATAATCTTAGTTGGCCTCAGTTTCTTTGATTAGAAGAAAATTCTCCTGGTTATTCATGAACAAGTATGTGTGGGGTTGTTTGGTTGTATTTTTTTTTTAAATGGCTGAGATGGATCCATTTTGCTATGGGAAGAAGCACGTCCCTGGTGTTTGAGTTCTAATTTAGCAACTGGTACTGTGTTTTTAATTCAGTGTGGCTAGCTGAACTGTTAAGTCATCTTCTGGCTGTAAAATGTTAAAGCTCATTCTCCAAAGTTTATTTGAAACCAATATGTTGTTGTGTTGTTTTTGGTTTTTTTTATTGTAATAAACATTATAGTTTGAATCTTTCTGTATAATCTTGGCTAAAACTAGATGTGATAGGAATTACTAGAAGGGGGAAAATGCTTTCCACTTGTATTACCAAGTTGTGCCAAGTGGTGATACAAGGATTACCAAAGGGTTATGTTTAATATATTCTAGAGTTCAAATCTAATTAAATGCAAGTGGTGGGCAGATAATATGGTGATAGGACAGCAAAATCAGTAATAATATTTTATTTTATTTTTTATATATTTTATTTTATTTTTCACTTTCTTGCTTAAATAATGTCTGCACTGCACAGTGTAGCCAATACCCAAGATAGCTGCTAACAAATTTATCTTGCTTTAAAGGGTAAGTTGTTCTGGAAAGCAGCATTAGCTGGCTTCTACTAAGATTCTGCTGCAGTGGCTGGGATTCTTCTGATATTTAAACTAACTTTCTTTATAGCTAGCTCAGGTAATTCTACCCTACAGGGCAAATACAGTGAGCAAAGTATGTGCTAAGGTTTGGGGGGGTGGAGGCAGACTCTGATATGTGCTCAGTTATTTTCAGAAGTACATATGGCATTTCAGAGTTAAATTTCCATTAGATTTCCAAGTCAGTTAAATAATTATTTTAAGTGAATAATTAAAAAGATTATATGAATGAGTATTGTGTATGGTGTGAAGGAGTAATACAAAGGAAATAAACAAATAGGTGGGTAAGCAACACATAGGAAAGAATAGAAATAGAAATAAAGGGAACAGGAGGGGCTGTGCTCAGTTTTGAAACTTATCCTAGAATAATTAATCTGTATGTGGAACAATTGTAATTGTATATTAATGTGTATTATACTCTCCCTAACTTAATAGGGAGTCCAGTCTCCTATTTGTATTCCAAATATAAAAAGAAAACATTTAATTTCTATTCTAAATTTTTTGTTTAGTTACTTCACGAAAGCCAAGGGATGATGAAAAGGATGGGCAAGCCTACAGATTTGTGTCACGAGCTGAAATGGAGATCGATATTAAAGCTGGCAGATATTTAGAGCATGGAGAATATGAAGGAAATCTTTATGGCACCAAAATTGATTCCATCCTTGAAGTTGTTCAGACAGGAAGGACCTGCATTTTGGATGTGAATCCACAGGTATGTCATTTATAATGATATACTACAAGTGTAGGGGTATAATGGTGAAGAGGTATGCCTTTAAATTTGAGGGCTTCTTATCTGGTTTAAAGATTACAGTATCAACTGGATTCTTGCCTTTGTGGCACTTAGTTTTCTTCCTTCTTTCTAACTCATTCTAACTAACTTAGATTCTGCATGGAAGAGGAGTCTTGCAGAGTAGTAAATAATCTTCTTGGCCAAGGTAAGAATGATGTTGAGCATTTCAAAAAGCAGTGTAGGAGTTTCTAAAATAGAAGTAAGAATCTTCGCTTAGGTGTTTCTGCCCATTGTAACAGACTAGTTTTGCAGTGCCCCTTAAGTAATGGGCATATATAGTGAGTCATTCTCAAACTTAGTTGTTTTTTTTCTTTTTCTTTGCTTCTAGGCCCTGAAAATATTGAGGACTTCAGAATTCATGCCCTATGTGGTGTTTATTGCTGCTCCAGAGTTGGAGACTCTGCGCGCTATGCACAAGGCTGTGGTAGATGCCGGAATTACAACCAAACTTCTCACTGTAAGCAGATTATTTCATATTTAGTTTGCTTCGAAGGGGATGTTCTTAGATCTATTTTTTTTAACCTTTCATTTTAGATGGAATTTGCTCTGAAATTAATGTCTCTAAGAAAAGATAGGCAAGACTTTTGCTGATTACTTAGTAGAAGTTAATCAAATACTATGTATAAAGCAGATCGCTGCTTTCTCAAAAATAGACCTCTTACAGAGAAGTGTTGATTACAAAAATTACTTGTAATGTGTTCTTTGGGAAGTGTCACCTTTGATTATTTGCAGCAAATGGTAGATATTTGATGGTGGAATTCTTTTATGTAAATGTCTTTCCTTCACTTCCTCCATCTCTCCCACAAAGTTTTATTCAGGTTTGCCTTATAGTATAGGCATGCTTTAAAAATGGGATCTGTAATCTTTAGGAAAAGATATTGCAGCCTGCATTAAAAAAAAAACAAACAACCGACAACAGAATGCAACCAGGCCTTGTTTCCACTGCTGCAGCAGCACGTGCTTCAGCATGCTGCGAATGGCTGGGAGCTGCCAGAATGAGAAGTGTTGAAAAGCTGCTCTTCCCCTTAAGTTCCTTGGATTTGTCATATAAAGCAAAGTGGTGCATTTTATTCATTAGATCTTCTCTCCTTTTCTGAGATGCAGTATGTAGCAGAGGGAAATGAGACATGCTTCATCCAGTGCAGCAAATTATAAATATTCTGTATGGGCATGAACTTTCCCAGCTGCAGGACCAAAGCGAAAGAAGCCAGACTGAGCAGCTAAGAAAACTCTCCTCTGTGTTCAGCACTACAGCTTCCCCATCTGAGAAGACCCATGGGATGCTGACAACTCACACCGATAGTGCTGCAGCTTAGATAGTACCAGTAGCTGTATAACGCTGATGGGGCATTCGAAGCAATAAAATGGGGGATGGGTTAATTTCCAGTAAATGAATATGAGATTTTTAGTCTTTTTTCTTTTTTTTCTTTTTTTTTTCTTTTCAAACCTGTCAGATCTCATTCTCTTAACCACATGAGAGACTGTCCAGTCCTAGTCATGGATTCTGGTTATTAAAGGTTCTAGTATCTCTGTGGGTGCTCTGCCTTTCCTCCTTCCTGCCCCAAATGAACCTGATTTTTGTGATGCATATACAAGAAGGCAAAGTTAAAACTGTTCAGACAAGTATAAAAATATTTTCCTGCACTTCCTAATATTTGATTCCCTAAGGGACATCCTTGCCTTTGTTTTACTTATGAATAAAAAAAGTGGATAGTGACATTTAAAATATAAGTTTATATATCTTTACAGATTCTAAATCATATCTGTGTACATGTATATCAAGAGTATGATTTACCATTCCATATTCTTGTACTTCCTGAACAAATGAAAAAAAAAAAGTCATTTAAAGTATTATGTTCTGCTTGCTAGTGGGACTACCTACATTATTTCTAGCATTGTAGGGCATTGCAAGAATTCTGGCTCTTGTGGTGCTACATTTGCTTCTCTCCTTCATTTACTGTGAAGGAAAGGCTATTCACAAACTTTTTAATTTTGGCTTTTGTATTTACAACTGTATCAGGACTTGAAAATAGTACAATAAATATTGTCAAGGGGACAAATTTCTTAACTGCTTACAAAAAAATTGCTTTTGTGCAAAAGTGGAGAGGAATTTTCTAAGAATGTAGGACTAATGAAACATAAAAAAATGCTCAGTGGCAGCACTTCATGAAGGCTTCATAATGTAGGAATATAAATTTCCTGCATATTTTGCAGCTCGTGTCAGAACTAAAATAATGTAGCTGTAGTTTACAAACGAGGAGCTGATGTCAGGTGAGCAAAGCTGAAATGTAGCCTCTAAAAGCAGTAAAGTATTCTAGAGCTTTATTGTACCAGAAATGTGTCTTTCATTGTCTTTCATTTCATGCTAACTTAAATTCTTTGATTTTTCAGGCTTTCTGTGGAAATAATAAAGGGCACAAATATATCTACATAACCGATTGACTCAGTCATTCCTAAAGCATTAATTTTATTCTGATTGGATGGTCAGTTGCACGTACAAATTTATAAGGATTTGCCAAGTCTTGTGTTCTTAGTAATCTTTAAACTCTCTTCACTAGGACACCGATTTGAAAAAAACAGTGGATGAGAGTGCACGGATCCAGAGAGCGTACAACCACTATTTTGATCTGACCATTGTAAATGACAACCTAGACAAAGCCTTCGAGAAGCTACAGACTGCTATCGAGAGACTGAGGCTGGAACCACAGTGGGTCCCAATTAGCTGGGTATATTGAGGTTTCTCAAGAGGGGCTTAAGTAACAAATAAAATCAACTGCAGCAACTACACTAATGTGACATTGTGTAGATACCGACAATAACCTACAGCACCTGTGCATTTTTACTCTGTGTATATTCAAAAGTACACTATTCTGAATTTTTATAAAAATGTTGAAGGGAAAGTGTACTTAAATATGTAATTTATTTTAATTTTTCTAACTTTTTACAGATAACCTTTCTATTCATATCACATGAAGGAAATGCGTTTAAGCATTTTTATATGTTTTGATTTAGTACCTTTGCCTTTTTCATCTAAGAAACTTTCATTCACTTCAACATTTACATCTTGGTCTTACATTTTCACTGTGATTAAAAAAAGGATACTTGAAATCATTTTTGTAAAACTTGTTAATGTCAGTGTTTAACTGGTCAAAAGTCTATAGCTCTTACTACGAAAGAACACTAATTTCTTTGGGTTTTTTTTTCTTCCTTAAAAAGAAATAATTTCACGGGAGCAGAATTTTAAATATTAAAAGCAGCAACCAATACACAGCTCCATTGCTCCAGCTTCTTTCGGCTTAATGTTGGTGCATTCTTGATGTTTCACAAATTCTTAATGTCTCTTGATTTAGACAACTGTTGTCTAGGTTCCCTTATATGTGTCTCTTGAAATAATGCAAAGCAATACCTTGCAAGCTGCTGCTTAGGCTGTTTTGGGAGCCAGCCTGTCAGCCCATTATGGTTGAAGCACTGATGTTAGCAAGGTAATTCAGTGCAATTTGAATAGCGGTGAGGTAGCCTGAGAGAGAACCTGAGAACGTGGAGCCTTGTAGTGACGCTTAGTGTTTAGGACGATTTATTCACACTTGTGCAAATGCATTGCTTTGAAAAAACAAAACGAAACGGCATTTTCTTTTCTTAGGACATTGTTTGATATTTGTATAGTGATCTGTGTCTTAATTTCCTGTGAGATCTAGCTGGGTTCTATATTATCTTTTTGAATATTTGTGTGTAACTAACTGCTGTATTTTTATGAGTGTGATGTAATAGAATTTCTGTACTTATTGTTATGTTGGTTTTAATTGCATTTTTCATTAGCTAGCTTGTGAATTGGAAGCTTACTGCTAAAAAGCAATGATGTTAATAACTTTTTGTTTTACAGCATATTTCCTTTTGTTTAGTGACAGTACTCCACTTAGTAGGCTCATTGATATAACTCATATTAGGTTCAAGTTCATCGATCAAAACTTATGCTGATGTACATTTCTGTTTAACAAGAACAAAACGAAAATATAGCTTGTCGCTAAGACTAGCTCTTTTTGTGACCATATTTTATATTACAATGTCAGCTGTTGTATATAGTAACATTCATCATCACTTACCAGGTTAGGTGTCTCAACTAAGTCATCTATTTGCTTAATTTCTCTTCCATCCGGTGACAGGCACTGGGCTTCTGAATTCTTTTTCAACACCAAAGTGTGACATGGAATGCTGTCAAAAGGCAACTTCCTCAGAAGTATTTCTGAAGGAAAAAAGGCTTAGGCACTGTAAAACAGTGTAGCTTCCTGGGGCTCTTAAAGACTTTCATGTGCACAAGGAAAAAAAAAATGGAGTTGATGCAGTATAGGAAAAGTGTAAATCTCAAAAAAACCTCAAAACACTCGTATGCTATAGATGATTTTTACAAAGCCTATAAAGTTGGTTGTTGTGGGGGGAAAGGGGCAGGGAGGGCTTGAGATCCCAGTGTATGTGGAAAATGTTTAAGTTGAAACTGAGTATAGCACAGGTAATCTTTGTGGCTTTTAATACTGAGATTTCAGTCTTTTAAAGGGAATCTGAAATTCTCTAAGGAAAATTTGTACTGCTGCTTTGTTTTATTGTTATACTTTTCAGCATGCATTTTCTCTGGTTTTGTTTTAAGTTTGGCAGAGCTTTTAAGTGTGGCACCAGCATGACACTTATTTTCCTTTCCCAGGAGACATGTTCTGTGATCCTGTCCCTCAGAGGCTGCTTTGAGAAATGAATCGAGTGTTGTATGTAGCAGCAATGATAGCAGAACCATTGCTTGACTATTTTAATGATTTGCTATTGGCACTATACGCTGAACATGACTAAACTGTGTTTGTGTGCTGTGTAATAGGAGAGCTACCTATGCTGTAAATGTGCTATCTGGACAGCTATGATGCCTTTTCATTATGAGTTAGAAAATACTCTATTTGTGATGCCAAAAGTGGGCTGAGCTCACTCTTCCCTAATGAATGGAATGAGAAGATTCTTCAGTTTCTATACCATAGTACTTTATATTGCACATATCACTTATTTTCATCTTTTTTTTTCAATAAATTTCCTTAACCAAATGAAACATGGGCACCAAGTTTTAGTCAGGAAAACCTCTCTGCTGCTCCTATTTCCATCCCAGAGAGAATACTGTCAAAAGAGCCTCCCTAGTTAGCAATCTCCAACTAACCGTGTGTTTGCTAAAGCCTAAAGCTTTAGCTTTCACTGCAGGTTCACAGAGCATTTTAACATCAAGCAGTTCACACAGTGGAGCCTTGTGACTGACCATTTGGTGGTGTGAGTGTTGATGCTAGTCAGAAGTACAATTCTGAAGCAGGAAGAGAAGATGGCTCGCTTAGGTTGCACATGGGTTTTAATGGGATTTCCACATGCAGATTGTAAGGAAAAAGAACCCAAACCCCACACTCCTTGCATCTGTTTAAATTAATCTTGACAATTGAGAGTTCAGATTGGCAGGTATATAGTGTTGGAGGGGGGGAAAGAGGGGCTGGTTTGTTTTTGTGGTGGTGGGCTTTGTTTTGTTTTTTAGTAAAATCTGATTTTCATCAGATATTCTGCTTAGCTTATCACTACCTGGTAGGATGACTAAGTGAGAATGACAGCTCCTTTTTTTCAAAAGAGCATTCTCAGAGGTTCCTAGAATGGTGGTGCTGTTCTGGTCATATACACGGGAGTGACAGTCTCTAGCTGTTAGGGCAGGCTAGCTCAGATGTTAGACCTGTACATCAGGCAATTAGGGGAGAAAGATGCTATGGAAGGCTAGTTTTGAGCAAGTGAAAATATTTCATGTAACGGCTGTTTGAAGTATTGGGGGGGGGGGGGGGTAAAAGAAACATGGTTTCATGTATCTCATTCTGTTAAACGTTCATTTTCCAGCTACTAACAGGAAAACTTTTTACGTTGACTGTTAATGATAACAATAGGTGTGTCTGAGCGAGGTGAAGATGCTGCTAAATGTTTAAGATGTGGTATGTATCACAAGATAAATATTTAAGTAGTTTAGAAAAGTAAATTATCAAATAGTTGTCTGTGTATATGTGTGTATGTGGATGGTAAAACAAAAATTGCTCATGTCTGATATCACATTACTAAGCTACCATGACTTAATCCAGAAATGTACCTGCATGTGAGACTTTAGAACTGGTACACTTCTCTACCTGGTTTATTGTGTTTACTAATGTATATTTTTCTAAATATACAGATATTTCAATCTAAAAATTCTATATTTATCTGTAATTTCTATCTGTTTTGGACAGTGCATGAGGTGCTGTAAAATTCTGTACATATAGAGACTTACAGAAGAAACACTGTAGTTGCCCTGTGAATGAAAAGTTTTATGTAAAAGTACAGCCAGTATGCCAACACCCCTAAGTTGTTTCCTTAAATGCACCAAAAATTCCCATAACTGTGCACCAGTCTCAACTTCAATGTAAATACTTTGGTGCGTGTGTACCCAGTGAGTACTTTGCTGTGTCTAAATGTTCCACTAGCAGGTCCACTTTAGGTTCTACATCATGTGACAAAATGCAGTCAGTTAAAGTTTAGTGGGATAATTATAATGGGATGTGTCATCTTGCATAGATTTATAAAGGTCTTTCGAAGTGTTCTGCACATAAAAAATTAAGGTAAAATTGGAGCAGAATCACAGACCGCCATAGGCAAGGGAAACCGCATTTATAACCAATGCAGTACCCTTAACTTGCACCGTGTTCGCAGATCAGCGCAGCTCTGTGTGCTTAGCCGTACAAAGCTTTGTGGAGCAGGAGGGCAGAGCAGTTCATTGCTTTTGAATGTGCATTTTATATAACCTGTCATGTCTTGGATAGGCCCAGAATGTGACACTTCTTTTTTCCCAATCCTCTGTACAATTCTAACTCATTGCATCTTCTAAAATCAAACCTACATGACTTGCTGTGCGAATTGCCTGCAGCTCAGTGTTCAGGAAGTCAACTGGGTTTGGTTTTGTTTTGAACAGGGTGATTCAGATAAGAAATAGGAAACTTTTTTCTCTTTTAAACACACAAGATTCCTGGCTAGGCACCCTTGGGGCCAAGCTTTCTTCTCTGCTATGCTTACGTAAGGACCGGGGGAGAGTGATGAAGTAGAGCACCACTCCAGAAGTCAGGGGATGGCGGTTATTACCTGTCTTGGCACGAGCTGTTCCTGTGAACACGACACATTCAGACTTCCTTTACCATACAGCCTTTATCTATCGTGGTTCATCGTCCAGACTGAGCTTTGAGGCAGATGCTGTTTCTCAGTACAGCTGTAGTGCCTACTGCAGTAGATTGATTCCCCGTCACTCATTGTGCCTGTAGGTGCAGCTTTAAGACAAACTGCAGGTGGAGGTCTGTAGCATCTGTTGTGCAAACGTATACGGACTGTTTGCTTCATATATCCTCACTCAGATTCTGAAGAGTTAAAGTTCCTTGGTGTTATTGCCAAACTTCCTGATACTGCTTTTGCAAAAGTGGTGAGAAACGAGTTTATTGGTGTTGAGGTAGTGGTTATTCGGTACAAAGACTTGTAATCTGTGGGCTCTCTTGCCTTAAACATCCCTCCGGAAATAACTTCCTGGGCCATTAAAAGCATTTCGGTGGCTAAAGGTACTTGCTTTTGCTTTCTCTGGTGAACTGTCATTACTGAAGGTGGTGAAGTCAAGTCCTGGCCCAGCTTTTTTTTTTTCTTCCGTAGGTTTCTGTTTTGGCCTACCCTTCTTGGGTTTCATGTATTTTTAACAAGCTCACAGATGGGAATTGTCTGGGATTCTCAACTGGTGTAACACTGCTTTCAGTCCCAAAACAGATACTTTTAAAAAAAAAAAGTGAAAGCACTTGTCAAGGACAAATTTTCAGAGGCAGCTTTGGTTTCCAAACATATTAAAAGTGCATTCGTGCTTGTGCACACACACATAAAAATATATAAATGAAACCTAGGGCTAAGTACCACAAGTAATTCAGACAGTATCTGCTGATTTAGCTGAATTCTCCACAGTGGGATACTATTCCAAACTGTCACACGTTCAGCAGCTGAATTCTCCTTCGCTTGCTGGTACTGCAGCTGGAATTTACCTCTACAGGCTTAAAAATAAACTCCAGCTTGGTGAAGGCTGCTAAGCGGTTTCACTTCCAAACAGAATTTTTTTTAAAGCAGGGTCTCAGCAATATTTGTATTTTATAGAATAAGTTACATTTAAAGTAAATGTGAATTTTGTTCTCAAAATTTTTAATCCTTTCTCGTGATAGCTGGATATGGAGTTCCTTTTGCTGCCAAGGCAGTGGTTGGGTGTGGAATACTTCCCGACCGACCTGCAAGGCTAAAATAGTGAAAGGCATCCTGGAAACGCTTTCTCCCATTTATCCTTTTCATGTCATTAGCTCCTGGCTAATGCTTGCCCACACACGTTTGGCTGTCCTCACGCCTGACCCAAGTATTACTCTGTAAGTAGCCAACATTTACCTAGAATACCCTAAAAACCTCTTCCAAAACCGTAACTAACTTCTCTGTGATTTGCCCTCTTGCATGATACGTACCAAAGAGCACAGGGTATGGCACCGTTTAGGGCAGGGGGACAGCACAATTGTTGTTTGCAAAATGTTTTTGGACTGATTTTTGTTGGTTTAGTTCTTGTATGCAACAACCCTCTAGTGGAGGGTGTCCCTGCCTGCAGCAGGGGGGTTGGAACTAGATGATGTTTGAGGTCCCTTCCAACCCAAACCATTCTGTGATTCTACAATATATGGAGGTAACTGTTGACGTGTATTTTTCCCCCTTTGAAAAATGCATGTTGAGCATTCCTTCCCCTCCCCCACGCCCTTATCATATATTGCCTGGGTGTAACATCGGCATACTGCGGTGTAAGAAGGGCCACTGCTTCCTTAGGTTTTAAAATACAATAAAATTTGCCGCTCTCCCACTCCGAAATCCCTGTAAACTTTTAACTTGGTGAAGTGTTTGGCTGTAAATGTGAATTAGAAGTCTGTCGCTGTGCACTTCCTTACCTTGCTGCTTCTTACAACTGTTTTTGCCTACTGGAAGCTCTTGTGGTTTGTTTTCTTCTACAGCATATGAAATTAAACTGGATTTCACATTTGTAAAACTTAAAAACTGCTCTCCTGTTAAAAAAAACAAAACTCTTTCTTTAGCTGAAAACATCCTACCAAAAAACCCTAACTCTTAGCTAAACTTTCTAATGTAAACCTGAAGATGATTTAGTACGTAATTGTTGTTTGAATACAATACTGTAGAGCAGGCCTAGGAGATGGGACTTGTTAGCATTCTGACTTCATACTGATCAAGTCAGCTAGTACATAGGACATTTTTAAATTGTGACTTGTTTTCTAAAACCCCTCGTCTTTTTCACAGCTAATATTTTCACAATAAACACAGCCAAACATAAAAGTGTTAATGTACAAATTGTGAAATTCTGTTAATTCCCAACAAAATATTTTTGTATATAATAAAGATTTAATATTGAAAAAATGTAATTAGCTTTTTTTGGGTTGGTGGGGTTTTTTTGGCCATGCTCTGAGTTTTAGCCAGATATAAAGAAGCTTTCAAGGAGCAATCTGCACACATCTGCCTTTTATCTTTACCTAATCCTTTATAGCTGAAAATGGGCTCCACATGAACACACGTGAAGTACTTCCTGCCAGTACCCCAGTGTATTAGTGGGCTAGTACCAAGTACTACCCTGACCACCTCATCTGCGCAGGTCGGGCTTTGCTCACTGCGCACTGCTTTGGTTTGGTCAGGGTAGCAGGCCTCACACAGGGCTGGAATCGCACCTTCAGCCTTATTTACTGCGCAGAGCTCAGAAAAGAAACACCTCAGTCTGGCTTGTTTAGCTTGATGTTCTTGAATGTGCTGAATCCCTTTTTGGTGTATAGACCTCTTGGGGCCTCTTCAACCATCCTGTAAATGTCATTCCTGAGTTTGGGTCCTTATTTTCTGAGTGCTGCAGCATGGAGGGAGTCATTCTGGGGCCACACAGTAATTAGCCAGCATACAGAAGCCCAGGGGAGTCTGGACCACAGCTTGTATTAGGTGAACACTGGTTCCTGGCAGCAGGGCTGAGCCTGCTGGCCTCATCTTCCCAGGTCCTGAATTGTGCTGGGGTGGTTTCTTCCCCCTTCCTCCTGGGGAATGTGGAAGTATAGCACAGGGAAGCACCATTTTCGGGCGGGAAGTCAGGGTGTGAAATCAAACCTTTTATGAGACAAGCTCCAGTCTTCTCTGAAGGACCCTTCAGCCCTTCCACCACCTCCCTTTTCTAAGGAAGACCCCATCTAACTTTGAAAAAGCTTTTTCTGTATGAGGCCAGCCTGTCACAGGAAATTGCTGGTTGATCCAAGACACAGTGGATGCACATCCAGCTCTTCTGAAGCAGATTCTGAATTAATGAGGATGAGCGCAGCTGAGGCTGGGTCCCTGAAGCAGCTGTCCTCACTTACTTAGCCTGGGGAAGGGCAGGACACAAGCTACTTGGACAGATCGCTTCTGCTGTTCCCTTGGATCTTCAATTCCCCAGCCTGAGCTATTTTTAATAGTAATGTGCATAAGGATCCTGCACAGAAGGAACTGGGGGGAAATGGTGAACACAGAAACTGCCTTAGTGTTTCTTTTTCCCCGGCTGCACTGCTTGCTCAGTTCTAGACAGGCCACCCGAGGCTCCCTGCTGGTCTCAGCAGCACTGCCAGATGGAGGAAAGCTGGGAAACCCCTCCACGGAGAGCACGGAAAGGACAAAGCCAAGACTGAAGTGCAACCAGTGGCTTCTGCAGATGTGCAGATCAATCCTCAAAGTATGGCAGCAGATAAGGGAGGAGCCCAAGCCATCCTCATGACTGGCAGGAAGCAGGGGGGGTCCCTGAGGCACACCACCAGTTGCCCAAGTGCTTCATGTCATGGGAGTGCAAGGCTGCCCCAAGTCCTGCCTCTGTCCTCCTGAGCCGAGGCCCCAGTCCCCCTGCACTCCTCCTTTCTGGGTGTTGGCAACCTTTAGATGACTCAGCCTGAACCTGTGCAGTGGATTTAGCTGAAGCAAAAGACTGTTCTACATCTGAAAGCAAAATAGGAGGAAACAAACAAAACCTTTTCTTTTTTTTTTAATGATGTTTCTATAGAACACCTAAGGTCTGCCGTTCCCCGCTCCCCCTTAAACAAATCCCCTATCCTACATATACAAGACCACACGCACACCCTGAAAGCAGATACGTGATACAGCGTGCGCAAGGCTTACGCCACAGCTCTAAGGAAGATTACAGCACGTGGACAGTGGCACTACGTGGATGCCCACATACGCATTTGCCATCTGTGTGCACCATCTTTCAAGGCCAGGGGAATGACTGGAATCCCCCCCCCCCAAAAAAAAGAACAATGGAAATGACATGTATGAGGTTATAAGTTATTCTATTGTTTAAACATAACATTTAATACAAAGGTTTGTTTTGATAAATTGCTTAGTTACAGAGGCAACTTCTGAGTAGTGACTGGCAAAAGAAGACTTTCCCCTTTACAAAGACACATCCCTCCCAGAAGCAGAGTAAGGTGCTTCCATCCTCCTAAAGGCCATTTCCACGTGCACCGGCGCAAGGTTCAGGCAACGCCATCACCTTCATGGAACAGATGAGACAGAAACGCCAACAGCTCAGTATGCAAGGCTCTCGGGGTACGTCCTGCACTCTCAGGGTACAGAAAGGTACCACAGTGCTTTTCTGCAAAGTCCGCTTCCTCAGGGAAAGCTGAACCGATGCGGTTTTATGGGCCTCAGACAATCTGCTCAAGGCCACACGAGAGCACAGCAGAAAACTGAACCCAGGACTCCTACCCACCAGCTCAACTGCAGGGCCTGCTGACTGATCGCCCCCCACACAGGTGCCTGCCTGGTCCTCTGTTAGCCATCTCACAATCTCATCTGATAGCACTGATATTCCATTACCTGGACCATCATCTTCCCAAGCCCTTATTTACACTGATCTCTGTTGCATTTCTGTCCCATCCACGTGATTACAAAACATTACAATGAAAAAAAAGGCAAAATAGTTCAAAGTACAAAGTGGTCTACTAACACTGCTGTTAGTCAAAGAAACAAGCAAAACATCTGCGCTTAAAGTGTCAAATGATTATTTGTGTGGAGTGCAGCAGGGACGTTTCATGTGCACACACCAAAAGGCATCACTGTACCTCAAAGAGAAAGTTCAGAATGCAATTTAAACAGCTGAAACTTGCTGTGAGTAAAAACTTATCAGAAAACAGAAACGCTGTAGAGAGGCATAAGTCTCTAAGGTGATCTTAGTTTTTGAAAAATAGGTTTTATTTCCTGCAGTGTGCGGTTCACATCCATAAAGCCAGACTACACTTAATAAATTAAAACCTAATCAAGTACCTCTCTGAGAGCCCTCCATTCCACTTGCTCCAGAGTAAAGGCATTCTGCACATCGAGTCTTAAATGACCAAAACATTTCCTGCGTTGCAGAACCCTGGATTTCCACAGCCTGCTTGTTTGCTTGCTTACAAAAAGCAGTTTGAGCTTTGCAGTTTTCTCCCATGCATATTAATACAAGCAATCAGGCTTCTACTGCCCTGCAGATCTGACAACTACCAGAATAGCTGTGTTCAATTTCTGTTCCAGGCTTGTCTTTTTTTTAATTCCTCCCCTTCACCCCTTATTTATATATTTTCCACTGCAGACGTACCCTAGTGACGCTGCAGAGCAGCAGCACACCTGACAGCAGTGCCAAGTCCACCCAGACCTCCGCACCACCTGGCTGTACTGCAGGAAGTACTCGACTATGTGGCTGTACTGCTAGCTCAAACACACCAATGCTACGCTGCGGAGCTACAGAAGAAAGAACAGGCTCGAGCAGTAAGTGGATATGCAGCAAAGCTCCTATACATTCCCAGCTAATGCGTAAAATCCATATAATGCAACATAAAGAACAAGCGGGAGGAATCTAGGTTCTTTCATAGTTACAGCTTTTACAGAAGACTCTGTCATTTCCAAATTAATGTTTGATGAAGCAAACAGCCTTTGCACGACATCGAATCTTCCCCTGTCAGTGAGAGTAGCCACCAAAGGACTGCTCAGCGCCACGGTGCCATCGGCTGAAGCGATGTTAGGCTGTATTTATGAGAGAGCAAAAGACAGAGACATTAAAAAGGTTTTCCAAGCACTGCTGTTCCTGCCATGGCACAGCTCAGTTCCTTCTTACAAAACCACCGGAGAGCTTACAAGGCAGCAGCAAAAGGGCAAGGTTCCCTTTACTGTTAGCCTTGACAAGTGAGACGTACTCATCCAGAACCAGAGCTCTATGGCACCCTTTTAGGAGAAACACCTCTCCTACCGCACCCTTTCCCCCAGTCCAACTTCTCTCACTGCAGATCACACTTAACTCTCACTCTTACTCTGAGCAAAGAGTAGTACACCCCTTGCCCTACATATGTAAAGGTTTTTACTATCATTTTTGTCGGTGAGTTTGAAAAGCTTAAAAGCCCCTCCCCACATTGCTTCAGCAGTTTCATGAATGGCCTCAGAGTTTTGGAACTTTGGAATTTGCCAAGGCCCAAGCACTGCTGCTATCAAACTGAAATTTCTGTTTCCCAAGGGCAGGTGATTACCGAGACTTTAAAATGGGCTAGTGAGACTATTAGTAAATTAACATTTGAGCTTAAGTTACAATTTTCTTTTGCTCACAGCCCATGAAATCTCCCAAATACATAAAGCATTGTAGAAGTCAGGTATCCACCTGCAGTGAATTACCTGCATCGTTTGCCATTGTCAGACTCTGACGGTGCCTAAGCAATGCCTACAGCTGAAATTCACACTGGAGCTTGCCATCTTCTTAATTGGGTGAGAAACTCAGTAAGGCAGAGAACAGAGCCATTACTGCTGCTGGGGTCCACACACTACACAGTCACATTTTGATTACTCACCAAACAACACAATGCCGGAACAACCTGAAGATCACAGCAGGCACGCAGAAGGACGAGAGTGTAATCAGGCAGCTCTGTGAAGGAAACATTAAAAGGGAAAGATTGTTTCCAGTGAACACTGCACCAGGCTGGCTGCTGGAAAGGGAACTTTCTTAACAGTGAGCTTTGTTACAGGGTTCTCCTGCTGAGCAAAGACAGACAAGCTGCATTTTTGACGCCCATGTGCAAGTACGGCACCTCGTGAAATGGAGACCAAAGCGATTCCAATGCTGAGGACACTTGTCACAAGTGCTCTGCTGGAACTCTGGAAGAGGCTCATTCAGCCCTTTCCTGCCTGCTTCCCAGAGTGCTGAATAAAGTGGGATGGGCAACAGGTACAAGCCCCATACTGACTATCCCTGCCCTTGAAAAGAGGCAGCTTATAGGAAAGGCGATTCCCTCCCCATCATTCTTGTCTCCTCCCCAAGTGTCTTGTCTCTGCAGTGTTTCACTCTGAGTCTGCAGGCTGGATGAATGATTTAGGCCTTAAATAAAACAAGAACCTCCACTCTCAAAATCTATACGAGATGCTGACTTCAGCAAAAACACGATTTATGAGGAATGACAGAGCTGAGACTGCCTTGGGGCAGGGAGATGGACCAAATTATCCCTGTGGTGCCTGTCAGCTCTGTAACTCAAGGCTGTAATTCCTAACAGAAGCAACAGGCATAAATCAGCTTTTGATTCTTGATCCAGCTGCACTTACGCTTGGACATTAGCAGTAGACATTATGTCCAAAGCCAGGTGATAATGCAACACACTCAATTAACTGCGCCCTGCTGTTAATAGCATCTGACAAGTGTTAGCACATCAGCAGGTTTCTGTTTACTATTTCTCTTCTGTCTCCACAAATGAGTTAAGCTTTCCTACCTGGGTATCATGCGTATATGGATGCACAGTGACATTTTGCTGCACCGTGCCACATTAAGTAATATTGCACTGGACTTCCCTTCATTATCTTAATGTCAGGAAATTCTTTGTATAAGACAGGAGGAAACGCCAAGAAGGAGCCTGTCTTGGACTTTGCAGGTAGCTTTTAATTAACACTGTGGTGCCAACTAGATTGTGAGCATGGCATTTGTTTGACATTTACGTTTAATCTCCTTTTTCAGCAGCTGCAAAACAACCCTCTAATTGCAGTGTCTCTATGTTACATTCATTTTTGCTAAATATAGTTTGTACCTCGACAATAAACATTGTTACACTGAAGACACCACCTAATTTGTAATTCTCAGGATTTAGGCGGGAAGAACTCTGGTATGCAATAAGGACAGAAATTAGCTTGCCAAACTGGAAATGCCCACACTCAGCAGAAAGTAGAGCTGAGCAATCTTGGGGAAAATGCGTATTTTACAAGCAAAATCTGTCAGTGATCGAGGGCTGAGTTTAATTCACAGCCAAGAATGCTAAGCATGGTACACAAAACCCGTAGAAAGGACCAGAACAAATTATGTTCACTCAGCTCACCAAACGAGCCATAAACACTTTAATACAGAGGAAGCTTCTAAAAGGAAAATGAAATAAAAAAAAGGCTCTTCTCTTCATTCACAACATACCAGAGATAGCACTGATGAGCAGGTGAGCAGCTGAGAAGAGTTCTTCATCCTGAGGCTGATATTTCTGCAACAGCTCACTCTGTAAACTGTAACCTAAGAGCTGCAAGAAGTCAGTGAGGTCTCCTTGTTGTGCAGGTTTTAACTCCTTCAGATCTGGCTTGTCTCCTGTGCAGATAGCATCTAACTGGAAGCAAAAGATAAGTAAAACTTCTTGAAAAGAGAAAAGTTCAAACAAAAGAGAGTGCTAGCTGTATCCTGAAATTACTTTTAGGAAGCAAGCCAAAGTTTCTTCATCTTACCATGTCCTCCAGGGCAGTTACCATTTCTTCACGGAGCAAGAGTTCACAAAGGGTTTTATATAAAGCTCTTTGCTTGTCTTCCTGCAGCTTCACAAAGGGCTGGAACTGAGTCTTCAACCGTGACAGATCTTTCCCAAGAAAGCAGTAAAAAGTAAAACTAAGTATTTCTACACAAATGCCAGTCAAAACAGTTAACATTTTTGCTATGCATTTCATAAGCTTATTTATCACCACATCCTGACATCCTAATTTCAATCAGCACACATTATAATGCAAGGCTGCAACACCTCTCATTGTATTTTCCTAATGAGCCAATGAAGCATCAATGAAAATTCTGAGAAAAAAGAATAGCTATCAAGAATCAACATTCAGTGTTCAATATTTTAATATTTTACAAGTCAGTATTTTGATGTTAACTGAACCATATATTAAGTTTCTCACTTGAAAGTTCATCTCCAGAGAATGTTCGTTTATATGGCAGTATGAAGAGTTCTGCTCCTAACTTTACTACTTAATCTGTAGGTTAACGGGAATTACAAAGGCAATGGTATAAGTCCACACACAGAACTAAAAGTTCCTATTGCGATGCTAAATTCTTATTGTCCTCGTATTTCATCGAGTGCATCAAAGAATTACAGCCCTTCACCCCTGACCAAAAAAGACTTATTACAAAAACCAGGACAAAAATGTCATCTTGATTGAAATACTGAATCGATTACAATACATACAACAGAAGCACAAGAGTGTTCTCTACACTTCTTTCTCCACAATTCAACTACAACGCTAAACCAAAATGTTTTATGACATCGAATTACCACTTTGCTAAAAGAAAATAAGTTTTCAAGTCAATAATGCCAACTGGAAGGTTGGAATGTATTTTTCCACATTCCAAAAATATGGGCATGGAAGCATTCTTAACCTTGTTTAAATGAAATTTCCCTTCATGTCACTCCGGTCAAGAAACATGCTCTCTTTAAAGATGCCTTTTGTATCTAAAAATTACTTCACTGGGGCAGGAAAAAAAGAAGAAAAAAAAAAAGCCCAGCCACAGGCAGATATTTTTTATACCTGCTGCAATTGTACGACTGCTTATACAAGTAACAGAAGAGGAAACCTACTTTAAATTGCTTTAGTAGAAACATTTTTAAAATTTTTTTCCAAGAGATAGTTCAGGTTAATTAATTCAAAGAAACCTCCAAGCCTTTTAAGCAAGAAAGGCACAAAGGTATGTCAAGCTAAAACAAAAAACAAAACAGTGGCACACCAGTCTCTCAGAAATAACATGGAGGAACAGTTACTCCTTTCAAACAAGTCTACATTGGAGAATGACAGAATTTATTTCAGGACAACAAATATCTATTTTGGTTACAGTCTACTGAACAAAAGGTGAAATTCAGAGACAACAGAAGTGATGTTCATCATTAGAACTGGCTGTAAGAACTCTACCAAGAACTGATGAAAAGTGAAGTGTGTTCCAAGACCTTAATTTGTTTTCCCCTTTTTTATTCCTCTGGCGACAATCCTGCCCCTTCCTTCCACATCCCTACAATAAAGAAGGTGTGCCTGGCTCGTTATACCAATTTGCAACCTTCCATTTAAATCACATTTTATTTTGTAAGCCTTAGTTGATACCGAAGATTTCTATAAAGTTTCTCAGAAAATAAGAAGGCTAATTGAAGGCAGGGGAGATGTCTTAGTAATTTTTGAGACTTCAAATAATCTTTAACTGAGAAGCTTTACGGAGAGTATTTTCCAAATCATGAAAGAATACTTTCAGTGACCCTTTCTGAATGAAAGCATAAACCATCACTAATCTTATGGTGCTTATCTGGAATGTAACAGAACTGGCATAAAAAACTAATTTTGTAAGATCATATTTATGACAAAGGGATTCAGGATGTTCCTAGGGAACAGTCTGCTGCATACACCTATTGCAGAAGTAAATTTTTGTATTCTTTCAGTTCATTCCTCCAAAAGTTCCTGATAAGGGCTATTAAAATGAACTAACATAATTTCTTATGTACTATTGTACCAGGTTATTTCCTCCTGTCACGTTGCTTAACTCATTGTAATGTAAACAATGTAAAGCATTTCTGGTAATACCTTGTTTCAGCACACTTAAAGAAGCATCACTAGGAATGAGGTCTTTAGCCTCAGAGTACATCTCATTATCGACAGCATCTGGCTGATAGAGAAACAAAGCATCTCGGAACAGTGCTGAATGGGGATAAGTTGAGCCTTCTGTGCTTTCTTTTTCAAAACCTCCTTGCTGTTCATCTAGCAGACAGAATTCTGTAATTAAAAATTCAATTAAAAAAGTAATTAATAAACAAGCAATTACTGAACAAGATGCTAGCTTATATTATCTAGTGTTCTCGCATGTGATTTCTCCATGTCTCATCTCTTCTAGATAGAAAGAATTGCAATGGTTGCTATGTATGTGAATTATTGAGCATTACTGCAGCCCTGATGTTTGGTACAGCGCACAAAGGTCCTGTGGTACTGCTACCAACTACAAAATGTGACACCAACTCCTGTGAATTCATGTAGACAGCAAATAACATGAAAACTTCTCATTGACACTGAAAACCCAGATGCTGCATACAAGAGATGTGGGTATGAATTCTTCACATTTTCTACCAATTAAGAGATGCACTGTAATGTGGGCTACAGGATCCACTCATGATGGAGACATATGAAAGCACTTTCTGAGATTCGCAAGAACACCGAGAGTCCTTGACAGAGCTCCTTCTGATCATGGCACTGACAGACTCCTCTTTCTCAGCCAAGCCACAGGTCCATCCTCAAGTTCTCCAGATGAGTGGAAAATAGGGGGCTTTTCAGAGTCTCTGAAGGACCTCACCCAGGCACTTTCACGAACAGAATTCACTCTGCAACACACTGTCTCTTTGCAATAACTTCATGGAGAAAATAACACACCCTGGCTGGATTACCCTTTCTGCCTCGTCTTCAGGATGAGCACTGGCCTATCTCTACCAAGCAGGACTGTTGATTTCCTCCCACCCCAATAACCCCCAACTTGATGAAGCTAAGGGACTCCTGGAAGGTACACAGGGAGCCTTTGTAAGAGTTATGCTGAGAAATCTGGAATATCAAGTTCTGTGTTCATGTGTTCCATATTGTGCCCCAAAGATGCAGAATATAATCAAAGCCCGATGCATATTTTGATCATCTTTTATTGGCTCAAATGTAAGACTTGAAACTGTACCCCTGGCACTTGGCAGCAGGTCTGAGAACACAGGCAGGCTACCAAGAGAAACTCAATTTTAAAGTAATATCTGACAGCAAAGGGGGGAAAAAAAAAAGCAATCAAGCACAGTGCTCACATGTACCAGGCACAAAAACCTAAATATAACCTTCCTGCAGTTTTAAGAGTCTGTCTCACCAAATTAAGGACATTCAAAGCAGATGAGAAAGCACAGAGAGCACTCCATCAGCAAAAAGCTTTTTCAAAGGGAGAGCAGACAAAGAAATCTCTGCCACAGAGAAAGAAAGATGACAGAGACCTTTATGCCTGCATAACCCTTCACAGAGAAGAGCACGCTACAGAGGAGCAAAAAGTGATTAACACAAATTAAAGAAATTCCCAAAGCAACAAGACTCCGGACAGCAGCCAAGGCACCATAAGGCCAACACGCTCACGTTACCTTCACTGATGGTAACAATGCTTTCACACAAACCCTGAAGGAACAAGAGTGGGCTAATAAACTACCTGCCCTCCTAAGGCAGAATGATGCTAATAAGGGAAACCAATACACAGCATCATGTGAAAAGTTTTAAGAGATACAGAGTCTGCTGATAAATCTTGTAATAGGACTCAATTCAGAGGAAAATTCAGGATTCTGAAAAGTTTTGTATTAATAGGACTGTTAATTAATTTTGTATCTCATTAATTTTGTGATACTCAAAAAAAAGAGAAGGGAAAAGAAGTGAATGAAAGAACATACATAATACTGTGATGTTTTCTCTATTGAATTCTATCGTACATAGCAATGAACAGACCAAAGCAAATCAGCCAAGTGCTACTATGCCTCCTGTTTTGTAAAGCAAGAACAAGAGGACTTGCAGTGAAACTTTAGAGACACAGAACTGCAAAACCTTTAACAGGAACAGCTTTTAAATGTGGAAAATTAGCCTACAGAAATCAAACACAATGATTACAGGAAAACATTGTGGTAAAGGAATTAGAAAAGGATCAGACCTTTTCTTTTTTTTAATTTATAAAAATGTCCAAGAATGTCCAGTCAAACTAGCCAGAACATTTTTAATAAAGTTTATGTACCATTCTTCTTTACAAAATAACTTAAGCAGTGTCAGTGGCCAAGAAAAAGAAACAAGAAAGAAAAAACAACACAACAACAAACAACTTACATGCATCTTATTCTGTAATTATCTATGAAGAGAATCCCATTATGTTACACCTGCTACTGGTCACTTTCAGTCTCATGTGAAAGAGCTACATTAGTCTCTGTATTTAACTTCAAAGCCTATTTTTATTTCCATAAAGAGACACTGATGACTGCTCAGACGTTAAGAAGTTGAAGGTTAGGCTCCACCATACTTAATTCTTGCTGGCAAATCTCTAATTCTGTTGTTAGTTCTTCCACTTTACCTACTCAATGACACTCAGGCAAGAGAGGATAGCACAAATTTAAAAAAAAAAAAAAAGCAAGACATAGGTTGTTTGAGATAAATCATGAAACAAGCTGTACTGGTTTTGAAGCTTAAAAGAAGTAACATTAAATATGGGAAAAAAGTGAAAGAAGAAGCAGAAGTGGGAAAAGAGCAGAGAAATACAGATCATTAACAAGACCCAGGTATTATCAGCTAGCAGAACACAGGAATTTTCATCTAGAAATCACGTAAGTAGGCTATCAAGCCACACACCTAGGTAGTTAACCTTAATTGCACCCAATTACTCTGAATTACAGTTCTATTATGACCATGAAGTCAATGACCTCTGGCATATTTCTGTGTTCAGTCTACGTCACAGCAATTACACACTGCAGAATTTTGGTTTACAGGTTACATAATATTTACTTATATTCCTGAACCTACAGACTTCCTTAATACCAGAAGTCAGCTGAAGGAGAATGATGGAGAGTATGTTCTGCACTTCTTATCCAAATAAGGTGCATCCTGGATTTAAATCTCAACTGCACTTCAATTATTTCTTCAATGTATCTCCTGTTTCTCTCCACATAAATCCTCTCCAACTTCCAGCTCTACACAGTCCATCTGATTTGTTTCCTTCTTGCATAACATCCCCTGAAACGTCCTTTAGGTCAGGGAGTTTAACTGAGGATAGGCAAGAAAGAAAAACCCAGGTGATTCTGCAGAGCAGAGTTACTACTCCCCCCAAAGCCAAGTGCAAGATTATTTTTTTTTTTGACACTTGGAAGTATTCAGCCTGAAATAAGTATAACCAAAAAACATGACAAAGACATTTCTGCCACCATTCAGAAAACAACCTATATTTGAAAGTGCAAAATAGACAGAAAAGTTTAAATTCCAGTCCTATACTTTACACATAATTCTTTTCTTAGCACGACTGTTGTCTAAACATTCCTCGTTGACCCTTGATTTGTATTTGGTTCACTCTCCCTGCCAACAGGTGAAGGCAACAGCACAGGCTGAGGGCCAGCTAGGTAGAAGCAAAACTGCAGAGAAAGACCTGGACTACAAATTTGAGAGGCTCAGCAGTGTGCCCTTGCAGCTATTGATGTTTGCTGCATACTGGGCTGTACTGACAAGATTGTACATAGTGGATCGATGAAAATGATTTTTCATTTGGGAGACTGCAATCAGAGTGTTGTGTCCAGTTTTGGACTCCCCAGTACAAGACAGACATTCACATACTGAAGCAAATCTAACAGTCACCAAGATTGCTGGGGGCTGGAGAATACTGTGTATGAGAAGAGGCTGAGAGACTGAGGTCATCCAGCCTGGAGAAAATATTGCTCAAGGAGAACATAATTGCTATCTACAGCTACCCAATGGAAACACAAAGAGAAGGCAGGGCCAGACTTTTCTGTATGATGAGAGGACAAAAGGCAAGTGATACAAATTAAAGAAAGGGAAATCTCATTAGGAAGGAAGGAAAAGAAAAAGTTTACCATGATGGTGGTCAAACAGAAGAACAGGCTGCCCAAATGAGTGATGGAATATCTGTCTCTGGAGATGATAAAAACTTCAATAGATAAGGATACGAGCAATCTGATCAAACTCTGAACTTAGATCAAACTTCAAAAGTTGGCCCTGCCTTGAGCTAGATGACCTCCTGTGGTCCCCTGAAACCTAAGTTATTCTGAGTTTATGACTTCTTATTCAAACAAGGGAAAAAGCATTACTAAATCAGAAGAGCAGCATTTCACAGCACAAATAACTATCAAGACAATGGAGACCATACAAGATCATCACCTTCATACACAGGGATATGCAAACATCATTGCACAACAGACAGCTCTGTCCACACTGAACTGCGTGACACCAAAAACGAGTTTTATACTTACCAAACTGGCCACTGCGTTTTACAAAGAGTTCAATTACACCATAGGCAATAGTGGTTGCAGGAGGAATTTCAAGGATCACACTAGAATCCTTCAGCATACTTCCATTTTCACTCACTGAAACCTAGGGGACAGATTTATTCACTGTTTATCTGATTCAGCTATTGTGTAGCTTGAACACAGAATTAAGGGGAAACAAATACAGAGAAACAATGTGCTTTATTCTCCATGATGTCTAACTAAAGCACAGGTTACACCTATGAAAGGAAATAGATGGAGCAGCGAGGTAGAAGCACAATACCAAGAGCAGCTCTCAAACTCTTAGCTACACTGTCCTGTACAAAGTCAAGCTCCTGGTGCAGCTTTTGCCTGTGTCACTAGGAAACGGGTACCCATTCCAGTATCCTGCCCTGCCCTCTTCTATCCTGACACCCCTTTTGCCCAGCTGAAGACTGGTACCAGAAAGGTAGCATTTGCACAAGAGGGTTGTTGAACTGCAATTCCCAGATTTCTGCTACTGGAGACAAAAGTGACTCATCTGCAGCTTTTAAAAAAAAAAAAAAAAACAACTTACAATGAACGAGCATATATTTTGACTTTGGTAATTCCCTCTCGATTCATAGGCAATTTTTCAGATAGCCTCATCATGTATTTTATCTCTACTCCCATGATCGAAAACAAATAGCTTCTCAGTAGAAAACACTGCAAACATTTTTGATGAATGATTACTTCGGTTTTCAAATACATATGCTTCAGCAATGCTTTTTGTTCTTCAGATTTCACTAAACTGTTATATGTTTGGTTTATGTTCTGCTGTAGGCAGGAATCTACACAGAAACTGAATCACAATTTGACAGTATTGATGGAAACCATATTCGAGGCTCACACTAAAAGATGGCATCTTTTGCCAGTGAGACAACGGAATAAAATATTTTACCTTTCTGAGGTTCCAAAACTAAACAGTGCAGTGAGTTCTTGCAATTGGGAGAGTTCAACATATTAAGTAAGCATGAAAAATACTCTGAAATCTATCATGAGAAAGCGTAATTTCTTCTCAGATAATCTGCAAATGTTATATACCTTGTAGATTTTTTAATATCTTTTACCTTTACTGTTTTTCTACTGCATCCCATCACACCACTGACTTTTTCTTCAGTCTGGATATGTTCAGATATCGTACACTTCTGAGTTGTTATTATCTTTTCTCTCAAGATGCACAGCACTTCACGTTTTCTTTCTATTACTTGTTGCAGTAAACTACTATTTAGATTTATTGTTCTGAAAAAGAAAAGACGCCATTAACAACATAAATACTAGAATTGAGAAAAAACACTTTCTTAATTGCTTGAAAAAGCTTTTATTGTAAAAATAACAATGCTTCTGTATGAGCAGTCTCCTCAAAATTATTATGTCCTCTTCTGTTATTTGCTAGCAGTAAATATCTGTATTCCACAGTGAGTTCCAACGCATGTATTGAATTCTTGATTCCTTACTCTGTGTAAAAATGTCAGTTGTCTGGCTACTTTCTAAGCAAAAAAAAGCAAGGGAGAACTAAAGACAACTTCAGGCTTCCAGTGTAATATGAAAACAACCAGCCAGGCTTACGGACACTGGATTTAATCCTCTGCTACTGTGAACTCACACTGACATTAACATGGCCATGGCATGGGATGCCAGCTAACCATTCTCTTCCAAGTCTCACGTTAGCACAAAAAGTGTCGATAATTCAATGGGTCGCATCCTGTAGTCTTTACTCAAAAGAATTATTTCAACCAAAAAAAGTTACCAGGGAGTACAAACAAAAGATCTGTTCTCATAGTCCGTACTATGAACTCCCTGCAGCCTACCACACTACTGCATATATTATGCATGCGCACACATTAAAAATACCTGTAACAGTGTAAAACATAATAAGCACGTAATGTAATAGTATTATCCACACATCACAAAGCTCTGCTTAGAAAGAGTGAAGTTGCAGTCAAGCTACTGGAAGCTAGAAAATACATAGCAAGCAATCTTTCAGTCTGCTTAGTTTCTCTCTTTGTAATCGAGCCCCATTTTTCCTTACAATAGTTCTTGGTTTTCTCTCTTCTACCTGATCAGATCAAGTCCCATTTCTTCCCCCTCCTCATTCATCTCAGCTTTGTCCCACAGCCAGCCAGCTCACCAGTCCCACTTCATGTGATTTCGCTGCTATCTTCTACCCTCAGGTGACACCAGCTGTTGATGATGGCTTCCAGCCTTAGTCTCTCCTCCTCACAGTTCATGGCTAGCACTTTCCAGCCATCTGGCCAAGCTCAGTCTCATTTATCTCCTTGTCACCATTCAGTCCTGTCACCCTTGTCTTTGTATATCCTTTGTACATCCAGGTGCTTCTCAACAGGGGAGGTGACACGGGCTCCTTCCTGCCAAAGTGCTGATGTCCAGACTCACCCTGGACTAGGACAGCTTGAGGTGATCACCATTAGGAATGCTGGTTTGGCCTCTGAAAGCCCATGTGCAGGCAAAGGAGTGCCCTGACACGCTGCTGAGTGACGCCTCAATGCCAACCCTCACAGCTTGCTATGGATCTGTTTCGGTGTTCGCTGAAACCCTAAACTGCCTGAGTGGGATCAGCACTGAGCAAGTACTTCATAGGGCTGGATGAGAAAACACAGAAAATACTTCATAGATTTTGGGATTGGAGGCGATTACTGAAAAAAAAAAAACCCAAACCCCACCCGCTATAAACTCTTGTGTTATTCATTGGTATAACCGCACAATTTACAGTGATTGACCAGGACTCTCACAGTCAAAAGAAAAATGAACTGCGGGAGGGACCTCAAATCTCCAGCCCATGCCTCCAACTTAACAAGTCATCCCTACTCCACAACATAATTCAGTGTGCATTTAAATCCTGCTGGAGATATTTCTAAAGTTAGGTTCTTCTTAGAATGAGCGGGAGAAAGAAAGTGAACTCCCAGAAACAATATGAGAGGATTATTTTCTAAGAAAAGATGACAAAATTCGCTATCCTGTCTTCTGGGGTGTTAACAGGCTTTCCGGTAACAGTTAAAGCAACTTCTTAATTGTACTTGATTGATTAAAACGTGTCAAATGTATTACGCTTTTGCAAAATACCCATCGGTGGTCCTCATCTGAGATGTCATATTTTCTTTGAACAGATAACTCTAGCAAGACAGCCGAAAAATTAAAAGATTGCTATCCCTGGCTCACTTATTCAGTCTTTCTCCCTTTTACTGTAAATGGCTATTCACGGGGCTAAATGGCAATTCCCCCAAAATATGACAGAAAGACACGTCTGACTCCGCTTCATTTAAATCAAGATATCTCCACTTTTAATTAAAAAGTTTTAGATTTATTAGATTCTGGAGTTTGGGATTTATGCAGTCTGTATAAGTCTGTAGTCAGCTAGGTTCTTTATTAAATTAAAAATATCCTGAGGCAATTTTTGATCTTTGGAGAGTTACATGCTTATGTGAAAGTTCAATCAGTTGGAATGAACTGTCTGAAAACCTTAAAGTTGATTGTTTAAACAAGGGAAAGAAAATACCTCTGAAGCAACGTAGTAGCCACTAGAAAAGCACCCCCAAACATTCCTGAGGTTATTAATATAACTTTTTTTTCTTTTGATGCAATGCCATGCTTTATGCTTGGAATGCAATGAATCTTTGGATTAGGCAAAAATTGAAGAAATGTCACGCAAACACAAACACCGCTGCTCTTGGAAGTGTCTGCCAAACCAGAGCTATTAGTTATCACAGTAACAGACCATCAAGCCTATCATACACTTCACAGTAATTATTTATGATTTTGAAGAGGTGCACTAAGCATCTTGAAAATACAAATTAAGGCATTAAGAACTTGCAATTTTAACATTTGACCAAAGAAGCCACAGAGGAATACAATGAAGAAGCACAAAAGCAATTTGTCATTTGCTCTCATATGATGTATTTTTTGCCTGTTTTAGAGGATGACAAACTCACTGGATATCTCTAAAAGTTAGGGCAAAAGAAACAAAACAATGAAAGATAGAAAAATACAGATTAGAGATTTGTTGTTTCTGAATGAGTGTTAACATCAGAAGCATATAGAATATGATTTAACTTTATACAAATTAATGACCAAAATAATTCAAGAGACTTTTTTCTTCCATCTACTTCTACAGTATTCTGCCTGAGGTGGGACTCCCTCAGGCCCTCTCGTGCTCCGGGCTTTGAGGTTCAGAACTAACAACAGAGTGGCAGAGTGCAAGAGACAGAAGACATAGGTAAACTTGCAAATAGGTGCAGTGAAGAAACTTCTCAGGCAGCGCAGGATGAGCTGCTGCTGCAAAGCCGGCAGAAATGCTCTCCTCTTCCCAATAACTTTCGTGAGTCAAACCCGCTGGATTCAGAGTTTTAAAACGCATACCCTCACCAACAGCTGCAAATACCTTTTCTGTTAGGATAGCACAGTTAAATGATCTCCTCTAGACTTCTGGCACTGAACTATCATAAAACCCTGTAGACTGCAGGGCTGTGTGTGGGGACATCATGTTATCACTGGGGCGCAGCCTGTGGAAGACAAAACATTCTGCTCTTCTCAGCAACTCAAACAGGAGACAACATGAGGTAAGCAAATACCCAGCTTATCTAAATTACCATTGAAAATAATCATCAGGAGGAAAATGCAAGAGGGTTAAAGTTTGACAAGCAGAGCAGAGCTTAAAGTATTGCAGGACAATGGCCACTGAATCTGTGAGTGGATTTTGGCAAAAGCTGAACTACTTTGCTAGCATAACACTCTGACTGTCACGAAGATATCTAAGTAACAAGAGATGGCTGAGTTAAATCCCTGAGAATACATGCATGCAGGCACACGCGTTGCATTTTTTTATTTTACAGGTCACGTTTCAGAGCTTTTATTTCTGTTCTACAACCACCACTCTTACCATCTCTGTCACCACCTATTGTACAGAAGCCCTCAACAATCTTGTGTGACCTGCACTACTACATCAGCGTACTTCTTCCCACCTTGAGAAGCTAAGCTGAAGTACTCAAAAGCAACACTATATAAAACACAATGAGATGTTGGTTTGCTAAGTCCCATTATCAACACACAGAGTATGAGCCTGTATAAATAAAGATAATTTAAAATATAAGGATTATGGGGTTTTGATTGTTTGTTCTGCTTAAATAACCTTCCTGAGATCAATGATTTACTATGCTGGAAGCTCTTTAGGTCAAGCATGAAACAGAAAACAATTTCTTTTGAGTTTTGGTCTCTCTCCACATTTAACTGGATTAAACACTTCCACTTTCCTACAATGCAAAGGCTTCCTTCACTTTTATTCAACCTTTTTCTTCTTGCATGAGGACAGGAGTGGAGAATAGAGATGCACAAAGGCAATTTGCTCCAGACTGGAAGCAGAAAAGAAGGGAAAAAGACAGAAACCCATGGAAGGCAAGAGAAAGCAGACAACACCCAGCAATAGAGCAGGCTCTCACAGTTAAAGGAGAGCAGGAGCCTGCTCTAAACCCCACAGCTGCAACTGAGGGTCTTTCCTTTAGGCACAGAATCTCTGACCAGACCGTCTACAAAGGAGGGGGGCTAGGACCGTTCTTCCATCAAATCCTGTCTAGCCTTCTTAGTAACCCACCCTACAAATCCTTAAAGCAAGGTGCTTGCCAATTTACTATGAATACCAAAAAGAACAGTTGCTGCTGTGAGTATTCTCCATTCTCACACTGAAGTCAGCACTGTTGCCTGCCTGCACAAGTTTTCACTCGTCCAAACTACCCACAAGTGAAAAACCTTTTCAGTCCTGCACTGGGCAATGTCACCTCAACACACCTCCTCTCCCACCTGTAGAGACATGGACAGCCCGCTCTCACAGCCTTGCCCAAATGCAACTTCTTCCATAACATTCACGTGACTGACTTCAGAACATCTTTCACTGCTTGGCCAGAATTCCTCAGCTTGTTCAGTCTTCTACACTTCAGTTATAATCTGATGTCTTCCATACCCATGATGCGTGCTGCACAGCGAGAGGCTTCACCTACCTTTGTTCCTTCTATTAAGAGACCTCTAGATGATGAGTGCCATGGACTAAAATCCACCAGACCTCACTCTGTCACTTTCCACCAAGCACAGATGCATAATATTTCTTTTGTTAATCCATTTCAAATATAACCTCTCTGACCTACTTCTTACAGTCATACCAGAACGCAGTACCTGCTACAGTCAGTTTACTGATAGTATTTCACAATTTTCCCTACAGAATACCCTGAAATATAGAACATCTTCCCCAAGAATATCGGAGACTTTTGAGAATTCAAGTGACAGATAGTTCCTCTATTTTCTATTTGGCATCCTCATTTTTTAAATAACAGACACACACAACAGATTTTTTTCAATCCTGTCTTGTAACACTCTATGACTTCAGATTACCCATGCAGTAACTTCAGTAGAAAACTGACTAGTTTTCTCATCATACACATAAATGCTCCGGGAGTTTTAAAGAATAAATAACAAAATGGGCTGAACTTCTACTGCACTCAGATTAGGAACAGGCACCTATTTTTTGTCTCAGTGTGGACAATATTTGAATCAATGACAGTGCATATTAAAGTGCAATATGCAATAGTGTAAAAAATATCTTTCAATCACGCCAGTGTATACTACTACTAACACCCTGTTTTTCTAATATCCTAATCATAGAGTTAGGAATCATTCAAATGAAATAATGGAAGTGTGACAGGCAAACCTTTCTGCAGTTGATGTGGTCTGACTGACTGCTGCCACTTGGTCATATTTCTTTCCCTCTGCTGTCACTGTCCTCTCAGAACTTCTATTTCAATCACCTAACACAACTTAGTGAAATGCTAAAAAACAAACAAGCAAATTTGTTAATCCATGAAAACTACAGAGATTATAGCCTTCTCATAATCCTTGTCACTGGAGGGGAGAATACAGTAGCGTTGAGGTTGGAAGGTCATCTGGTCCAACCCCCCTGCTCAAGCAGGGCCATCCAGAGCAGGCTGCCTAGGATCATGTCTTCAAGGAAGGAGATTCCACAACCTCTATAGGCAACCCGTGCCAGTCCTTGGTCATCCTCACAGTGAAAATGTATTCCCTGATGTTCAGACAGAACCTCCTGTGTCGCAGTTCGTGCCCACTGCCTCCTGTTCTGTCACTGGGCACAGTGAAAAGAGCCTGGCTCCGTCCTCTTTGCATCCGTCCTTCAGGTG
Source organism: Balearica regulorum gibbericeps (assembly GCF_011004875.1). Taxonomy (NCBI): domain Eukaryota; kingdom Metazoa; phylum Chordata; class Aves; order Gruiformes; family Gruidae; genus Balearica; species Balearica regulorum. Next base: position 132,449,192 of record NC_046185.1, on the reverse strand, counting down.
TTTATGCACACTGATGAGATCCCCCTGAACCTTCCCTTCTCTTCTCTAGGCTGAACAGTCCCAGCTCTCTCACCCTTTCCTCAAAAGTGAGGTGCTCTAGTCACTTCATCATCTTCCTGGCCCTTTGCTGGACTCTTCAGTAGCTCCATCTCTCCCTTGTACTGGGGAGCCCAGCACTGGACACAGTACTCCAGGTGTGGCCTCAGAAGCGGTGAGTAGAAGGGAAGGATGACCTTCCCCAACCTGCTGGCAATACTCCTCATGCAGTCCAAGATACTGTTGGCCGCCTTTGCAGCGAGGGCACGTTGTTGGCTCATGTCCAACTTGGTGTCCACCAGGACCCCTAGGTCCTTTTCTGCAAAGATGCTTTCCAGCCAGTCAGCCCTCAGCATGTACTGGAGCTTGGGGTTGTTCCACATGCAGAACTTTGCATTTCCTTTTATTGAACTGCATGACATTCCCACCAGCCCAGCCTGCTGAGGTCCCTCTGGATGGCAGCATGACCCTCTGGGTGTATCAGCCATTCCTCTTAGTTTTGTGTCATCAGCAAACTTGCTGAGGGTACGCTCATCGACCCCACCACCCAGACGACTAATGAAGATGTTAAACAGCACTGGACTCAGTGTTGTCCCCTGGGGAGCATCATTAGTCACTGGCCTCCAACCAGACTTTGTACCACTGATCAATATCCTCTGGGCCCAACCACTCAGCCAGTTTTCAATCCACCTCACTGTCTGCTCATCCAGTCCACACTTCATCAGCTTCTCGATATGGCAGATGTACTGAAAGCCTTAAAATAGAAGATGGAATATACTCTTAAATCCATAGCAATCTCACAGAGTTAAAGGCATAGGACCCTGACCTAAAAGCAGTACGTTACAGTACTCTGTGAATTAGCAAGCATAATGTAATATGAAAAGAATAATGTAAAATAAAATATGCTAAGTCTGTATACCTAAAAGTACCATTTAACCTTATTTTTATATTGCACATTATGTTAATAAGTGTGCTCTGCATTTAAAATGTCATTGCTTCTGCAAATCAGGAAGGATCTCATCCCACATCCTTCAGCTGTCATCCCTTCTCAGAAAAGGAGAGCCAATGCTGCATCTGGAATCTAATTAAAAGATCAGTAAGATTCTCCTTCAGAAGGTTCACATAAGAAGTGACAGGAAACCGATTTGCTGCCACCCAGCACTTCCAGCTTGCTGAACCTTGAAGAAGTTTAGAAGCTCTATCAGCTTTGACTATTTATTTTTTTTTAGATTTTTCTGCAACTTTGACTTAAACAGCCTAATACAAGAACAACAGTTTAAAATACAACTTAATTAGGCTATATATGTAGAAACAATAAATGAAACAACAGTTGATCTAGCAAGCACAAGCAACATACGTCATTAGATGACATCAAGAACACTTAGCTGACTCATCTCACCAGGACTGACAAGTAAACATCCTCTTAGTACCATAATGCTTTGTATCCAAAAAACACTAACTTGTAGACAACAGCACTCCCGAATGCTGAATTCCTGAATTCCACACAATGCCCTATGAACGAGACAAAAGCTAGAAGCTTGGACACAGTCCATCATAAATCATAGAATATTTATGAATGAGTAACTGGAATTTCATTTGTAAGGCATTGCCACAATTTCCAGTAAGCCTTGGTGTTATGATGAAGAAAAAAAAAATAATTATGCTATCCTCATCATTTTCAGTGACCTGGCAGAAGCCAGACTGTGTATCAATTACACATTTTGCATCACAAGCCTTAATAAGCTATGAGCATCTTTTCTATGAACTAGGAAGTAGCTCCTTACATAAAATGGCACACACATTAACCTCATTTACAGGTATATTCAGATCAGTGTAGAACTACTGATTTTCCACACACAAAAGAAGATAATATATTTCTAAGTATTTAGTTACATTCAGGATTATAACCCTAAGATGTGCTGAAGTAAATCTGATTGGCTATGGGAAGATTATTCATTTGAACACAGTAGGTAACTTCCTGCAGAAAACTAAGTAAAAGCTTACTGATCTAAATAGAAGTCACTCTAGTCTGGTTTTCCATAGGACTCTATCTAGTGTTAGAAACAAGATTCTACATCTTGGCTGACACTATTTTTCTGATACCAGATGCATACTAATTTTACAGCCCTGGTATGCACATTTAGCCCAGTATTTTCTGCTTTTATTAAGGCATCTAGTACAAAGATAGCAAGGTGCCTTATTAGAGTAAGTTTGTTGACTTGTGAACGATCATGATAAAGAGAACAGCAGCCATTTGTTCCTGTGAACACTGAAAATTGATTGTTTCTAGAACATCAGTGTATCTAAAAAAATGCACATTGCTCCTGACCACTTTTGCACTGATAACAAAAACCTATCATCTTTATCTTCAGAGCATCAGCAAAGTCTATTAAAATGCATTACATCACCTGCTACAGACCTAGGGTACAATGCTGTCACAAACAAACCACCCTCATCTCCCACGAGTCAGGACCTGCAATACAGAGCAGCCCCCTGACTTGTCAGTTGGTTGCCAAGTAGGCTTTGGTCCATGACTGTCTTATTGCAAGATCAAATCGGTCCCAATTTCAGAGTAGGACAGGAAGCGCTGCATTTCTTGTAAAATTAAGATTCTAGTTCCGTATAGCTATTACAGTGTATAACAGTGAGCAACCTATAAACTATTTTGTTCAACCCATAGAATATGCATTGACCATGCTTGCTCACCTTTGCTATTCCTTCAACTTCAAATAATCCAATTTTCTAGCACAGTCGCTCACACACACAAAATTATAAAGCCTGCTTACAAGAACATTAGTAGTTCTGATTTCAGTTTCCATAGCATTTGCCCCAGTTACAGAGAGAAACCAATCCATTTTTCTCCCAGATTGGTACCTCAGTATAGTCCCCCAAAGACGGGAGGATTTGGCTCTTGTTCCATGTGGTAATTCATGCAAATACACAAGATGAAATTGCAAAGAGATGTTTTTAAAATGAAAGGGAAAGGTTTGGCCATAAAACTTTCAAAATCTGGAAATTTTCATTATTGTCTATACAATTTATCACCTGAAAATGAGAGCTTACAATAAAAATAATTCTCAAACTATGGCAACACGATAGCATCAATTGTTCAGTGATCACAGCCGGCCCAAGTCTTTTCAGCTCAGTAATCTTTCCTGGCCATTACAATGCCCACATTAAAAACATACCTGTCCTTGACGTCTTTCATAAGCTGCTGCAAGTCAATCTCCTGCTTCCTCAGGTTTCCAAATGAGGACTGGTTTTCCACATAGCCCTTCCCTCCAGCTCCCAGGTTGATCTTTCCAAATGAAGTTTCAATACTTCCTTGAAGAAAATCTTCAAACTTCCCCATATATTTTGCAAAGTCAGACTCCACAATTACTAGGAAAGCAATAAAAGTAATTTCTACCTGTGAAGAGAAGTGCTGAAATGGTCCTAAAGTGAAACTTACAGAAAATATGACAAGGTAGTGAAGGTAAGGAACAGTATTGAGTAGGTAAGTAACGAAATTTACAGCTCTGCAACTCTTACTTCTGCTTCCTCCATATTTTCATCATCTTTGCTTCACTATCTTTTATATTTTGCCATTTTAGGAAAACATAATGTGATTGAAATGCTGAGCTCAGATGCTATGGAAGATATATAAAGAATGTTTGAAACTTATTTCAGCTAAAAGAAAAAATACAAAGCACACCTGCTTGTACAATAGGGTTAATATTTTGCCATTATCTTGACATATCTCATTACAGAGCTGTCCCAAAGCTGACTGAAAACCAATGGAAGTATCTAACTGGCTTAAAACAACTCTCAATCTTATACATCTGAAAGCCAAAGAACTGACTCAGAATCAGCTAATCTTCCAAGCCAGCTACAATTAACATCTAAATTTAGGGACTTATCTATTTTCTTATATGGAATTGTGACATGCCCAGAAATGGGGGATTCCAGATCGTTAATCCTAAAACTTGGTTAGGACTGCTGCAGCTGGATGAAGAAAGAAGTACAAGGGTCAACCATTTTTAACAGTCTGTGCAAGAAGAAAGGAAGCAGTGGTAAAACTTGCTCAGCCTTGCCTGTGCAAGCATTCCCTGGGCAACTATTGCCAAGACACTGTTCGTCCAGTGCTTTTTGACCTGGAGCACACTATGGTTTTGCGCTACTGTCATATACTGAATCCTTCAAAAATATTCTATGGGAGCTCCTGTGGCTGCAGTCAGCCCTGTTACTAAACAGTAGGACTGTACAGCTTGATAACCTTCAGCACTATTTCAGTAGTCTATCTAGGCAAAACATTATGTTTTTTAAACACACATTTATTATTACTGCTTTCAGTTAAACGAATAGTCAAGTAAGAAAAGATCCAGTCATCTCATTTCCACAGATGGAGAATACTTCAGAGCATTCCTCTAAAAGGAGCACTCTAGTAACACGATCGAGAATAATAACAAAAAAAGATTAGGCTATGCACTCTTTTTATCTGCAATAATAGTGCTGCCCAAGCGTGCCTTTACCTGGTTTTATTGGTTTGTCTTCAGTAAGCACATCACTCAGGGTGACTGTCAAGAAATGATACTTGGGCTTCTGCCAGCACCAGAATTTCTTCCTCTTCGTAACTAAGCTCAGAAGCTGCAGCTTGTCTGAGGAATTCAGGTGGGAGACAGGGATCAAGTCACCTCCACTGTCAGTTTCCCTCACAAAATTCTTTGTTGCTTTTGCAAACATCTTGGGGAATCAGTTAAAGCCTGAAAGAATACATCTGTTTTTCAACAACTACAGCTGGAAAGTATAAATATTTACATTGTCACTTTAAGAAGTTCTTAGTTGTATTGGTATCAGTACAGGGATAGTTAGTGTTTTCACCCCACCTTCTCCACTCTGAGCTAGGAATCATGATGGTTTAAACCACTTACCCTAAAGTTAAAAAGTTCTCATAATAACAGATGAAAGAATTTCACTTGAAATTTTAAATAAGCAACAGTGAATAAGCAAAGAACAATGCACTGCAAACACAATATGCAAGTCTTAAACATTAGAAGACAATGTATGAAATTTATGATCACACAGATAATGAAGAAAGAAAATAGATGTGTGAGAAAATAAATATTCCCATCTACAGCTGAAAAGTTCCTTCAAGGAGTGCTCACAGGTAATTAATCTGTTAGGGAGGAAAAAACTTACACAGCTTACCTGAAGTCCTAAGTAAAAGCTTCTACTAATGAGCACCCCACAGAGACTGGCTGGGATGAGGAGAGCACTGGTGCAATGGCAGAGGATTTCTGCCTCGACACAGAATCCTTTTATTACCTAAGATAAAATTATCTTACTCCATATAAGGTAACTGGGTATTATTCACACAAATTATCTTGACCTTTTTAATAGTGAGTAAACACAGATAAGGATAATAAAAATTATTCTATAAAAAGCAACAAATATTTGTGCTGGCATCTTTGTGACTAAGTTTTGTTTCTGAACTATGCCCCAATTAATTTTTTTCTTTCTGAACCTTTTTACCTTCAATGTTTTCCAATCTTCTGTTTGCCATTAGCATAACTACAGCTAAATTGAACATGTTATTTGCAACTGTTATTCGTACCTGCTAAACAGCTACATATATTATCTTATTCTAGCTCTCAAATTAAAAAATATTGGCATCTCTTATTGTGTAAGGTTTCCTTTATCCTAAGCAATGCATTTTGCTGTATTTATAAGGAACTTTTTCAATACTGGAAACCAGCTGAACTCACAAGAGAAATGGTAAGAATGACCATTCACAAGTGCTAAACACACAATTCTAATAAACTAATTTTTGATCTTTTTAAAAAATCTAATCTTTTTTAGTTCTTCAACTCTGTGTTACTTGACCTCATGATATTTCCAGAATTAAATCAGGTTTTTTTTAAAGTTGGCAGCATTTCCTTTGAATCCCCCAACTAACGCTGACTGGGAAGTTCAACTAAGAGCATAAGATGTCTTAGCTGGCTATCCACCCGTTCACGATCAGCTACATTTCTTGCTCCACAGAGATGTTAGATTTGTCATTTACAAATACCGGCCAGAATAAGTTAGAACAGACTTCAAATAAAAATTGATATTGCAGTGGGCACTCCAGGATTATTGAGAGAAAAATGGAAAACTGAATAGATATTAGTGGCTGGACCACAGGCTCCATGTTTTATTATCAGCTGGAGGAAAAAAAAGCCTTTTTTGCGGATGGGAACTTCCCCTTCCGTTAGTGTTTCCCAAATATCCCATTTCAGATAGTATTTCCCACAGCATTTAGCAATTCATGTTGAAGTATCTACCAACTCCTTAAACCCCGATGACCTACTTCTAGTTCTCTAGGTAAGCAAGTAACGGGTGTTTCCCACAACAGCCGCAAGGAAAGGATTTGAATGATGTCAAAGTCATGTCACATTTCACTGCAGAGTCTTCTGGGACTTTCATTGTAATTGCGGCTGCAACAAACACGCAGCACAGCCCCAGCTAGATGCCCTGGGAATATTTCCACTCACATTCTTATTCTCTGACCTTTTCCTAAACTCTGAACTGAGACTGATTTTTTGCATTCTTAAATTTCTCCTCATTAATTTCCATGGGTTTAATGTCAGAGAGAACACTTTAACAAAACAAGCAATGCAGCTCCACTGCACCAGAAAAAAAAAAAACCAAACCAAAAAAACCCCAAACCAACCCAAACAAACCAACAGCCCAAAAAACTAGTATTCTTTTTCCCTGGGACTTCTTTTGCATGACACTGTATTTCATAACCAACCAGATGACTGAATTGTAATGGACAGGACCATCAAAAAAATTCTCACTGCCTGCATTAGCTCCTTTCTCCCAGCATAACCTCCCTGAAACACTTCCGTGCTTTACATGATTGTTCACTCATTCTGATCCCATTCCTACATAACCAACTCACATGGGCATAGTCTCTGTAAAGAAAAAGACGCACCAATTTCTGAGGAGTTAATGATAAGACAAAATGCAAAAAACAGTTCCTATGATTTGGCATTGTTACACACTCACTGAATCTCGTGAGAAGAACCATTAACACCATTCTATAAAACTCCTGATTCATGGTGGTTTGTCTTCACTCCCAGTCACCACACTTCTGACTAGCAAAAAGGTCATCCGGAAAAGACTACAGAGTGCTTATGAGAACTGCTGAGACTCACCAGGCAGGAGAGGTGGGACTGTCTTCAGCCTCAGAGTGGCAATGTCAGTGTCTCCCACACTTTGCTGTGCTGGGAACCTCTTTGCAGGAAGCATATTTGCTTGTGCAGCTGTACCTGCAAGCAACAATAATCTATTTAAATTCCTGTTTATGTCTCTTTGGTTATAGTGCCTTTAACACAAATTCTAAAATGCACCCAAATACCTTGTTTCACTAGTTCACAAAACAAAGAGGAGTTGAATATGCCCTTAGCCAACATCACGGAGTTAATACAGCTACCAGGATCGATGGCATCCTGACTGAACGGACACGGAGCGGTTACGGGCACAGCATTAAGAAAACTCTGCCTTTGGAGTTTCTTTCTCTGGAAATTTTATTAGAGCTGTGCTTGGTTTGGCAGAATTAAAAGGAGAGATATCAAAGCTGGTAGGAAAAGCCTGTCAGAGTGAATTACCTCTTGCAGATTGATAGCTAGGCGTGAAAGCAGAAAAGGAAGGAGTACCTTCTTCGCCTACCGAGAAATCTAAAATTAGCCTGAACCTGGGCTATGGGTAGGTTATTCGACAAAGAGGATGAGCTCAAGCAAAGATATTTACAGCAACTTCATTGTTTACTTAAGCAAACAAATCTTACTCTGCTCCCTTCCATTATCACAGCTCAACAGAGTGGGACATTAGATCCAAAGAAACATTTTATGAATAATCAGTGCTTACTTTTGTCAGCACAAAAGTAAGTTCTGAACAGTTGCCTGATATTTCTTACACCCTGTATACACATACATTGACCTTTACAAAAAATACAAAAAACCTCTTTTTTTCCTCATTTAATACAAGATTACCTATCGCACCGGGCACAGTATACAGGGAATTTGGGAAAAGGGTGACAACTGGATTGCCAAATACGTTAGTACACCCACTGCCAACCCAGGTTGTAACGAAACAGGTTAAAAGGACAATCCCTAAAGGCCAAAGATGGCCATGCAGGAGCCATGGCGTCAGAAGAGCTTAGGCATTAACTTCGCTAACTTAAGGTCGTAACGGCCTTTGAATCCTAATGAAGTTGGAGTTTATCCCGAAAGGCAACTGCAAGTGTAGAAGTGATGACAAGCAGTATGTGTATTTTATTACAAAACCTTATTTTCACCTCCTTTCTAGATAAAAAACAGCCACAAAAGCTAACACGCAAAGCCTAGCAGGGATGTTCACACAATGAATTTCAGTTCTTGAATGTACATGGTCCCTGAAAACATATCCAATAAACTTTAGCCCTGGACGTAGCCCTCTTCTGTGCCTCCAGGACTTCACAGCTCTCATCTCCAAAGACTCGACGCCACACAAAAACACGGCGGCTCAATGCACCCAAAAGGGTGCCGACCTGCAAGGTGACGCCATGAGGGCCGCGCATTTTGGCAATGGGCTCAAAGCATGAGGAGATAAGCTGTCTTTGTCCTTGGCGAGCAAAACACTGCCCACCTCACCGAAGCTGTGCTGAGGCTGCTCAGGGAGACGTCCCAACGTGGGCATCGCCCTCAAACGCTACTGCGGCCCCGCCACGCCGCGCTTAAACCCCTCTCAAAACCACCACACGTGAATTACAGCCATTCAGCCTTGTTCTTCTCCCCGCGAAGCCGGAGGGCGCACAAAGGCAGACAGGGAAGGAAAGCGGAGCTCCAGCAGTCGGCGAGGCGGCCGCAGCAGCTTCCCCCTGGGTGTGTGACAGGGTCGGGCGGGGCGGCGGGGGGCACACGGCGCGCCGAGGCCCCGCTCCCCCTGCCCCAGGCAGCCGGCGGGACGCGGGGGGGTCAACCCGCCGGGAAGGGAGGAGCAGCGGCGGCCGGAGCCCGGCACGGCTGGCCCTCACCGCCTCTCCAGGCCCGCTCCCGTACTCACGGCTTTCCCGCTGATGCCCGCCGCCGGGCCCCGAGGATGCGGCGAGCTCCGCCCGCGGGGCGTGCCGCGCCGCGCCCCGAGGCGAGATGCCAAGGGCGAAGCTCAGCGAGGAGCCAGAGGGAGAGCCTCCACAGCAGAGGGGGTTTCTTGCCGGCGCTATGGCGCGGCGAGGGGCGAGGCGGGAAGAGCGCAAGCCCCGCCCGGGTGCTCATGGCCGTGCGAGGAGCGCGCGGTGGCGGTGCCCTGGGGCGCTGGTCGAGGCGGCGCCGCCATGTTGGTGCGCAGGGCCGCCGCCCCAGCTCATGCCAGCTGGGCTGGGCTGCGCCTGGCTGAGGCCCGGGCGCTGCCGTTGTCTGCCTGTGAAACCCCGGGGCAGCTTCTGTTGACTTTCTGGCTCCCTCACCTTCCCTCCAGCCTGCTTCATCTTCCCTCAGGGGTTGAAGATCCAGCTGTGAGGCAGCTATATGCAGGGGACAGGTGGAACGGGCTGCCGGCCATGGCGGGCTCTGCCGGGAGTGGCACACCAAGCCTTGGCCCCACCGTGCTGAGGGCAGCTGTCTGGCACAGACACCCGGCCAGAGGTGTCCATGGGGGCTGCCCTGCATGGTGGTGCGGCCCTGTGAGGGGCTGAGATGGAAGGCTCAATTGTCGCCATCAGCCCAGCCAGGGGATGGAACAGCTGGTTTCGCACGGTTCCTTCCAGTCAAATAACACAGGCAGCTTCCTTTCCATACTGCTAATTGCCTGACAGTGATGTTTTATGACACAATTAAAACTGAAAATTTTGTGACATCCTCTCAAATCTGTCTCGGATTGCCCGTGGTCAGAAATGCAGAGTATCAGCAGCCAGCATGCAAAGTCTGCTGGAAGCAACAGCCCTGCCACATTTTTGGCTGCGGGTTCGCAGCTCTGGGGTTGGCACTGCTGGCCTTGCGAAGTCGCAGCAGTCCGAGTGGGAGCTTCCCCCAGTCTGGGGACCTTGAAGAGCAGCACTGTGGAAAATGAGAAATGTGGTCAATGGAACACAGGGAGCAGGTTCATGAACTGCAGTGTGAAATACTGAGTTCTGTCACCATAGCTCAGCCTTTTGAAAACAATGCAACACCAAAATAAAACAACTTAGTTGTTTATGATACCAACTGGACTGATCCAGTGAGAAAAAGATGAGTCCGCAAAAACCCAAGGAGTAGTTTTTCCAAAATAATAACCCTCAAAAAAATATTTTCAAGTGAGCCATGCCACAGGCCAGGTACTTCTGTTGTGGTTTGAAGAGAGAGCATTTGAGGCTGTGGGATACAGTCCCAAGTGTCACATCACCAGACCTTAACACAGTAACACTTGGGCTTTGGAACAAAGGGAAGTTGAAAGTTGCATGTCCTTAAATCAATATTCCTGGGTGAGAGCTAACAGTTAACGCATATAGCTAAAGTAGTATTCATTTCTTTGGTTCTGTTTAACTATGTACATTATCCAAAACTTCCAATTATTTTCAGCAGATTTTAATCCATCACCCCTTTCTGATTCCCCCCGGTGACATCCTTGATAACAAATCAATGATAAACAGATTTCCCTTCAGGGGTTCCACCTGCTTACAGAAATTTGAACAAATACACTGGACGAAACTAAGCAAGTATCTGCATTTGTGATAATTTACTTTTTATGGATTAATATATAAAGCTCCATTCTTAGAGCCTCCTCCTGAGAAAAAGCACCCACACATCCTCAGGAGATCTCTTTTTAGGATGAGCACCAAGCTGCAGAATCGCTAGCTCCTGTAATAATCTCCCACAGTGGCCAGTAATAGCACACGTTTCATCAGCTATCATGTGTTTTTCCAGGGAGTGGCAATGTGTGATTCATTTCAATTGCAAGTGTCTGCTAAAGCATATTTTGAGAAATGAAGCCAGGAAGTTGCACTGAACAAGATTACCATGGAAATATTCACCGGGGAGGGAGGACACAAATAAAAACTTGCTAGTTATTTTAAGGATGCTACCAGCAGTTGCGTGCACACCAAATAAAGGGTGCCCACACCAGGAATTCTTCCATCTTTTCAAGAAAAGACTTGGAGCAGAAATCTTCTATCCACTTGAAAGACACAAGGCAAAGTAGGATCATTTTCAGATGCTTCTCATTAATTAGAAGAGACAAACATAAGTCTGGATATTAGCAGACAGGTTTTGGGCTATGCAGCAATTAATTTAAAGGCTTCTAAGACTGTTACCAAAACTGGCTGCAAACAGTTGTTTAGGATTGAACACCCACCTTGAGTCTTCATGGAAATGCTCTTCAGGTGTACTGCAAATACGCATTGTGAGCGTTGTCTGTGTTGGGATCTGTCTGCCACGCACTCCGTCTCCTGAGCTGAAGCATGAAGTGCATCGCTTCTGCATTAGAAGATCCTTCTGCATTACTGCAGATCCTCTAGCAGAAAGAGCAGAAGGAGGAAACCAGAGCTTTTGCCTCTGGGACAAACTCCTTTTCGTATAGGACAAGATTTGGCTACCTTATTTAAATAAATGAGACAATCGACATGAGAACTTCACAGCCACAACTTAAAAAATGAGTAATATACATAATAAGTGAGCAATAACACAAAAGATAGTAGTTTGAAAGAAAAAAAACCACAAAACCCAACACAATAGTTGTATGCTCTTTGAACACCTCTGTGAAACTCCTCAGGTGTGATACTAAGATAAGACATCATTGAACAGGCCGCCACAAGATGTCAGCATTGCAGAATGATTCTTCCTACCAGGTACAGAAAAGGTCTTTGCATCCTATAAGCGTTTTGTATTAAATCTTTAATTTTGGTATGATGGTATAATCTGGCCTTATTTTTTTCAACCATTGACATTAGGATGGAAGTCCAAAACTGGCTGCAAGGGGGAATTTCTTAAATGGCTATTTTTTTGGGTCTCTTTCTCTATAAAAGAGAGACTTGACTGAAATTCAGCCTGTATATTGGCGTGTCCAGAGGCTGTCTAAAGTGCTCTGTTGCTGCATGCTAGGCTTTTTTTAAACCCTCGCACTGGCTGGAGAAGGGTCTGCTGGCTTCAGTTCTACAGAGGAAATGGGAAGAAAGTGTGAAACTATTTTGGGCTTCCATTTAGAAAAGAAGGATATTTGGGGCAGCACATCTTTTTAAAGGTGTCCAGCAACATAAGCCAAATCACCAGCAAAAGAATGAACTTTTTTCCTCCATTTCCTGTTGCAAGAATAGAAGATCTGAGCAAGTTTTTTGTTTGTGTCTTTCAAATCAACTAACCAGCCTTATTTGTATTTCACATTAAAATTCATCTCCTGTTTTGGTGGGATGCTCTGTAGTTTTCACCTCTACTGTTCAAGTCCCCCAAAACATTTCCTGTTGCAAACAACAGCTTTCTCGCTGTCCTGCTGGTACGGCTGTCACCAGCCTTCCCACAGTGCCAGCAGCTACTGACACGTTTAGCAAACACCAAGTTACTGTGTCCTGCTCGGGGGACACTACTGAGAGGGTGTAGTAAGCCAGGAGGGACTGTCTGAGTTCAAAGCAGCCAGAAAGCCGTTCTGCTGCATTTCCCTATCTGTTCTTGAAGGCGGTGATGGGAAGGTGGCATCTTTAACTACCTGAAGAATTTGCCTGTGAGATGAGTTTGGCCACCGTTTAGAGGCTATATGTTTTATTGTCAGGTTCAGCTCTGCTACCATATCTCTCTCTCATACAGGGACATATGAGGGAAAAAAAGAGTTCACTAGTGGATCATTTAGTCCCTTGGAGGGACAACTGAAGAGTGGCATGCAGAGGTGCAGGAGGAGGCGGATGTGTTCAGTATAACTCAGTATAGCCTGTGTACTGTAACTCAGTCAGATCTTGGCATCTTGAGTATTGATGTTGGCATGGGAGGAAACGATGCTCTATCTGCCTTTCTGTAGTAAATGTATAGTGGCACAGGGCTCCCCTCTGTCACTGTAAAAGCTCTCTTATCCCCATGGTGACTGTTTTAAGGGACGTGTCAATATACAGGCTGAATTTCAGTGAACTTTCTAAAGATCTGCCTATGAAAACCTTGTGATTATTTGATGGTTTTCCCATGATTTTAAGAAAATTGTCAGACAGAGTAGGCTAGGACCATGTCTAATAGATTGTGGTTACCTAAGGAGTCATCTACTGATGTCTCTAACAATAATCTGGAGGACAGTTTGCATGAAGCTGCTTGAACTAAGTGCTTCTAGTTTTAAATTGTAGATTAGATGGCAGCCACAGAACTTTCTTTCTTTTACAATAATGATAAATGAAGACTTAGGAATATATAACATTTCTTGCATGTTTCAAAAGTCTTTTTTCATAATATCTTATTATGAACCATCTGGTCTTATTAACGTTTTATCACAAACCATCTGGCTGCTATATTCTTCAAGTGATTCAGTAGTAGGACTTCCTTTTAAATTAGCCAAAAGGAATGGCTCTCAAACAATTGGGTAGGACCCCCAAACATTTATGTAGGTCCTATTTTAAAAGCATATTATTCCACATTAAACTACAAAAGTCTAAAAAATAGTTATAAAATCTGAAATGAAGTTTACTCCCTATGCTTCTTAATTTTTCTCTTTTTTTTTTTTTATGCCTTGGGTTCTTGGCCAGTTGGACCAGGACCTACAAAATCAAATGGTGAACTGTATTAAAATAACAAAAATTAGGATTTTTTTTTCAATAAAGCATTGCAAACAGAGGATACCTGTCACTGAGCCTCGAAAAAATGAGGTCCTTCATCTTTGTATCTCTACACACATACACCTTTCAGACTGTAAGCACTCTGGCAGGGTTCTTTAAAATATAACTGTACAGCACATAGCACTATTTGAAGTATAGTTGTACAATGCCTAGTACTATGGGCAGCTAGGTACAACTGATTATAAATGATTAGCCAATAGGCATTGATTTAGTAAATTGCACTTCCGATCATAATTTTTCTACTGTTACATTTTCAGATCAAGAAAAAACACGATTCTAAAATTAGTGCAGTTCATATTGATTTTGTTATTTATAGGCAACCTTAAAGTTACAGTGAACGGAAGAACTAAGGAAATCACATCTGAAGAACACATAGAAAGTTCAGGACAAAATTGGCATAACTAGAGGAGTTAATCCACAGGGAAAAGTCTGTGACTGAAGCTGCCTGAAGAGAGGAAAGCTGACTGTAAGAAACAATTTTCTTTGGTCAGCCCCCCAGGTTTATTCTGATTCACACAATTTCTCTTGCATCCTCTGAATGGATATATATGCATGAGCGCCCTCGAAAACACTCACTATCCAACTGCAGGAGCAAATTATTTGGGTAGAATTGTCCAAAGAATCCGCAGGATGTGATTGCGGTTCCTCACGAGGCAGCCGGCCGGATGGCGTTTGTATTACACTGACACAGAACTGGAGCATGGCCGTAGTCAAACCTTGCAAAATGTTCAGCAGCTAACATTAATATTTCATTGAATAACACCAGACACAGGTTTTCATCTACTACAACATTTGTAGCAGTAGCTTTATTATGATTTAAAACAAATTTTTACTCTCCCTTCTGTTTTTTGTGTCGCCTTTGTTGTATTTCCAAATTATTTTGCAACTCCTTAACCCTCATTCTCATTACCTGTTAATGGTCAGCTCAGTCTCTCTCTCAGAACTGAACAACTGGAATTTCTGTTCCAGGGCAATCTGAAAGGGGTTTTTCCAGGAGGACGAGATAAATGCACTTTTTAAGTACCCATAAAGACAGAAATTGATAGCTTTATTTGGAGAGCTTTGAAGCAGGCCATGGCCCACAAAAGTAGCACATGCACTGAGGAGAAGACCACAAACAGCAAAGCAGCCAGTGGCTCCAGGGGGCCCTGAGGAGCTGTGAGGCTGCATTGCTACTACAGGGTGAGTCACGAGTCCTGTAGCTTCCCAGGAGCTGCCAGGGGCTGTCTGCACCTTCTGCTGTGGAAATGCACACCGCAAGGAAGGACAAAAGGGAAGAAAACCCCACCCTGTTTCACACAGGGCTGTGGGGCTGCAGGCTGTTCAGTCCTGTTGGGTACCAAGACTAAGGTTTCTTTTTAAAGCCATTTCATTTTTCAGCTTGCTATTGCTGCCTCCTAGCTTCAGCATGCAAAAGGTCTTCTTTTCAATGTCTCACAGACAGTGATGTAAGAACATACCTGGGTTTTTTCCACTAAAAGGAAGGAGGGTGAAAAGAACACAGTTCTTATTGAAACAAGAAGCAAGAGCTGGCAAGCAGCTCAAAACTGTGTGGGCCGTTAATTGCATAGGAGTTCCTTTTATATTATGAAACAGTGTTGCCCAAAAAGACAGCCAAAATACTGTAAACGGGGTGATGTGGGTCAAAACAGATTGGTATGTGTAGGAGGCTGCAGCTGTTTTGTGAACAGGGCGGGAACCACCACAGAGCACCGGTGTCCTGCAAATTCATGGCTAGGGCTAAAGTCACACAACTCCAGGTTATTGATGTGGTTTGTTATATTGCAGTTACACGTACAGACCAAGTCTTCACTATGCTGGGAAAAAACCCCCACAACATCACATATGAAAAAGTGCTGGCCTGTTCTCTGACAATTAAAAATGTATTTTATTTGCTCTGTCATAGGACTGAAACTGGTGTCCTTGCTGCTTGTACTGCCCTTGTTTGTCTGAATGACGCATTGACTTGGGTGAGTAGCATCTGTAATAGGTGATGCAAGTAACCTTAGGTGGATGGCTTGCTTATTGCCAGTAGTACCCTCTTTGCAAGCGGGAGACGGGAATGCACTTCCTCTTACAGAACTGGTTGTAGTCAGCTTGAGCTGGGCCTTATTTGGTTCTTCTGCAGTTTCTGTCTAGCCCCACCAATGCCAATACACTACAGTGTGAGCAATGTGACTTCTAAGAGAGAAGGAAGACCAGCTGTGTCCTGAGAGGAAGTGTTAGTATGAAAGGAAACAATGAGCAACCGGTACTAACTGGGACCTTGTGACTGCTTGCTTCAATATTGAGAATCTTATTTCAGTAATATATACTCTTTCCTCTCATTCCTTTCCCCCATCATTTCAAACAAAAGAATTCCTGTTGATATCAAGGCCAAAGCATTCCCATGTGCATCAGCTTTGGGAAGCTTTGCAGCTGGATAAAATACAGTGGAACTCCTACTATGGCCTTTCATGCGACGTGGCACATCCAGATCTCTTTTCCAGTTTCTGATATCCACAAAAGGTGAGAATATATTCTTGACTTCTCTACCCTCCATCAACTTTGGTTGAAGTTTTACTCTTTCTCCAAAACAAGGAAAGGGGAGACTTTAAGGATGGGCTAGGCTCACCATCCTTTGGTACCTAGAGAACCAAGATAGAAAAAGTGAAGCTTGCTCTGACCTACCTGCAGTGCTCTTTCTCAGGCAAAGTCCTCAGTAAAAGTTTTTCCCCACGAAAGGCCTTAAGAATTTGGTGCACTATTTTTGAACTTCATAAGAAAATTGATTTTCCCATCCAAAAACCTATATAGCTATTATATAGCTCTAGTGGTTTTCACAAGATTTGTTTCACTGACTGAAGTACAAGTAACAAACAATGAATTCAAGTAGAATGATCTCTTGACTTCACTCCATCTTCAGTCTGTCAGTGGCTGAAATGGTAACAAACGTAAGAGTAAACAAAACAGTAAATCTCTTTCAGCTATTAGACAGGTTCTCATCTATTGATAAATCTACATAATCTTCCTTGCTCTAGGCCGCAATCTAGGCATTGCAGACATATCCTCATAAAACCTAAGAAGGAAAGGATTTTTCAAGGCATGTACTGCAGTAATTCAAACTAGATTTACTTCAGCCTTTACCACAGTGCCTTTTTTTTTTCCCCAACACAAGTTAAAAAGAAATTTGTTATTTAGCAAATAAATTTTTATTAAAGAAATGTTAATAAAAATGTTAACTAAGCAAAAAATCATATTTTCAAATGCTAATATTTGATCTTAGTAAAATAGCAAGTGAAACATCAGCTCAGAAAATCCTCAAAGAGGAATAGTGCCCCAACACATTAGAGAAAGCCATTAATCCCTGAAGTCTGTGAAATTACAGACCGAAACATCAGTTGATACATCATCATACACAACATCTTGTCTTCCAGGAATTTATTATTGTTCCAAGAGCCTGTAAAAACTTCCATCAATGAACCCACAGAGTCAAATTCTCAGTTAACTTAAGCCTCAGTTATACTCAGCTCAGTAGAGCAATGTTGATTTACCTCAAATGAGGGTTTACGCAGAGCAATTTCAAATATTTCCCTTGGTACAGAGTAAGCAAAGATACAAATTCATAAGTATACAGCAGAATTTGGTATCTGGCCAGCTTTTAACCACATTTAAAAACTCAGACTAACCCTACAAATTCTAATGCATCTGCTGGGATGGGGACCCAAGTTAAAAATCAACAAATTGAGCATGGAGAGAAATGTTTGCAAGACAGAAGAAATATAACAGAGGCATTAAAAAAACAGAAGAAAGAAAAAGAAGCCAAGAAGTGTCAGTTACTATGCAGAGCAAGCTTTGCTCAGCTGTCAGTGTTTTTCCTCACGCTATAGTGGTTTGAATCATTTTGCAGTAAGCAAAATGATTTTAAAATAGAGATTACTGTAAATGAACAGAGAACTGAGCTTAAACACAAATTGGATGCAAGGTCTGTAGGAGCCAAATTTATCTTACGCTTCTGTAGGGCAGACCCAGCCTGTTTTGTCTGGGTAGCACTGACTACACATGGGTACCTGGCATGTTAGTAACTCCAGGGGCAATCGTGAGAAATTCACTCCATATCCATTTCTCTGTAAAAGAAGTTCCTACTGCCCTGGGTGTTCGTGATCAGGGCACCAATACTGAGGATCCCTTGCCGTCTTGGTTCTCCCTTTTATAATTATAAAAACAAATAATTACTGCTTCTGTAAACTGCTATTTTCCCAGCAACTTGAACAAAATGCTAGTTATTTCAGGTACCAATTAAAGCATATTAGATTTTCTCTGAAATTAATCAGCAATTAAGTGATTCCCATGGACACAATGAGCAAGTTCCAGAGTTCTTAACCCAATACAGAACCAAAATGGCTGGATTTCAAAAAACCACGAACTGATTCTTGCCCACTATAAAAAACTGTTTTTCATTTGGCCTCTACCTCTATTCTGCCGTGTACAACAGCTGAGGATATTTTGCATGGTAACAGATTTATTGATCTAATTTTCCCAGCTCTTCCTGCAACCTCCATGCTCCCTCCCACCAAATCTTTGTACACACTGAATCTGGGAAGTGCTGCAGAACTGCAGTCAGGAATTACAGGTTGGTCAGGAATTACACTCACTGTACTCCCACATTTTTCAAGATCCTAATCCATCCACATTGCATCTTACACACATACAGTGTGACCGTGAGACAGAGTTGAGATCTGATTGGCAGAGCTATCCCAAATGACCATCTCTGAGGGAGAAAACACTATATCGATGCCATTGCCTTCCAGTTATTTATTTTATCCAGTAAATACTATGGGTTTTTTTTTTTTTACAAGTTGTTTTATGGAGAACATGTGGTTTGTGGTCTCCACATTGATGCTAAAGCATAAAATTTATGCTGCACATCTGTCTGCTAAAAACTGCTTTTAAGAATCAACTTCCAGCTGTAAATTAATTCCATCAGCTTACCCCTTTCCCTGCCCCAGTGCCTGGCATAACAGCCATATGATGGTGCTGTACAGTGTGTGCAGGTAACAGGTAAACAACTGGAACACTGGACAACTACCAGACAGATTGTGAGAGTGATAAATAAGGCTTCTAGCAGATAGAAGCTCTTTCATACTTGCCGTTTTCACAAGTGTAAAAAGCATAGATCGCTACAGCAGCTAGACTTATTTCAGCTGTCACTGACAACCTTTGAAGATGCTTACAACCCCTGGGAAAAAGTCAGGGTGCTCTATGACATTTGCAAGTAGGATTTATTAACATCCAACTAAATTGGTTACAGAGACAAAAATAATAAATCAAATTGTGCATCAAGGTGCTCCAACATTATTACAAATTTTTGGAGTAAGTGAAGCAGAAAACAGGAATGATTGTGACTACAGAAAGTTTTCTCAAAAATCTGAAAGTCAGTGATAATTCTAACACATAAGATACCTTTCTTCATTCTCAAATCACTAAAGCCCTATCAAAACAAACAACAAATTCAGTATTTAGCAGCTTTGCATATGTAATACTTCATACATGTTGTATGTTTTTCCAATACTGGAACTAGTAAAATACTGTTAACATAAATACAAGACTGCCTGATTCTTAGGGATACCAACCATCTCAAAGGTGCAGAGCTGAAGGAGCTCATCACCTTTTGTGGATCAACCTCCCAAACATTCCCATAAGTTTTAATACAGCTTTATTTTATACAACAAAAACACCAAATCCACAATTTATATAAAAAACAAACCACTTTAAATGATTTTTTAACACATGGCAACTATTTCTGTGGAAAATTTCTCTTATTGCTTTCAAAAGCTGCAGCAAGAACAGTATCTAAGAACTGAGCAGTACAATACTACATTTGGTGATAGTTACAGCATTCACTAAGTTTCAACAGATAAGCCAGATAACGTGGAGTTTCTGAGGAACCCACAGCTGCTGGAGTAAGTTGCGCTCACCAGTAGCTAGAAAATAGAAAGGATGTTAGTGAATACTGTGAATTTTATTTATAGTAGGCATAATCCATGAATGAAAACACACTTAACCAAAAAAACCCTTCCATTTTAACTTCACTCCTTTGAATCGCGCCATCTGACTCTAACCCTTACAAGATGTATTCCGTTACGTGGAGAAGTTGGATTTCATCCTTCTCTCCATTATATATGCATTGTGAGCCAAGTTTTGCACTCCTCTTCAGCTTGCCCCCCCATACATGTTGTACACAAAGAAAAGCTGTATTGAACAAAATAAGATACGCTGAAAATTTCCTGCTCTGCCAAGCTGGTCATCTAGAGAGATGATGGAAGAGATTTACACAAAAGCAGATGCGAGAACATTAATTAGGAGCATGCTGAGCAGATGTACCTGCACATTTCCATCTCACACTACCATTACCAGGCTGTGGTCTGACTCCAGAGTGCAAGTGGGAAGAAAGTCCTCTTCACAGTCAAGGAAAAGATACAGAAATAGGCCACAATGATTATGGGGAACGTTTTTACTATAGCTTTTAGGCATGATTTGTCATTTAAAAGCTTGTTAGAGTGGACTGTGTTCCTGTTCTGCAGAATTTTTTTTTAATAATGAGAAAATGGGACACTGAATAAGGACTTTTAGATATGAGAGGCCACATAGAAAACCTCAACAGGACTGTAAACAGTTGAGGGCAAGTGGGGGGCATAGGAAGGGGTAAAGTTTTTGTTAGGTTGGGTTTTTTTTGAGACCAGCACTGTACCTTTGTGCCACCCCAAAGCTGTCCCTGGTCGTACGTTCTGGCCCCATGAATTTACGTTCCATTCTGTGCAGTGATCTGGCTTCAACACTAAACTGCCAAATTAACAAGGTGACCTTGTTTGTGACCACCACCTCCTTCAGGGGCCAGGTTTTAAAAGAAACCAGTAATCCTGCTTCAGGCCCTTCAAAGAAAATGTGTTGGTGAAAGAACAGATCTCTAGGATATTTTCTTCTCAAAATTTTGGCTGTTTTCACTCTTCCTTCCATGCATCTAATTTTCTGAGCTCTGTATAAAAAAAACCCAAGTACTTTACTGAATCTGTATTTCAGAAAGCATCTGAAAGAAGTAGATCAGTGCTGGCAAACTAACACATAAAGCATATCTCAGAGAGCAGAGATTCAGAAAGGAATGCAATGATTAATGGTGCACTCCAGCTCCACTCAGTCTAAAGGGCACTTTATGCTTCCACTCAGTCTAAAGTTTGAGTGCTATCAAGAGTAGTTTCCTAAACAAGTTACACTGTTGTTTCATAATCCCAAACAAAAACTGCCCCAAAATCAGAAACTAAGCATCAAGTCTGCAAATCTGGAAGTAGAGCTGTGGGTTTCTGTTTCTATGAACACTATTTCCCTGGATTGATTTTTTTTTTCTTTCTTTGCTGTGTAATTTGAAAACTGCGTCAGTGTTTTAACACCCAAAGGCCTGAGCTGCTCCATCATCTTGACGTAAGTTTATAGTGAATTTTTTAACTTTGTGAATGGGTACACCAAGAAAGGCAATGCTCGATGAGTGCTTTTCAAACTGCCCTCCAAAATCATATTGAGTAACATTTATAAAGTCATTAAATAAGAGAGCTAAAACAGCAGGCAATGGTCATCAGGAAATTTTAAGACTGATCCATTGAGCTGAACAGCTTGGGGATCACTGCTGTGTTGAAAGGAAGGTAAGTTGCCTGAGATGTTCTTTTTACCATTCAGGTAGAAATGGGGGAAAAAAGTCACTCAATGTCAGTTATTAAAATAACAGCTGTCTTAGTTACATTGCAGAAAGCGAATATAAGTTTTGAACCCATTAACACATCTGAAGGTTTGGGGAAGAAAATTACCAAAACTTCATATTTTACCAAGAATAACTGTATATACTAAGGTTTGTGAATTAATATATTTTTATGCAGAAATATACAGAAGTAACATTGAGACAATTTTCTTCCACTTTTTAGTATACACTTGACAGCAGTTTAACAACTAAACCCAATTGTTTCATACAAAAGTAAGCTGGGACAACTATACCGCAGTTAGAACATGGGGTCAGAAGATCATTCACAACTGGTTGCATCAGGTTTGCAGATGTGTAGAGATGTACAGGAGGAGTTATTGTACAATGTTTTGCTTCATGTATTTAAGAAGTGCCCTGGATTATTCTCAGGCATTATTTTTCTGGAAATGCTAGTAAACCTTCCTGATATGGGAATTTTGCTGAAGAAAATTTTATATAAGGCACTACTGAGCCCAGTTCTTCTTGCCATTAATCAAATGTTTTTTAGACATTTTAGATTGTAAGATACACAGCCACACTGCCAGTCTGATTTCTCAAAAATCATGACTCTACCACCGAATATGAGATTAATTTTGTTTGACACCTGCTGATTTTAATGCATTACAATGCTTTAACTTTGTCTTTTGGCCTCTAATCGTTTAATTTCAGATGCTATCAATTATTAGGTCATATGAAAAGTATGGAGAAATCCCCTCCATATACAGAAAATACAAACCCAGCAATCAGATCAGACAGTAATCACAGTAGCTGCCAAATATGATGATGAGCAAGTTTAAAGCATCCTCCACAAACCTTGCTCCCTTTCTTAAAAGTTTTTTTTTTTTTTTCATTTCCCCTACCCTCTTTTGTTGTTAAATTAATGTTATTTCTAGTATAAATGGTAATTACCAACAGCAAGGATAATTACAAATATCGACTCATTTCTGTGCCAAGCTTTGTCAGTTAATACAAGTATAAAACACAGGAAGGGAACAAATCACAAAGAGATCCTCATTTTCCTTGAAAAGCCAAACAGCCCTGAAATGTTAAGATTTCCGTTAGAATCCAAGCCCAGATTTTGCCTTCATATTGATGTGAGCCTTGCCTCGTTGTAAGCTGCTAGCACGGTAATCAAGTCTTTAGAAGACATATTAAATAGAAAGAATTATGCTAACTTCTTTGGTACTAAATTACAGAAATGATAGTGAGGCAGAGTTCCCGGGCAAAGTGAAAAATGGTGAAAAAGCATTCATCTGCCTGTAAGACAATGGGGCTTCAAGATAACAGAAATCAAAATTCAAATATACATCTAATCTGACATCACAGATTTGATTTAAAATGGAAGCATTCATAGTATTTCCTTCATATTACATATAATACATGGATCTATTTTTAATGGGTTTTCTTTAGAACAATGCAGCACCCAGTAAAGTGCAAGCTTTTCCAACCTACTAGTCCTCCTAGGAGTCTCCCTTATCCATGCCCTGTCCAACCATTCCAGTCATAAACCAGTTAAACATGCCAACAACATTTGGGTTTATTTTGTGTTGTTAAAGTGGCAAGTAAGAAAAAGAGTGGTTGGTGGTGACAGGATATAGTTCTAAACTTGGAGACCGCATTGTTGCCATAGAGTCACAGACACATACAACAGACTTGAATAATCATGGGTCAAGCTTGAGTTGCAGATAGGTAGGAATGCAAATTACTCCGTTAATGACTGTGGCATTGGATGGAGAAAAACAAAAATACTGCCCATCTCTATAATCTTCATTCAAAAGTGCAACTTCTGCTACATTTATTTCCTGCTAAGTTTCTGACCTATGTTTTAGTAGTTTCACAAATCTAGCCATATGTATAAAATTACAGGAAAGGGACACAATTGATTTAGTGCAAGACACTTGAATATTTATCTGAACATAACGAACAGAGGAAGATCAAAGACTCCATACATTTCTCCATAAGGCAGATGGTCATTTTTAAGATCTTAAATATGCTGTTTATTTCTTAAGAGGTAGAAAATATCAAAATACTAAGAAAAAATTTCTAGCTTAAAACAATCAGTTTGCTTACTTTTTTTAAAAAGTCTTACTCTTCCAATTTTTAGGTTAATAAAAACAAATGAAGCTATGGAAGCACAGGATTTCGTGCTCTGTCTAGATTTTACTTACTGGAAAAAGAGAAAGCTGCTTCATCTAGTCAGTGCTCAAGCAGTATATACAAAGGATCTCCTCCTCTTGCCCTGTTGAGGGCCATAAATCTGAAGATTCCCAGTGGAAAATTTTGGCGACTCCTGAATTTCTAGCACTACAGTTAGCCGGGTATATTTTATGTATAAGGCAGTAGAACCACTGATGTAAGCTCAGAACTATCTCTTCCATAATGCTAAGAAGAAAGGTAATAGAAACAAAAGCTTATTTAAATCTTTTCTACAGGCAGCAAAAGATCATACTCAAGATTCCAGCAGCAGCTGATAATCTGTTTTAGCAATTTATACCAGCCCAGAGACAGCTGAACTACTCATTGAACTGTGGAAATCTACTTACAGTTTGAGTTACTAAGGCTTGCAACTCTGATTTCTCAGCACAGCTAGGAGATGCTGATGCTACTGTCTCCAATGCAATTCAATAAGGCATAAGTTAACTCAGAACTGACGTTATTACATCTTGGAAAAGTAGTGTAAAAGCTCCTCTTTTCCCTCTCGCTGTTAACATTCAGTACTTTATATTAAATATTTTTATAAAAAGAAGTAAGGGTATTTATACATTCAAACAATCACTGCAATAATCAGAGTAAAGGAAACAAATTACCAGGTTCTAAATTAAGCACAATTCTGGAGCTATGCATACTTGCACACATACACACGCCCCACACATATATTATATGTGTGTGTGTATATATATAGAGGTGTATATATATAGAGATATATTTTATATATACTTCTTTTAAATCAGATCTGAGAATACAGCACAGAATATCTTCACTTAGCTCCTCTTTCACCAGAGGACAGGATTATCCAGTTTGGAAAAACCAGGTTCTTTTCTAAGGTCCATGTAGGTCCCATTGCTCACCCAGGAGTCATCGCTGGATTTCCTATCAAAGATTAAACAAATGTCTTAAATGTAAAACTTGTATTTTCCATACATACACTGTGTAATGCAACGTAGCACTATGCACGGATACCCAATCCAGCCCATGAACCAGGTGCAGTGCAGCTCAGTACAGCCTTCAAACAAGGCAATATGGCTTGGAGAGTTGAACTGGTACGTCTGCACTGGGCCTTGGAGATGCACCTCAGTAGCCTGGTGTTCAGCTGACATCACCACACTTATTTCAGTGTCACATGCCAGTGCTTAGCAGTTAAAACTACAGTCCAGGTTTATTTCATAGTCTCAAAGGCAGCTTCAAGTGGAAAGTGAAAACTTCCCTTTTACCTCTTTGAAGATGGCTCACCATGGTTATTTCATGGAGAGCCTACAGCCCTCAGTCAAGAGGCGAGACTCATTGCACTAGACACAGTAACCTGAAGGAATCAGTCTACTTTTAATCTAGTGTACAACATTTTTGGCACAACAGCAAATTACGTTTCAAGTAAATCAAGGCTTGTGATTTGTTGAAAAGAGAAACCACTATTGAAAAGCCAAATGCATAATTCATATCTACTTTACACATTTTTGCTATAATAGAGACCATGTCCTCACTAGCATTTGGTTTTGTCTTTCAATGGTTGAAGTCTCCTGTTAATCGATTATTTACAACAGGAAGAAACAAAGTACCCTCTGAATGATAATTCTCTCCCTGTGAAATAGGGGAAACGTGTTGAAAAATAGCCCTGGAAATGAAAGCTCCAACTCTGTACACTTCTGCACAAGGCAATCCCACTGAATTTAGAAGTTCAGCAGAGGTAATTAAGCTAAATTCAGCTACTTCACCTTGCTTGAAAGAATCGAAGATGCTACATTCACTCAGGCAAATTCAAACATAGAGTAAATATCAGTCACCATGAAGGCAAAAAAATTTGAAAGAATTCAGGGATGAACTAGTGAAAAAGCAATATATAATCCTGAGTTTCAACTACATCTGGAGTGTTCTACATTGCCAAAATACAAACGTCAAGAATATAGAAGAAACCTGGAAAAAACTGGAGTCTGCTCTAAGGCAGTTTAGAACCAGATCTATAAGAAGAATCTCAATAAATGATAGTATATACTAATTATTATATAGTACCTGAAAAATCTAGGCTGATGCTCTAGATTGTTTTCTTCCAGCACCTTCCGTCGTTCTCTCTGCAGCTGCTCGATCCTCTGCTTTTGCATTTCAGCTCCTTCAATATTCCCTTCTTCTAGGAACCTGTAGTACCAGGGGTGATAAGAGACACAATTGGTGCTCCTGTCCCCCACCTTTGCCAGGTCCTCTAGAGCTCCAGAATCTAATCTTTACCTTTCGAACACTGAACTGCCTGCTGTAAACAGCTATATCTGCAGACAACTGCACTATCAAAAAGCAATTAAGGAAAAGTAACTCTTATAATAAGCTCAGAGTCATCATTACATTCCTTTCCTTGGAAGTTAGCAACAGTAGAAATTCAAGCGTCTCAGTTTCTGGCTGTTGAAACACAGAACGTCTGGTACCTGAACTACTGAAGTTTTAACATTTTTGGAAAAGCAGTTATCTAAACACTGAAGCATCCAAAAATCAATTTTAGGAAACACTGGTCCACAATGACTATACCATCTCTTGGTAAGTGATTAAAACATCTAATTTCAGATGCACATTATCGTAGAAATGGAAACACGCTGCAGGTATCTACACTAGATAGTCTGGATCTTAGGGTAAAGTGAGTGTACAGAAGATTAAAAACTGAGGAAGATATTTAGGACAGAAAACTTCTTACCTTTGGTCCGGCCTAAAACGTGTATCGGTGGATGGGAGCAATGACCTAGTTTGCAGATCCAGTTCATTTAACTCCAGTGCAAATTGAGTAAATCCATACCACTGTTCATAACCTTTAGGCATTGGATCTACAGAAGAAAAAAGTACATTCAGAATTCCAATTAAATGCTTTTATCTCTAGAAGGAAAATTCCAAGCTCCCTGAAGTCATTTGTTCATCTCTCAACTGTGGTCTCAATTCTGGGGGAATAAGAGGTTTTTAATAATGTGACAAAAGAGAACATCCCCCTTGATAATTGCATTGCAACAAAACATATTTTTGTTCTCTCAGCTGAATCAGAGCACAACTGTGAGGAAGGCCATGCTATTATCGTAGTACATTTTCAAACTACAATAGACAAAACCTAAGTTTGGGAGAAGTTCAGATATAGCTGTCATTACAGAATTGAGCTTTGTGGGCTATCCTCCAATGTTTAATACATGAAATATATCACACTTCTCTACAAAAAAGTGGGGGGGTTGGTTCCTTTTTTTTATTTTTTTTTACTTCCTTTTAGAGTCCTCAATACCCACTTCATGCCCAAATAGGAAAATGAGGGAGAATGAAGAAAATGCAGGGAGTCATGGGATTAAGTTCTCCATATTATTTAAGTTAAATGATGCATTCTTCTGGTCTAAATTTTAAATGCTTGACAAAAATCTAATATTCCACATAGAAATAACAAGAAGTTGAGGCCTAATAAAGAGATTAAAATAGTGAGCTTATTCTCAAGCACATCTTAAGTTCTGTACATTAGCCATTCTCATCACTAACTTGCTCTCCATATGCAGTTCGAAGATGAAGTCGTCCCACAGTATAAACTGTCATGCCACTTCCCAAAGAGTCGATGCACAACTTTCCCAGCTTTATCCATGACACTGCCTTCAATCTCATGTGCATTTGGATTCCAATACTTCGCCTAGAGTTAGAAGGAACAAGGAGAAAAAAGGTGCATAAGAGATCAAGTGTGAGTGATTTTGCCATGTCAGTAGTACCATGCTGTAGAGTGGTTTTCTGAAAACTATTCATTAAGCTGTGCATTACAATATCGTATGCAAACACTTGCTGTTAGTACTAGTAATCAGTTTATTAAAATACTAATGTTGAGAACTGTATTTATTTATTTTGTTTGCCTTTTTTTTTTTTTTTTTTTTAGGGGCAGTACTAGGTGAAGCATAGCTGACCTTGAATTTTGCCCAATGACAGGTAACACTGATTTAATATAGATCTTCCCCAAATTCGCAGAAGAGAAGGAGAAGGAACTGATACGGTTAGCTCCACTTTAGACAATTTACAATATCAAAGATGTAAGATTTGCAGGCTCTCAATCTTTAAAATTTGAACTCTAAACATCCACTGCAACTCTGCAAATACATTACAGTACTTTGAAAGAAGTATTTGGAAAAAAAAAATCACCTTAATGCTTCTTAGAAAGCACAAAGTACTCAAGAAAACAAGTAAGAAAAGGAAACTTTCCTTCTGCTGCTGAGCATGCCATGCTGCATAGTTATGCTGAAGTGCTTAGCTTGTATCTGTACGTTCTGTTTCTGTGTAAAGCACAGCCTTTCTCCAGCAATCAGATACAGGATATACAGGTTAAGGTAAGTCTCCTAGCATACTTTGCAAAACTATTTCTCAGGTTTGAAATTTTGGCATTGTTTTAGGTTTCCACTGATTTTCCTTTACTAGGAAGAAGTCATCTATTGCCAAAATCTAACTTTAGTTTCAGTTATAAGGGTATTTTCTGAGGAAGTTATGCCTTGATGACTTCTACTGAAGCAAAAGCTTTGAGTAACGCCACAACCTCTCACTTAAGCTCCTCCAAGTACCTGCAAAGGGCAGAAAAGAGCATCAGGTGAAGCACCCCACACAAGCACTGGGTCTACTACTACAAGCTGCTGAATGAATATGACCACAGCACATGCCAATGCGTTAGCAGGAGGCATCTGGTAAACCACCGTCAGTAGACACCTTGTGCCTACCTCTCTCATCAAACAGAGTAGATTTTTCATCATATTTCTTCCCTTCCTTTCCCCATCCTTTTCTGCATCTCAAGTGGAATCATTCAAGAAAGCTGTTGCTTCTCTTTCTTGTCTGGCTCTACCTAGTGAGCAGCAGTTCCTTCAGAGTTAAAGTTTCTCAAAGAATCACAGGCAATTACAGCAGAACTATAGGAAAATACAGCTTGTAAGCAGTTGTACTGAGCTTCAGCAGAGAGCATCCACCTACTGCTGCATCTGTTGGAAAAGGCACTGCCAACATTGCTGCAGTTACTGCTGTGGTTACCTTTATGAAAGTCAGTTTGCAGTGGCAAGTGTCATCGTTAAGATTTTTGATGATGATCTCTCCGTAGTGTTCAATCCATCTTTGCCCACTTAAGATGTTATGGATGCAAGATGTCACCTTGTTCCATGCAAAATGGTCTTTAAAACTATAAGAAAAACACAAAAAAAAATCTCATGCCATGTTCAAATGAGCTCATAAACTTGTGAAAAAAATTTGCAGAGAACTTGATTAGAAAAACCCCATAAAACAATTTTTTTTTTCTGGAATGCCTCATCATCTTGTCCCACACCTTCTCAAAAACAAAATCTATGACAACAATCCTTTCTCCCAGAAAACCCTTTCCACTTCTACTATAAACATTGGTCTTGAATTCAGTTCTCTCTCAATTTACTTGTCCCTCTTTACCAGTTTTAAGTTTCCAAAAGTAATCATTCCAATATCTTCTACTGGCTGAAAAGCCCATTTCACAGCTTCTAACACTGTGGCAATTGAAAATACAAGGACATGGGCCACTGGAGCCAACAGAAGACTGAACGGAATGAGCTTGGCTCAGGCTTTCAAGGCTGAGCCTATGTGTGTGCTTTAGGCAAGAGCAAAAGTTCTCACCAGGTATTTCAAGATGCAGTCGCACACTGGAACACAGCAGACAAGAAGAGATGAACAAAAACTATCCTACTATATCGCAATTTTACCCATTTAAAAGAAAAACGCATGCTTAGTTGCTTAGTCTAATGCGTGTTAAGTTCTTGGGTTGTTTTTCTTTTTTGTTTTTCAGATGGCAGAATAATTAATTTTTTAAACTCTCTTTGGAAAACAGATTTAATTGGAACATTACACAACCTTCAGACCTCTGGTTCTGCAAGCATGATGGATACAGGCCAAATTTTAAGGGATTTTAATTATTGATCTATAATGGGCACTCTGACAAGAGAGTGTAGAACATTGCAGATTTTTATTTTTTAGAAAAAAATAAACTGTACTCAACACTTAACTACAGTGGCTGCTTACTTCCTTTGATAATAAACACCAGATATGCAATTGGTCCTATTTATCACTTACAATAATTATTTCTGCAGTAATGATTGCTGTCAGCCTCACCTACAGACCAGTACCCCATGATGTTAGGGTCTGTACAAATACAGGTACAAAAGACAAGAAAAACACCACCACCACACCCTCCCCCAAAGCCATATTCAAGCAAAAAAATTCATAGCTTCCTCTACCATGCAGTTTTTCCCTGTGAGTTTAAAATGCATGATGCTTGAAATTCAACTGAAGTATGAAAATACCAACTTTGTTTTTTTTCAAGACACACAGGAATGATGGTTTTTTATAACCTTTGGAAGAGTTAGTGCTTCTGGTTTATGCTTCTGGTTTTGATTTGGTGTTCTTTTTCTTCCCCCCTGTTTCTAAACTAAATCATAATCACCAGTTCTTCCAAAGGTCTAATACGGCACAACACAGCTTGTTCTCATCCAGACAAACGTGGCTCCAGTGTGCGCAAGCATGCCTGTGCCTGTGTGTGAACAGCAATGCACGACTGCAGCACTTACGCTGGAAGAGTTACATGTGTTGTACCAACTGGAACAATTTCCATGGACTTTCCCCAGAATTTGTTTTTCCATCTTACATCTGAAACAGGAAGAGGGAAAAAAAGAAAAAAAAAAAAAACAAAAAACAAGCTTAGTCATAGGCATGGGTGAATCAATCTATTTCTGGGTTCCACTGTATTTTCAAGAAATGCAAAATAACAAAGTGCTGTGGACCTTTTGGGTTTTGGGGTTTTTTTAATTTTCATTACATTATTGGTTATTTAGCAAAGTAACAGAGGTTTAAAAGTCCTCTCAAAAACTTTTGAAAAAGACAGGGATTTGAATAAGCTATAGACAGCATATATTTCTCTGCAATTCAGTTGCTAGTGAACAAATGCAGACATTTCCAAAAACAAAGCAGAATTTCAAATACAAAAATAAAGCAACTAAGAACATCCACAGTGAAGAATGTTTCAAAGGGCACAAAATTGCAGAGGGATTTAGTCTAACTTCCTCTGTAAGTTTAACTAGCCTTTTAAAGATCTTGTCTGAATCACAGAAAGACATGTCCAAGTCTCACGTCATTTCTCCAAAAAAAAGATGAGAAATCTTAATACAAGTTTAGCCAAATGTATTGAGCAAAAACACCTGGAAGAGAAAGAAACATGGGCAGAGAAGCACAGCAGAAGGGATATAGAGTTAAATTAGGCTAGATATTCACGCAGTAAGTTTCATAGTAACTTCAGAGCTCAGGGAAATAGTATCCTTGCTGTATTAGACACTAGGAGCTCCATTCCCTGCCCAATCTGAAAAAGAGGGAAAAAATAATCTCTAATCTGAAAAAGGTACTAGTACTAACCAAAACACTGTTTCCTATGCAATTGTGGAGGGAAGCTGCTATACTGGCTGTGAGATAGATGCTCAAACTGTAGTTAGGAGATGACATATCTTCCGAGTATATATCTTCAAGTGATAGGACTGATCCACATCAAGCTGCCTACCATTGCAAAGACATCGGGCAGAATTCCTCATGAAAAAAATGATCTTTTTATTATCACTTGCAAGAAGGATTTTTTTTTTTTTTTTTAATTTTGAAGTTTGATGCTGGACCAGCATCCTTAGTGACAGCAATTCTGTTGTCATTCTATACTGCACAATAAGAGGTTCAAAACTACCTTGACTATGATGGCGTTGAGCTGAATTCTGTACTAGCTTTCTCTCTACTGCAGTGGATAGAAGAGAAAGGGCAAAGGCACACCCTGGCGAATTTAACAGTTAAAATGCATTATCAGACTGTGTTATGTTCTACATTCTCATAAACAGCACAGCTGTCCCACAGAGATCAGTACATGGGAAACACGTTGGGAAGCAGTGTGTAACTTGATCATGCACAAATTTTAGGACAGCTAGGAAAAGTGTTATTTTCAAAGCTACGCTCAGATTAGTTCAGGCACAGATGCTGTAATAGTTGGAACTTTCTATTCTGCATTTCCATTGTTTATATGTCCACACTCCTTTACAAAAGCAGAGTCAGCTTTGTAAGTCAGGGAAAAGATTTCCAAAATAACTGTCCCTGTCAGAACTCAGTCTTCGGGCTCACTAGAGATGATCAAGAGATTTCTTGATGTTGAAACAGATGAACTAAGGTCAGTGTCTGGTGGGATGACAGCGCTACTGTGGCAGCGTTGCTGAGGACTGTCTCCTTTTCAGCTGAGGAGATAACATGGTAAGTGAAAAGATCTTTGCACTCAAAGAACTTATCTCACTGACAAGCTACCTTTGTGATTAACTTGATGTTAATCTTTCCACCTAAATTAATATAGCCCCATAACAAGAGGCCACAAAATTTACAAGTTGCCTTGACATTGGAATAAAAGAATAAAATCATTGTCTAGATTTCCCATAAGCTCAGCTATCCACATTTAAAAACAAAACAAACCCACAAAACCCTGTAGTACCCTGAGTCTCCTGTGCTCATCAAGACCAAATCTCAGACTCTCTCATTGATCAGATTCTCAGCTCTCATCTTCACAGAACAGCTTTGTTCTCTAAATGCAAGTGTTAAAATATTTGAGTGACAACCATTGTCAAATTCTGTTAAACGAATCAGCCTCATGAGTTTTCATCAAGACAGGCTGCTACCTAGTCTTATTTATACAGTATTCAGTTACTGAGTAAATTTTTGGTCACCTCTGCTTTTTGCTAAGAACAGAAGGACTCTTGTCCCTGTATTTGTTTACAAAGCAAAGAATTATATTGAATAATGAAATCCAGACGAATGACAGAGTTCCAATTTCTGTTCAGTATGGCTCCATCCGTAATAACTATAATCAAGTCAGTAGAGTCAATCATAACAGAATTAAAGGTTATAATATGGCTAGACTGTGAATTCAAAAACCTCCAGGTGAAGGACTTCAACTGAGTTAAGAGGTGCAGTTATGTTCTGGGTACGCTCCAGAAACATCTAACCACACAGATACTGTGACCAGCTGACAACTGCATTACACAGCAAACAAAACTCCAAAACAGTTTTATTGGAACACAATGTTAGTAATCAAATAGCACAAAATCTTACATACAGTAATAATGCCAGCAAAGAAAGACCCAGTAAACGTATTTATGCTTGCTGTCACGTTCATTTTGGGAGGTTTTTTTCCATAACAGGTTTATAAGTTCTGTCAAGGCTCAGGATGTAACTTGTAGTTTTTCAAGCTATGTTCTAGCTTGTTTGTTTTATAAATAGCTTGAGGTATAACTCTTCTTTACTAAAGAACTCCCCTCCACCCCCCAAAAAAACCCACCAAGCAAAACAACCCACCAAACCTGATTTTAAAGAACTGCAGATATTTGTACATGAAAAGAATAATCAATTAATGTTATTAAAAAAAAAAAAAAACAAAACCAAACAACCTTGAACATTGTTATTATGGCAGAACATCCAAATAAGAAGCATGCAAGAAGTATAGGCTAGCACTTCTTCAAGTCATTCTAATACAATTTAAGCAGGAAATTTCACCTTTTCCCAATTTCTGGATATTTCATGTTAGACATCCAATGAAAATACTATGAACATTGTAAAAATAAATGATAGACTGAAGAGTTACCTTGCCAAAAAGCAAAATTCACAGACTCAGCGTGACATGCAGAAATAGGTGGATGGTGACTGACCTAATAGCACAACATGAAAAGAGAAAAAAAAAAAGATGGCTATATTAACACTTGAACAGTCATTTTGGTTGTTTTTTGTTCCCCCTCCCTTCGTTTTCCATTCATATATGGCACTTACAAATTCAACATTTACTTTCCTTTTGCAGTTGTGTCCTGAAGGGGGAGTCAGTGAGATTTATAAGGTACTGAGACCTAAGAAGCCTTGAAAGAAATGGGAAGCACTTCTTTTAAAAGGTCTGTGAATTGTGTTCATCGAGTGAAAATCTAACTATATGTTTTGTACATTGTCTCTAATGTGATAATTAGATTTACCCTTAGGGTTCCCTTAATACATTAATGGAAGCTGTCCTTCAAGCACAAGACAAAAATAAAAAAAAAGAGGCCAAATTCTTCTGTACAGTAAATACCCTCAAGACCCTGACTCTGAGGGAGGAGACAGCGATCACCCTCTCTGAGGGGGCCACAGGTGGAGAAATCAAGCCATGAAATTCCATCTAGCAACCACTACTACTGTGGTAGTGACACCTCAGGTGTTTCTAGTGCGAAACTCTAACCATGCACGCTGCAGTTTATCAGCTGCGGGTAATAGCACATACATGAATTAGGGCAACCACCAAAATAGTAAAGCAACTTCACAAAGTGAAAGCAGCCACTCCTCCATGGCTGGCTGTAAATTCTCCCTTCTGGGTGAACATGATTAACAATTGACCAGGACCAACTCTTTGATGCGTGATGCCTACTGTTCTTTTCACAGACAACTTTATTTTCAAGTCAAATTGGTATTTCCCACTATGAATTTAATTTCTTAACTACCTACATGCCTCATAGGCAGTTTTGCTTTCTTCTTTGTTACTCATTTTGCAAATCTATTATCATGCATTTTTTCTGCAGGCATCCAGTTATTTACTGAACATCCTCTACTTGGTTAAAAAAAGAGAAAAGTACTAATTACTCTTAGCTATGCCCTAATCCACCAAGAGCAACATACTCTCTCACACACTGCACCCAGATTAACCCCAGATGTCACTGTAATTCATAGGTTAAACTTAGCTCTCACTTAAACTGTTATAATTCCAGAGTAAGGTCATGGAGCTAAGTGGAGTTATTCTAACCTTACTCCCATAATAGAACAGAATATCTGTTATTTTGTACATTTTGCTTATCTATTTCATGGATTATATACTATCTGCACTAACAAGTTATCTAGAGTAAGCATCAAAATGCTTGCGCAAACAAGCAATAAGCAACAGCTCATGATGCAAAGAGAAATATTTAAAGCTTGCAAACTGCATGAAACTTCTTTCCTCCTATACCATCCTCCCTTCCTAATTCTCCTCCACCCCACACTATTACAGTAACTTTACACCCTATAAACTCAACTATTGTTCTAATAAGTGCATAACACCCCACACCCCCTCATGTATTAAAATTCCTTTTTAGAAAAAGTAGCCTTTTTACTGATTTATCCAATATTCAGGGGAAAAATCTCTTCCTTTAATTCAGTCTAACATTAAGCTCAGTACCAACCTTTATTTACTACTGCAGTGCTCTATACACATCATCTTAGAACTGAAGTAACACAATGAAGAACCGGATACGTTACTTGAACTTTAAATTTGATTCTTGCTTTGACTGTTTTGCTCCCCCCACCTTATTTTGACTCTTGCCCGTGACATTTCCCAAGACTAAGGAAAGATAACATAGGACTCCTGTTTGTCAGTTTTAAAACTTAAAAGTACAAAATGTTGTATCTTCAGAGGTGGTCAAAACCACTTTTCTTTTCCTAAAGGAAGCCTCTTAGAAGGCTTTCTCTCATCAAATTTCTAGGTTGTACACCCTTGCCAACTGCACTTTTTATAAATTTTTTTGTTATGTTTAGACAGAATGAGACAGCTTTCAATCATTCTTACTGTGCTAAGTACCAGAATATTTAAGTTTTAACTCTTTGTAACATATGTCTCAAGCTTAGCAATTCTGGTAACTTGCCTGGTTTAAATTTAATATTTTTCACCCATACTTAATAATTATTCTCCTATTTGGAAATTATTTTCATAAACCCTCAGACCTTGATGTGTTGTATACATCTTTCACCTACTAAGCTGTGGTACCAGATTTGAAAGGCTTACCTCACAAAGTATTTGGGCAGGAAGCAGAAATATTCATGGTGCCACAAAAAATACTAGCGATTGACTGACTTACACAAGGGAAATATTTGTTACAAAATAAGACATTAAACAGCTGAAGATACAGTATTTTTAATGATAGCACACAAAAGAAAATGACAAGAACATGAATGCTTGTTGCAGCTGTGATCAGATTTCAGCATGGGGAATTGCACTCTACTTAATCAAGTTATCTAGTTACTGGAGTAGGCAGCCTGCCAGCCTTTGCTTCTCATGTGTCAGCTGTTGGTTGTCATGTTCCATCCCAGAGTTAGTAGACTTTCCTCAAAACCCAATTTCCCTCATTTATAATTCTGCAGCGTCTCCTGAGTTTTGCTGGGCTCAGGTTATGCACAGTAATTTCGTATTTTGCCTAATTCCAGAGGATTCCAGCCATACATTTAGAATTAAACAGTGTATCAAGTAGCAAATCTAAGGGCTGCAGCATACAGTACCTGTTCCGCAAAGAACTGGAAACCCTTATCTTCACGAATACATTCATAGGTTTCTCCAAGCACAGGATTAAATGGCTTACTTCCAGCTCGGTAGTAACTGGATGCATACGCAGAGACTGCAAATGCAGCTATATACACCTGGGAACAACATATGTGGAATTTTGATTCATGAATTTACCACAGCCATGCACAATTTTTGCTATACATTCTGATTTAACAGAAGGGGGAAAAAAAATAAGGTCTTATCCTGACATCAGATTCTGTATTTTCCCCATCATTTGCAGACTACAAGCATGCATGCCTCCTGCAAGTTAAGCACTAGCTCATGCATTACAGAATTATTCAGTTTTCAGAGAGTCATTCAATGGTCATGGGATGGAGTTATTAGGGTCAAACACTGCAAAGTTCATCAGCTGAAAACAGTATTTCTGAAAATTGTTTGAAACAGCTTAGCATTCTGCAACACAGTTCAAAGCAGGAACCTTAAAAATTACTGTTAGATTTTGTATTATAACTGGCTTGTACAGTTATGGTCTGTGATTCTATGGATCTACCAACTATCCTTTTCCTAAACATGGCACAGGAAGTATTGGATGAGTTTTCACCGGGTTTGCTATTTCTAATGCAGTTTGAATTGAATTGCCTGTTATCTACTGTGTGCTATTACCTAATCATAAAACTGTTCTTGCTTATAATTGAGACACAGGTAACCAACCCAAATTTTTGCAGCCAACTCAAGCATAATTCCTCCTAAACTTGAGGTGTTCTTTGATTCAGGTTTCTCTTGTACCATTTTTTCTCCCTTTTCATTCCCTTTTCCTCATCTTATGAAAGTGTAGATGCTCTGCTTTCACAATTTCAGGAACTGAATCCACTTCAGAATGGCTCTTTTATGAAATATTGCAATTACTATGCAACAGCTAGCATTAATTTTGCCTCAGGAAATTCTCAAAGGCAAAGTATACTCCATTCTGAGGTAACTTCCAGATGCTTGGGTGTGGGAAGGAGGGAAAAGGCTTCTTTTCAGTCCCATATGAACAACTACTGCTCATTTCCTTTTCCTTTTAACTTACGTTCTCAAGAGAACAAAACAAGCTATGCACCAAAAAGCCCAGTTAATAGCCACACACTTTGTCAGAAGGTGAGAACAGACACTAAATTGTAACCCTTGCACTGTCAGAATGGAGCAAGAGGCTTTTCAAACAGCAGTTATAATATGACTGCTTACATTCATTAATAACCTCATTTTAAGGTAAGATATATTGAGTTGCAAAGGCATAATTCAGTTTAAGGGAAAATCCATAGCTTCCATTTAAGAGAATTTAGAGAGCTTTTAGTTGTTTATTTACAGGCTTACATGTTAAGTAGCTCTCATGTACCTGGAAGCAGAACAACAAAAATGCATTTTTCCCTTGTTCTTCTGCCAAATGCTGAATTCAGGGTTCTGCACTGGCAGATGACGACACCATTATTGTACCAAATATACATTCATGTTGCCTGGTTTTGAGATCCTCAACATTTTGGATCAACACCAAACCTTCACAAAGCCAGTTAATAAAACTAACGGAGTTTATTTAGTTAATATAAAGCTATCACAGTAGCGTAGGGCTGGAAGATCCAGCATCCTCTATGCACAAATGTGTTACTAGATTAGTCACCCTTACAAAAAGATATATTGTAGCTTTTATACTCAAGAGGGAAGTAGTTCAACACCCCTCACACACAACACACACACCCACCCACCCCACCCTGTCCCTTTTGGCTGTAAATTTTTAATCTTGCTGATTAAGACCTGCAAACCAGAACTAAACCACTACATTGTTTAAACTTGCAGGACAGCAAGGTACTTGAGCAGAGACTTGCTGACAAAGCAACAGAAATTATGGTGAAGAGTCAAA
This sequence comes from Balearica regulorum gibbericeps, assembly GCF_011004875.1. Classification (NCBI taxonomy): domain Eukaryota; kingdom Metazoa; phylum Chordata; class Aves; order Gruiformes; family Gruidae; genus Balearica; species Balearica regulorum. The sequence goes on along the minus strand of NC_046185.1, from coordinate 132,411,181 downwards.
AATAGCAGGAATGTAAGTATGTACAGACACGTTCGGAAAGTCTGCCTCTCTCAGCTGGCAGAAAAACAGAACAGAACATCTTCATTTCTTCAGCAGATTGGTTTTATATATATATTCTAATTATATCAAATGTTACTAAGTATTTGGAATAACATATTTACCATTCGTTCAAATGGGTTAGGAGTATGTGCTGCTTTATCTAGTAGTTGACTGTACTCCAGCTCCTCGCAGAGACGCTGAAGGGTGTTAAGTGGCTCATTTAATTCAACAGGCATGGCCACTTTGGAGAGATCCTTTCCTATGTTATTTCTCAGGATATTCCATAGGCTGATGTTACTTGTATTAGGACATGGAGCTGGTAAACATGTTCTCCGTTTAGAATTGCATCCAATTCCACTTTCAGAAATACAGTCTGAAAAGGAAGTGGCAGAACAAGTCAATTCACTGTTCATTCAGTTCCATCCCCTTTGCAAACATACACTGAAATGCAACCATCTTTCTTCTGTCAAAACTTCCCTCCACCCTCACAATTCATCAAAGTATTTCACTTGTGGTTTGAAGACAGCCTGTTATAAAAATGATAAAACTAAGAACAAGATTTTAATTTCTGTATGTTGACTGAGGTAAATGCCAGGTACAAAAGATGCATAAAAAAATTACCTTCCTTCCCCTTAAAGCCTATAAGAAAGGCTCAGGCTTTCCATTGAATTTGAAAGAGTAAATATTATAACTATTTTATTTGTAATGGAGATGGATTCCTATCTAAGTGACATTAAAACCTCCCTCCTTGACAGAGCTTCAATTAAGTTGACACTTCTTAGAAGGCAAGGCGTAACTTACAGATCCAAGCATAACAACAACTCCTACCTATCTTTTCCTACTTTTTTTGGATACTCCTACCAGGGAAATTTACTGCACTACAGATTTACATGCAGATTTTTCCTTAGTGCTCCCCACAATGCTTAGCATTTAAAAAATTTTAGTGATGTTAGCTATTAGATACTCCCACACATTGGTGGAGAAATGGTCCGTTTTAAAGGTGGAAAAGCTGATGCAACTGTGGAGCTATGGGTTTGCTGAAGATTAAAAAAAAAAAACCCAAACTAAAAAACCCAACAAAACCAACCCCAGAACTCATGTCAAGAGTCCTTGACATGAATATCTGAGGTCTGTGTTGCTATGACACAGCAATTGGGACAGGATAAATACTTCTAAATGTGCCATAAAATGATTTGTGGCATGATCAAAATAGAGCTACAAGCTTCTGCAACAGGCACTAGTCTGAAATTATTACATTGCTTAGCTGTACGTCAGTCTCATTTCAGAGAGGAATACAGTTGCCACTATAAGAACATATTTTATCTTTACACATCCTTAAAAGCACCTTAGGAAGCTCTTGCCCTACAATCAGTTCAGGTATAGCCCCAGTCTGTCAACCCCTGTCCTCATCTGGCTTTCCTCACAAAGCTTTGTCTTAGAGGAATTAAAACAGCACTGAGCAGCACATCTTTTCTGTGCTGCACACGCCCAAAGAATCCCTGCCCTTAAATGCACGACTTCAACCAGTATTTCCTCTACTGGTCCACTGACGTAAGGATGATATCAGCAGTGCTTCTAACAGTGACAAAGTACAGATAACCGCAATGACTAACTTCTTCATCAGGGCCATGTGTGCTAGTCCATGCCTCAGATGAAGGTTTTCAAGTGTAATCAGCAGCCTCAAAGTTTTGAGGAAGAAGTTTCTATCTTTTCTGCCATTTACAAACTTAAGGTCCTAATATCTCATATGGCTGAGTTACTGTAACAAGGACAGGTGAACTATTTGCAGTCTACTGGCTATCTCTTTCTTTTTGCATAAAAATGGCATGGGCACTATGAATCAAGAAAAATCTACGTGGAACAATTATGCTGTTAAGAATTAAGAGGTTGGCCCTTATACTTCCCTCTTGGAAGAATTTATTTAATATCAGAAGAGGCCAAAAAGGAGGATGCCTCCTTAGATGCCTCAGGGCCAATGGGATCTCTGGAGAGGAAAAATGCAAATGCTAAAGATTTATCTTTGTTCAAAAGAGCTCTCTGAAATAGGATTTGGCTATGTCCTTTGACAGCTTCTGATTAAAAGCAGAATACTAATTGACTGAACTACATATCTGGACCAGCCCATTAATTGGGGTAAACTGTTGGCAAAACAAAGTACAGAAACAACTAAGATATTCAGATACCAAATTTTCTATATCGTGAAGTTTGCCCTCCCTGAAAAGAAAAGCCCATGCAGTTCTGGTTTGCAAGAACTATGACAAATGGCCAGCAACAATGCTGAAGGAGATTAAGACATCTGACCTCCAGCTAGACTCAATGACTTTTAAGGCCAGAGTGAACCATTATCATCTGGTCTGACCTTCTACATTACAGTGGCCAGAGGATTTTATCATAATCCCACAATTTATGGTTCAGCTAAAGCCCTGTAGGAAAAAGACATCCTGTTTGCTATTAATGGGAGTGGCAGGCTGCCCAAAGCCCAGAAATAGCAGGTACCAGAAGCATGTGGAGGTGCTGCTAATACTAAAGAGCTTCAGTAATAGCCTTTGTTACAAGAAGATGAACAGCCACACTAGTACAGTTTTCTAAGGTCTAGATCCTGAGATAAATCAATTTGCATTCTTTCCTTTAAAAAAATAAAAAAATTAAAAATCTTAATTTTTAAACAGTTATAGCATACAACAGATCTCTAGGCATTTCAAACTACCCAAGTTCATAGGGATCCACTGGTCCTTGGAAATGATCAGGAAACAGCTGCTAGTAAGAAACCATCGTTCAGCAATTTTGAAGATAAAAATATATTGATAGAGTGGGAAGAACGTTGTGATTAGCTGAAAGGAGTTGAAGGCACAAAGCCAATTAGTCTGTTATGACAAATTCTTCTCCCTCTTTCTTTGATTCTGTCTCTAATTAGCAAGACAGTTAAATAAGCATATGTACTAAAAAGACTATCATGATTAAAACATGCAAAAAAGAAATCCTTATGGTCATACACCAGGCCTGCCAGTGTGTAATTATTCTAATGTTCCTTTAAACACTGAGTTCTGCTAAAAACAACAGAACTGTGAATGGGGTTGTTAAATCACAGACTGAAAAAACAGAGTCACAAGAAGAAAATTACTTTCAGAAAAAAAAGCAAGCAGCTAGGCCTTGCTACTTTGAAAAAGTCTGTGGCCATGACAGGAATTTAAAAGGAATGGGAGTTGCACCAAAGCAGCCAAGAAAATAGGTGTTTCTCTGCTGATACAGAGCCACCATCCGCTTAATCAACATTTCCCAGGCCCTATTAATTAGATTAGCCAGAATGTGTTGTTCAAAACTAATCTGAGGCTGTAAGAGAAAACACACAGGCTAATGACATCTCAAAACCTGTAATATCAAATTATTTCCAGTAAGAGAAGAAAAAAAATATCCCAAAAATAAACAAACAAAATTCTCAAAACATGGTATAATAAAACACTGAACTTACCTAAAGTTTGTCTTTCATTCTCCATGTCATTGCTTAGGTTATCTTCCGAGACATTATCACTGATATCACTTACGTATGAGTCATCATCTGATACCTGAGTGCGGGGTGGGGAAATAAGCAAGATACATCACTCATTAAAGTAACCCCGTATGCACGTGAAAATTGTTACTTTCAGATGCGATTATTATTTTAATAGATTTGAACTGTTTAAGCTGTGTTTCAGTATTACAGGAAAGTACTAAGTCGTCCTATGAAGACACAATTAAGTTTGGAAGAGATCATCATCATTGAAAAGTCAGCTATTCTTTTAGTTGAGACATGCTTCATCTTCTTCGCCCCACAGGTAAGGCAGCTTTCCTCATAGCAAAAGCCAAGGTTTTATGGAGTCAGAGAGAGGTGACAAAATGAGCTATTAAGTTTCAATATGCATGACATCAACCCCAAGGTACATACAGGTACCACAAGGATAGGTATGAATATATATGTCTATGATACAATTTCTTAAGCACCTGTATAATGACTTAAGGCAGGCAGTACAATATACGGAGTATCTGTATACTAGCTACCTAATTGCCATTTGCCTTAATGTGCACATGACGCTTCTCCATAATAATTGTTACATTTTACTGTGAAGATACAATGACAATAAATACATGCAGCACATTAATTTCTAAATGTTTTGAAAATTTTAATTTACTGGCAGTCATCTGATGTGCAGTTAGCACTCAAAGTCTGCATGTCAAGTAGCAGATAAGAAACTACATCAGAATGATGTCAATCTTTATGCTCAGACCTCATTTTCTGAAGAGCTAGCAGACAGTAGGACTTCCTGTGCATCAAAAAATTCTGTGAGAGAGTCAGCTATAGACAGTCTGCTTTCATTGGAGACCTGGTGAACCAGACCTCTGCTTTCTTCTCTTGCATTTTCCTGTTTAAAAGAAATAAAAAGTTTTGAGAGAACTACCAACACAAATAGTATTCATGCATGCAATTCCACAGTCACATAACTTAAAAACACTGGGAGAAGATTGCACATGCTCCTCTCCAATTTAGTGAGGTAGCATATGTTTCAAAGAGGGATTTAAAACCAAAGTAAAACAGACCAAAGAGAAGAAGAAAAAAAAATGAAGGGAAAAAAAGCAATGCATATTCAGTAAATCAGTTATGGCGTGGTATATACTTTTTCCTTAAAAAAAAAAAAAAAAAGTAAAAATGCTTTGATATTTGAGTGACTTAGCCAGATATACACAAGTGTATCATCAAAAAGCCCCCAAAAGAACAAAGCTCCCATCTCTTTATATTATATCCTAGATTCACATTCCCTTCTGATCATAGCAAATGAATTAGTCTTTTCCTCTCAGGCCTTGCTTAACATGAAGCCTGTGGTGCAGCAGCATACCAAATTCAGAGTAGCAAAGTTGCTTTCTATTTAACAGCAATACTTTCCTAGCTCTTTCTTCACTAGATGATTTTCCATGCTGTGCTTCGGAAAGCTTTCCTTCAGATCCACACCTGAAATAGCTCCGTGTTAACCAAACCCAGCATATTATCAAAGTTGCTTTTGTAAGTACGTTGCTTTTGCTTCTGCAGGCATGTTTGACTGCCACAGAGATCTCGGTAACTCCTCCCATGGAAGCTCTACAGATCACTGGCATCAGCAGAGTTCCAGAAGGTGGCTTAGCAAAGGTAGGGTGGCCAGTGAGACTTGGTTCATTCTGTGGATGCAGTAAAAGAACTGGAGAAGATTGTACACTACTGTTTTGCTTGATAACCCCACCAACGCTAAGGAAAGCTTTGGGGCTAGCTGGCCCAAAGGAGTATATTAGCTGCTCTCAAGGTTTTCTGCATGAGATGCTTTACTAACTTGTAACCATGGCTGCCCTATCATAATTTTGCAGGAATTGTAGTGTTTTACTTTCAGAACAATGTAATGAACAATCTGACAAGTCTATAATCAAACTGACAAATCTTCTTTCAAAGCTTTTCTGCTGGTAGATTTTACTATAGTATGGAGTGTTATTGAGTACGTGCTGATAATGGTGACATGGTAACAAACCAAACTGTCATCATACACATTTTTTTTAAAAAAAAAAGATATATACTTCTGATAAAGCAGCAAGAAAAGAGGAAACCTCAACATTGCCTCTTCTGTGGGAAGGCAGTTAGACTAGCCTATAAGTAAAAAAAAAAAACAAACCCAAAACTCATACAGATGAGCATTGCTACTGGCATTATTTCCATTACTGTTTTGAATCTGAGAAGGAAAGTGTGCAGGAAAGGCTCATTAAAAGAACAGCAAGTTTTCATATCTATCACATGAGAGTTTCATGTTGTCTTCTTTCATGTTCCCACTCTGGCATTATAAACTACAACATAAACTGCCCAGTAGGCAAACTAAACTTTTACCTTATGCAAAGGCTTGAGATACTACTTCATACTGCTTCAATTTTCTCATGACTATCATAGCACCTGATGTATCATTTAAAGCCAAGTTTTGTGCAGTGGCCCTGCCTTCCTCACAGCAGCACTACTGTATCATAGTCCTCAGACAAACCTAACATGAAACTTCTCCAGTATAAGTGATTTCATCCTTAAGTTCCATCCCAAAGTATGCCAGAGGAAATTTGTGAATGAAATCTCTAAAGGACCTTTTGAAAGCTATTTTTGTTGTGTGTATATATACAGTGAATAGAACAAGTCTCAGAAATAATCTGTTGTCATTGCAGGGACCTCCACTAAATAAGAAAATAAAGAACTCCTGAAACTAAAAACCAATGCATTAATGCTTGTCTGGATAGCAGTTTAAATGCTGTTCAAATTGTCAGGGGATTGAACGTAAAAGGCATCAGAATGATCAACAACCTTAAAGAAAAAAAAAAAAAAACCAAAACCCCCAAAACCAAAAACAAACCCCAAAAAACCAAAAAACCACACCAACAAAACCCCAGCTAAATAAGACCAAAACACAGCCCTACTAGAACAGGACTAAACCAGAAGTGAACAGATGGAATGACTTAACTGTCTTTAAAAATAAAAGGAAATAATAAGTTATATAAATCCCCCAATGTTATATCCACTCAAGTTTTAATGAAAGATTTATACTACAAGCACAGCAGAAGTTTCCATATGAGTTAACATTTAGGAAAATCCATCAGAAATAACACAGTTCTTGCTTCCCTCACTAGCACCATTACCACCTAGATCCTATGACCTATAAATACAGCATATTCACATGCATTCTGCAACAAGTCAAAAAACTGTCTGAACATCAGTAAATCTCAAACTGGCTAACTGGATACATAGAAGACACCCTGGCTTCACACAAAGAAAACTAAATGGCCGAAAGGGCTTTTGTACATCTCATTTCTTTGATCTTTCATGGAAATGTCTGATAGTTGTTCTAAACCACACACAAGCCACACTGGTAGCCAGCAGTCTGGGCTAACAATATGTAGACAGGCAACAGAAAGAACTACAGAACTTGAAAGTGAATGAGGTGGGGAGAAACAGTAGCACGACGGTAACAAGGCAGCAGCTCTGTTCATGCTGAACAGGAAGCGAGCAGGAGGCAAGGGAGAACACCAGGAGACTGTAGCAAAAAGCAATGGAAAACTGCTCGCAAGGAAAGCCTTTGAAATCAAATGTTACACAATGCATTATCAGAAATGACTCAAACATGGAAGCGGACTCATTTTAATAACAAAATGCACCATAGGGAAGACATGAAGAACAGGACACAATGCAGCTAATGCAGCACTGTCTAGATGTAGGGGCCTGAGGAACAGACATCACTGAAAGAGGAAATCCATACCCACCTTCACCAAATCTGGACTTGATTTTGCATTAGATGCTGAATCAAGGATCATAGATTCGGCATGTATTCTGCGTAACCGGTCTTTAAGATCTGTGTTTTGTGCTATTGCCTGGAATATTTAACAAAAATATCGGGGATATAAAGTTCTCTCAACTAACTTCAATGTGGGTTTATTGTGTAAAAAGGGGTGAAGAATATTTATAAAGTGTAGTATAAAACACAACCACCACATGATTTTTTTACTGCTTTAGCAAATCATTTATTATAAATGCTTCACACCTTGTTCCTTATCTCTCAAATTAATATTATTTTTGTCCAGTATGAGAGAAAAGACACATAAATGGAGGGGAGAAAAAAAAGCCAAAAATGGCAGGGATATTTCAATTTACCAGGTTTTGCAAGCTGATTGAATAGGTTTATAAATGAATGTTGTGCACCTTTTTTCTTTTCAAGCTCCCTTCCTTCATTCCTATCTCCAACCTAGCCTCTCTCAACATTAACTCTTACTCTTGCCACATCCAAAATCATTTGATTTTTCTATCAGCCTGGTATACTGACAGTTCCCTTTGCCTTCCACTGACAGAGAAATAAGACTTAAATTCAGACAGGCACAGGTACAATTTGTGTCGTATCAGCTTATAATGGCAATGATCAGAATAAAAAAGTCTCTTCTGCAAACTCATGTTTGTTACATGTTATTTACTCATGCTGGGTGGATCTGATGGACACACGTCAGTTAGAATGGACTTGTAGGAAAAGAATGCAACCCTGCCTGCAATGAAAATATCTCGGGGGGGGGGAAGATTGGGTTACTAATGTTGGAACAATACTGAAGACTTACTGCCCACTTCAGTGATCCGAATCAATACTAGGATGTGGAGAACCCTGCTGTTTATGCATCTGCTTTGTCCCACAAGTGTTTCTGATTTTGACAGTAATTTTTGTTGGAAATATTCTTGAGGGCAGGAAAGACAGTGAGCTCAAAGTGATGAAAGAGGGGAGAAAGTATTATCTGGCTTTACATAATGTGTGGTCTGAATTTGTCATACAGGCACATATCACTTCTGTGTAAAGTGTTCAGATGGACAGCATTGTGTTATACCTACAACATCAAAAAAGTGCAACAAAGAATTTACACAGCTTTCCTGTAATAGCATCTTCTAATTTTCATTATTTGATAAAAAGTGTTTTCTTCCTTCTATTGTCCTCTTCCTCCTCCAAAAATAAAAATATTGTATTTTACCCCATTCTGTATTTACTTTTCTTAGACTGTGTGTAAGTCAGGGATACTATCTTAATGAGGGAAAAGCAGAGGCAGAGATGCTAATTTTGTGGTGCTTTATCCACTTTAAATCTGTTCACTATTCTTCCCCTACCAGGCTGATGAGAGCAAAACAGACTTAGGTTTGATAGCTTTCAACCTGTGAGTCTGTTTTTTTGTTACTCATGTACAGAAGACAAACTGAAACGAACAACAATAAACACTAAGTCAAAGTCACCAACGCAAGACTCTCTTGCAGGGAAGTCTTAGAAATATGTCAAGTTTATCATATCTGTGCTTCCATATGTCTTCAAAGGAAGCTTATTCCTTTCTCCTACAGGATCTCTACCATACAGGGTGAGAAAATTTCTGTTGGCATCATGGCTTTACAGATCTGCAGGCTGAGAATAGCTCTCACAGGTGTTAACCTCTGCTGAAACTGCCAGGGCTCACAGATCACTTCTGGATGGGCCACAAAAGGCTTATTAAGTGTTAGATAAGACCTAAGAGCATGACTTTTAAAAGACATTTATAAGATGAAGATGCATAACAGAATTTCATTGCTCAGAAAAAAAAAAAAACCATGCTAAGCTGAGTGTTCACTGAGTTCTGAAATCTTAAAATGGAATTTTTAAATAAAATGGTAGGCAAAGAACACTGGAAAAATAAGTGTCACCTATTCAAATATCAGAAGTGGAACATCTGAAAGCCAAAAACAAAGAAGCGCAAGTGAGTGACTATAGTTATTATGCAACAGGTTTCAGCTTTCTCTAAATAAAATTAAGACATCACGACCTTGAAAGGTCTAGACAAAAGGGCATGTTATATACCTAAAAAACTATAACCATCTGCAGCTTTTGTCAAGCAAGGAGAAGCTTTCATACTGAAAAAATTATAAGATGATCTATATCACATTTATCAATGTCTGAGAGTCACCTCTGCCTCTGATTAGGAATTTGCAACAAACACTGAAATTTTAAGACCACGGTAATGATGGGCCCTCATTGCTCTGAAACCAGATCACTGCTTGGTTGACATGTTCAAACATGACCAACCTGAAAGTTCTGGTCTCAACCAATTACAAAAAGCACACCAACCAAAAACCCCCACCTTTTTAAAGAGCACAATCTTTTGTCATTTAGAACTCTGCCCTAACAGCTCCATTACTGCTTTTAGATGACTAACAGATAATTAAGGTTGGAAGTCAATATAAGCAAGCTGTACTTGAATATTTGCTTTGCAGTGTCTTGGTGCAAAAATGGTGAAGCTCTAGGGCATTAGAAGGGACAGCTGCGTGCTTTCAGCCACTCTCACCTTTATTTTATGCCAAGTCACACAGTGAATACTTGAGCACTGTTTAGGAAAAGAAAAGGAAACCTGCAACCTACCAGAACTGAGTGATTAAACAGTGCACGTTTCAAGAGAAAGTAGACTCGTCATCACAGAACAGTCCTCTGATACTTAACATCAAATGATACAGATTATACCATATACCTAAATCAATCTATCAAACTTCAGTGATTTCACAATACCTTTAACACTTAGAAAAGAGTCTTTGAAAAACACCATATATAACAACTTACTATGCTTCAATACTGCAAATGCTAGCACAGAACAGACATTAAAGAAACAGAAATTATCTATTATAAAATTTAAACATAGCATCTGATGACAATGTAGCTTGCTGAACTTCAGCATGTTACTTACGGATGTTAAGGCATTCTTCAAGCCAACTATTTGTGCAGATGGAGACGAGGATGCATCATTCTCCAGCATCTGCTTCAGCTTTTCTCTCTCTGTAGATATGGTGCTGAAAGCTGACCTCAAGGTGAAGTAAACTAGAACCATTTTGTAAAAAGTGACAGTTAAAAACAGCTACCAATTGTATACATACCAATTATGTAAAACTTCAATGAAACATCATTTATGGTGACAGAAACAAGAATTTAGGTTGAGAGATCCAGGGTGGGTTACTAAAACCAAGTAATATTAATCAAGGTTATAGGGTAGATTTTTTTAGTAGGATAAATGTTTATGGTGAATGCTACCATGTTGACTATATTAGCCACAGTCAAAATTACTCTGATTATTTGTGACAGATGGCAACAAAGCTAACTAACCACATCTGCTCTTCACTTTCTTTTGTTCCCCAATTAGCTTGAATCTTCAGATGATCATGACTCTATTCCACATTCCTTTAAGAATTCCACTGGGGGAGGGGGGAGAAGAAGAGAAGGAAGAAAAAAAATGAAATAGAAAAAAAAATTATAAAAGCAGCTATAACACATACTGTGCCACAGCTACAGGGTTAGTAGTTTCCCCACAAGCAAGTCAACTGTGGTGTTGAGTTTTGTTATCTCTTTTTGGGATAAAAAAATTTCAGCTTGTTAGATGATTTAGTGACTCAAAGGGTCAGATCCTGAATGTTGTGCAGGTTACGCTGCTACTTCTACTCCTTCCTGAGCCAGTATCACCAGCCTGAAACATTCAAATCAGACAACAGATCACGCAATTTTAAAATCACTAGATTTTTAAGGGAAAATACACCCTTTTTTTTTTTTTTGGTTTTAAGATATTTAGTTTTTTCTTTAACCACAGGGAATAAAATTTATTCAAGTGATATCTGTTTATGTAGAATTTCAACATTCATCTAACTGGAGAATGAGAAGATTTCTGAGGCCTAATCAAGCCTTGTAATATAGTCATGACAACTGCAAATGCAAAAATGTATCCATTTACAGGGAAATGGTGATACAAAATCTAAGCAAAGAACAAGAAATCTCTTATCTCTGTCTTGTAATCATCCACTCAGAGTTAACCTGGATCATCATCACTTCATTGCGTATTTGATGTAACCTAATTTACTCTTCTAAAAAAATATTCTTAAGGTATAGTTCAGCACTGCAAACCATTACCAAAGCTAATTCTCATACTTTAACCTATCTGAAGAAATCTTTAACAGCATCACAGAGGGTGGGGAGAAAGAGGTATTCACTGTGATCTATTCTGTTAGTCATATGTGGATGACATGACCACAATCTTCTGTGACCTTAAATGTCATTTAATAAGTTGTACACAAACTTAAATTTTCAAGAATTATTACATCCTAAAGTACTAATGTTACATTTTATTTAATTTGTATCAAAAGCTAAATCAAAAGTTTTCTTCACTACCATTTTTGGAAGGGGAATGGTATATAGTAACTTCGGAAAAAAATTCTTTGTACTCTTAATAAAACAATACAGTATTAAATAGTACCAAGTCAATTGTCCCCTTGAATGCATGGGTCAATCTAACGAACATTTCTGACATGGACATTTCAGGTAAGATGATCTTGAATAGGTGATTTCTTTGCTCTGCTTAATAGCAACTTTTCCAACTGCACCCCACCCTCCCTTCTTTTCTCTTTTTAGAAAACATACATAATTTTTGACTATAATTGACTTTTTATAAAGTTTACTACTAAGATACATTCCTTATGTAATGGAATCAAGATATATCAGCACCAGAGGGGAAAAACAAGCAAAGAATGCTTATTGATAACATCAACCATTATCTTCTGCAAAAGAGGTCAGAGTCAATACTTCCAGAAGTCTTTCAGCTATAAATGCTTAAGTGCCTTCCTCACCAAGATCACTTAAACAATAAATATTTCTGGTGCAAGGGTGATGGAGCAAAGCACTGCTAATGAAAAATGACTCAGAGAAGAAACATTTCTAGTCAAGCTGCCCCTCTGGCTGCTGTACATGAGTTTACTCTTCTGTATTCACTAAAAATAGGTTACTACCATAGCAACCCTTGCATCACCAACAAATGTTGACTCTGAAATACAGTGAAGCACACAAGATACAAACATACATGTGCTCGTATACACACATATGCATGTGCATTGAAACACAAAAGACAATAAATCTGCTGTTGTGTTTACAGCAATTGATTTTAGGATTTTTGCCTTTGGCAAAAAAATGCAATCTAGGTTTTTAGCACATAGATCAAAGGGATGTCCTTTATTAAATAAAAAAAAAAAAAAAAGAAAATGTGATGATTAAGCCATTTTGAGTGACTCAAGATATCAACATTTGCGATTCCTCAAGGGACTTAAAGGAATGGAGGGCATTTTCTGCTTTTTTTCTAAACACTAAACAGGAAGCATTCTCAGAAGTCACATAATTATTTAAATTGTGATTCTAGAAAACCACATATGAAAGACAATTTCATTTACCTTTATGTGCAATGTGACATAAGTCCTCTTGCATTTTAGTAAATTCTGATGATGTTTCAGAGCCATCAGAATAATTTTTCTCCTCTACAAAATCTATTGTAGATAAGTTAGGATTGGAAGCATGCAGTCTCATAGGAGCAGAAAATACTGAAGGCACCTGTAAGGAGGAGAGCCATTTGTGATGTTTTTTACAAAGTGTAAAGAAAATTTTGTTTTATTGTACCCACCTGGGTTACATGTTGGAGACACCAAAAATGGAAAAACTACTGTCAACTACCAATAGGCTTGGAATGGATGACACCTGGCAAATGAAACCATAGATACAACTTTGCCCAAGATACCATAACTGGAGATTTGGCAAAACTCCAAGAAACAAGGCCATTGAGAGCTGTAGCATATGCTATCTATTTTTTCCCCACTTACAAGTATCTAATCTACGGTCTTTGGATGCAAATGTGTACAAAACTACCTGGAGAATTTGCAAATATCCGTACTGATAAAGAAAATCCAACACTGCAACCCCTCAAATTGGAGGCAGACCGAAAACAATGGTAAAAAACATAGGCAGTCTCCTGAAGGTAACAGTGCAGATCCTATTGCAGCTATCAATGACAACATATTTGTGATATATTACTGCTTCAAATGACCTAGCACAGGCCACTACTTAGAAAAGGTTCATATTTCCTAAACTGGTTACACCAAGTGATCAATAACTAAGATTTGGAGAAAGATGGGCACTGAAAGGACTGAAGTTACCTGTAACGTTCCTTTAGCCTCTTTCCCAACAACTCTGGATCGCCACCTCCTGTGTGTTCTCTTTTCCTTCTTTGGACTTTCAAAAGGTCCAACCTTTTAACAATACACAGGACAAAAATAATACAGATTGACATAAAACTAGCAGAGCTAAGAAGAAATACTTTGATCCTTTAGGATTTGGGGTTGGTTTTTGAAATTGCAAGAGAAAACTTTTTTTTGTTTTGTTTTTTAAACAACAAACCTGCATAGCATTTATAGCAGGCGCTGAATATGTCCTGTGAAGAACATCCATGCTCTGTAACAGCTGGTTCATTTCCAGTAAATATGTGTGACAGTTGGAGAGGTCTGTTTTGAACAAGAGAATATTTTCAGTTGCCCTAAAGTAACAGACACACTCAAATTTTTTTTACTTTGTAGGTTAGCCTTATTTTGATTGTCACTAGTATAAGTTAATCATTGACTAAAAGCATATTATTAGATGACTGGATAAAAAGCTTCTATCCTTCCATCTTCAAGTTCAAATTCAAAATACTGAAATGCATCTATATGGTGTGTATGATGATCATGATATTTTATCCTAGCTGGCTGCAGAAAAATGAGAATAATGTGACACTTTGTGCAGTTTGGAACTAGTCAGAGCTCCTCATGGTGAGGGTAACCATGCCATAGGCATCAAGACTGAATTGTACATTCAGAGCTAGAGATGAAGCTCCTCTACATTAGAGCCAAAATTCACTGGTGGGTAGAACTTTACTAAGTAAGTATCAAACAGACACTACCAACGTGAGAAAGGTCTTCATGCTCTTAGGAAAGCATGAAAGCAGAAGGTGACTTTGAAGTATAAAGATTTAGTGCTTTTTAAATTATTAGATTTTGGATGCTTCCCTTTTTTGAATACTCAGCTTAAGAAAGTTTGGATCTTACTACTGAAAGTAATGTTCATATATAAAAGAAAATGTACTGAAATGCATACAAGTTCCTTGAAGAGGTGCCCACAATTGATACCTCAACATCCAAAATCACTAGTCCTTTTGAAAACAAGCAAGCAACCAGTTAAACAACTACCCCTCCCTCCAGTTTCAGAGAAAACTCTAACTGTAATGACTACTTACAGTGTAGTACTCTCATTGCCAAAGAAAAACTAGAGGAAATATTAGGCTACTTTCAACTTCCCTCAAATATCATTACCTCTTGAGCATTTTTCCATATCTTCAGAAGACTGTAGCCAAGATGAAATCCTGGAGTCATTACTCGAAAAGGAAAATGACAAGTTACCTCCAGTTGACAATGAATTCTGTTTGGTCAAGCTGCCTGCCTGTTCCAAAGAAGAGCAAGTGAATAATTAACAAACAATATTTTGATGTTGTATGCACAAATTTTTACAACCAACTGTTGAGGTCCATGATCAGGGACAAGGACCAAAGGCATCAATAACACAGAGAGGAAAAAAGTGTATGAACTACACTCTGTGTACAGTCATTGAGCGTAATGTCAGGACATCTAACACAACTGCTGTCCATGAGCAGTGGAAGTACTAAAGAAACCATAAAAATTTGCTGAAAACTAAATTTCGAGGAAGGGCAAAGTTCTGCATCAGTTAAGTCCACTCAACACAATTAAAGCACCATATCTGAACAAGACCAAAGTTGGACGTTCCATTCCTTCTCCATGCTCCCCAAAGAAGCCCCAAAAGTAACTTAAATGTAACATGCACATATTTGTTAAAGCTATTTTTCAGTGAAGAAAGCAAGATCTAGTAGAAGTTATTTAAAAATGTTACTCAAGGTTAGATGACTTTAGCATGGATTTGGCTTGGCAGGCCTTAATATATGTGTGACTATACACCTCATCCGGGCAAATAATACCCTTTTATAACATCTCAGTAATAATTTTCAAACTTATCTCATTTTCTGCAGTGCCAACTATCAGATGCTTCAGGAGATGCTGGAAATTCTGTGTAAGAGCTAATTGAGCAGTATAATTAAATAGTTTCCAATGGGAAGAAATTTCTGCTCAATACTACTACCAGTTGATTGTGGCCTGTAATGCTGTTTTCTTCTCTAATGTAACTACAATTACTAGCCATTCAAATGCCTTATTATTTTTAGAACTTACTAAACCTTTCATCTTCAACATTATCTATGTCAGGAAGTTGCACAAATTACATGCTTTGTCAACATCTTGTTTAAAATTAGTTTTAAAATGTTTCATCTTAAGTGCCATTACATGACCACTTTACTGGTTATGAGAAAAGCTGATTAAATTGTCTCTTCTCTAAAGCATACACTTAAACTTTGTTAGCTCCTGCTCACCTTATATCAAAACTCAGGTAATGCTAATTTTAAATCTATTCATAGGAAACATTATCTACATCTCAGTCAGTTGCTGTTTTCTTAGTTAGTCTTTTTAAATTTACAATAAATGATCCAACTTGAGTTGCAGAATAAAATAAAATGCACTATCCAAGTGATGTCATTCAGTACTATTTCAATTTATATACTCAGTAAACAATAGTTGTAAGCATCAATAAGCACACTTATTTTTAAATTAATCTATCTAGTTCAGCTGGTTTATTCCTACAAAAAGCTGTATGAGCTTTAGTCACCTGTGTATGTATACCCAAATAATAATCCCAGCACCTTTAAAAGCGCAAATAAACTGAATTTAAAGAGAAGGAATTATATTGGCATTTAGTGAACAAATCCCACATTTATCACTTCAGAAGTCTATATCATATAAGCAACTTTTCCAGAATTCATGTATATGAGGGGCACAAGCAGGAGGGAAGAAGGATGTAGGCATTACCAAGAAACAGGCAAGAGAGAGTTTGTATAGCTCCAGTTAGCAGAGTTTTGCTTTTGATCAGCACGGCTAAGCTTTAGAGTCCAAGCATTCTACATAAACATATGTAGATACATCAACCCACCTCCCAAAAGCAACAAAAAAACCCCAGATGTGAAAACTGACCAGGTGTTTATAAAAGCAAATAAAATGCAATGCAAAGTTCACTCAATATATTTTTCTCAAAATAACCTAACTGCTGGATTGATATCAACTAACATCAAGCTAGGGCCGGTGTAAATTGGCAAACTTCCATTTAGCTTCAGCAGAGCTAAGGTGATTAACTGCAGCTTAAGAACTATCCCCTTCTATTTTTCACATGAAAATAAGTAGGGCTTCTTTGCAGTGCAAATCTGGATTAATAAATTAGAAGTGAATTAAAGTCTTTCATGCCAAAGAAGAAATGGTTAGTTTCCTGACAGTGAGCATAGATCTTAGATATGCTAGCCACATAGATTTATTTATTTATTTATTTTAACTTGAGAGCACAGGCATAGAGATATCACAGGCTTTGCAATGTTCCACTATTGCCCTCAATATTCTTCTCACCCTCTATCCCTGCTATCTTCTGGCAAAAAAAGAATCAAATGGCCACAAGAGGTTTGCCATTTCCTTGCAAACACAGCCTCAGAAGAGCAGGCTGTCAGAGCCACAGAGGTTCTGGCACCACAGAAAGCATGCAGACAGAACAGCCCAGTTACCGCAGGGTGAGCTACTGTTCTTTCAGCTGCCTGCTCGCACAGATCCCCTCCCTCTCAACAGCTAGCAAAAAGCTGTTCAGGCACATGTTTCTGTTTGGTAAAACTCATACTCAGTTCCAGGATAGTCCCACCAAAGTGATGAACTGCAGGTATTGGGGAACAAGCCCACTCAGATCATACAGCAATATAGCCAGGGAAAAAGAAAACCTTAGACAGGAGGATAACAAAGAGGTGACTGCTGCTTAGGAGACGCTCTGGAGTTGACAGAAACAGAGACACATTTCAGTTATAGTAAGTAACACAGTATTGCTAAATAAGATATTATTCTCAAAAGAGATCAGTGGTTCTAAACTGGAGCAGAAGAGCTTCTTTGGGTGAGTGTCAGCCAGTCAATGTGCAGACTCCTGAAGGCACAGAGGTTGTGTTCAGGCACAGGACTCAATATGTGGTTTTAAAAGTCATCACGAAAATATAATTTGCTGCATTAAAACAATGAGACAATAATATAAAATGTAACAGCATCATAGAGAAAACTGCTTAGGAGTAAATCAATAAATAATATCATTTTCCTCTTGACATTTTATATCATAACTTAAGCCCCATCAACAACTTCCATTATGGTCTTTACTTAATAAACACAAATCAAACTAATTTAATCCCCAATGAAAGCTCATTATTTATAATTCATAACTGTTACCTTTCTACCCGGAGTAGAATCACAGAAACCAGGGACAGAGTCCGCAGTAGTAGACACAGGGAATAAAAGATTATTGACGTCATGAGGAAACATGGAGATTTCGTTCTGACGGTACATTCTGTGATGACGAAGTTTTGCTACCCATTCATCAAACAGCTCCTGAGATTTCACCTACACAAAATTTCAGATTGTATAACATTCACATTCAAAATCACTAACATGAAATTTTGACCTCACTAGACAGCTAGTCTGCCTCATCTTTATTGGCAAAATATCAGGAAAGTTTTTCTAACAATGCTGCTACTAAAATGCATACTGTGTGAGCTTAAGCATGACAGAAAAATAATCACAGGATGAAGTCAGTAAAAATAAAAACTTCAATTAGTATAGTTATGACTTCCAAGGCAGAACACAATACTTAGCAACTTCTAGATGGGAAAAAAAAAACAACCAAACAAACCAAAACCCAAACCCACAACAACTCATTTCATTTTTCATTTCTTAATTGTAATTTTTAAGGTTTAGCCATGGTTCAAGTAAACACTAATCAAAATTTTATTTTGGTGATGTATTTTAAAACAATTTATTCCACAAGGATAGATAATTCTACATATTTGACTGTGAAAAATACTTCCTATAGATAAGACAAAGAGCAAGATACAACTACTGAAAATAAAAGCACTTGTGCAACAAGCGCATACCCTTTGCTGAAAAAAGTGCTGGATGAAAAGAGTGCTGCTAAACATGAGGCATCTTCCAAGTTTCTATTCTGAACAGGGTTACTGACTCTGGAACAGTACAATAAGGTCTCTGAAGTTATAAAGTGTAAACCAGTCTGCTGAGACTAAAAAGTAAGTTAGCAGTGTAACTAACAGACCTCCTACTATTAAAAAGTCTCCATCATATACAGCTAATGTTATTTTGGGAGCAAGGTTATAACAATCTTGAAGACCTACCTTCAGATGGTATATCTGCTCTTCCGTATCCAAATCTATACATTTTGTTGATTTCTTTACAGACATGACAGAAAGTCCAACATCAATGCAGCCATGAAGCTTCCCTCTCTCTATCTGCAAAAAATTAAAAATAATACAATCACTCCAGAATAAAGCAAAAGGATAGATATTACCTGCTGAAACCATCACTTCCCCCCTTCAACCAATTGTTTAGAACTGCTGAAACTCTATTTCCCATTGCCAACAACACAGAATTATTGTTATTTTGGATAAAATAGTGTTGTTACCTCATAATGGCCTTAAAGGGTTTCAGATCACTTACATCAGCTTGGCATTTAGAATACTTCAAAATCCCTCTGTCCAAAAAGAAGTATCTCTGTAACCAAAAATGCAGAGAATTAAAAACAAAGCACCCCTAAAACCTCCCCCCAGAAAAACCACTACCACAACTTCCCCCCATATTTCTTTGGAGAACACTTCCTCTGTTCTTATGTAACCTTTTTGCCACAACACCACCCCAAGAAAGTCCCACTCGCATAGCATCAGGCTTTCAGGTACACATTCCTTTCCTACCTTGTGCCAGCCCTTCAAAGGCCATTTCCTCTTTTTCAGCAAGCAGCCCTCCTGCTTCTGTGGCTCCTGGGTACAATTCATTGCTCCCCGGAGTCCTTCTACAATTTCCCAGCTGTCCTGCTTAAGCAGAAAATACAAATGTAGATCTTATTTCTTCCAAAGAACAGAGTTGTTAAGAGAGATTCAAGACAAAGAAGGCTATAAGTAAAAAAAAAAACAAACAAACAACATAATGATGTTGAAATCTAACCTTTGATCCATCTTTACATTTTGTTATTTATCTTCCAAGAGACAAGATTATTTTTTACTTTGACAGAAACAATACAAACTAAACAAAACTTTATTTTTACGACACCATCCTTCATTGAATGTATGTGCTTACCAGAATTTTATACATATATTTTTCTGTACATACATACACACAGTATATAGCCACAACCTAGTCACAATTTACATTAAAAAACCTTTTGCCATCACATGAAGAAAGTCTATGCTAAAAGGATATGTTTTGTAGTTTATGAAGCTGAAATAAAAGACACTGCAAATGAAAACCTTTTCTATAAAACTCTTTTGCCCATATTCAGTAACTCAAGGCTTTGTGTTTGGTGTGAATTGCAGCCTTCGTGAAACAGAAATAATAAAATTAAATAAAAACAAGTGGAAAAGCCAAGGACGTAACTCAAATAGTATGAGGAACATGACATAAAGGGAGAGTACAAGAAAAATTAAAACCATCCTTCATCAGATACACCTCTAATTAAAAGAGGATCTCTCCTTTTTTGCTCTCAGGAACTCTTAAGCATAAAACCCTGCAGCAACATAACACAGAAGAAATAAATCTCTCAGTATTTTTAAAGTTCTTATTTATGGAATAGTGCTAATGACAATGTAATAGGTGTTTCAAGATTTCTGATCAGACATCTCATGAATTATTTATTGCCAGCTACCATAGGACTTGATAGATCTAGAATTATGAACAACTGACAGGAAATGGCATGGCTAGTACTAGCCTCATATATTTGAGAAAGACAAAGAATATGTTAACATATAGAATTTAATGACAAAAAAGGACTCATATGAAACAGTCTGGAGAAAACAGAACTATACTAGGTAGGTAAGTATTTGTGGTTCTCCCTGTAAGACACATAGGGAAGTATTCCCAAAAAGAACTTCACTGACTCAAAGCTTTAAAACAAAAATGAAACAAAATCAGCAAGAGCAATAGTTGTGCTCATGTATCCGTCTCCAGAATCCTTAAAATTCACCCCTAGAAAAAAAAATTACATCATGTAATGTGCTCTTGAGTAACAAGACGTAACAGTGAATCATCTTCAAAAAGACATTCGTTAAACAGCTTAAGGAGCATGATCTCTTATTCCACCACGTTACTGGCGGCACTCCACTATTTTGTTATTCTTTTCCTTGCACTGCACTTTATGGAACAAACTGGAAAGCTGCTCTGCTTCCCTGGCTTGAGTTCACTCTGTCAGCACTCACAACACAATGGGCTGCAAGCAGCAGAAATGTGGGGCTGAGCAGCTCCCATCATTCAACACCCTACAGACCGCCCACGGATGTTCTGCTACCTGAAGGTGAGTGAAAGCTGCAGTTGTCCTAACCAAAATTGTCATCACGGCACACATTTTGTGCCCCTACAGGTTTGGGTTTTATCCTTGTCAGTTTTGTAACAAATAGCTTCTTTACTTCCTCCAGTTTGAGAGATATTTTGACAGCTGCTTAGATACCATTATTTCTAACCGACAACCATGAAATAATATTTTTCCTACTGAAAACTAGAAGTTACACTCCACGTTCTTTTTTTTATTATTATTATTTTTACTGCTTTGAGACTCACTTAAAGTTCTCAATAATCATGAACCCTTTCCTGCTTTGGGGTAAATGACTATGATATCAGATCAGTGAAAGAGAGAAGTTACTCATGGATACGACGAGTCAGTGGGCTGAAGGGAGAGCAGGTGGCCTCCTGGGCTGTGTCCAGCACATCAGCCCAACACCAGCCACAGCAGCGCAGGCTAGAGACCGACAGCACTGGTCTTTCACGGGGTGAAGCTGGCAGAGAATGAAGCAGAGCGCCAGACGGTGCCCATGCAAGGATAGTTAGCTAGAGCTTGAATAGCTGTCAAACTGCAGCTAGCAAGTGCAAAGGCAGGTCTAAGCCTCCACAATTAAGGACTTCAGTTTTTTTGACAAACATTCCAGTCTATAACCTTGAAAGCCAAAGAGAAAAGATGTTCTACTACCTCTTTTGCCATAAATGTAAATATTAGGCCACTACATGCTTTCTGTAGTGGTCTTGGATTTCTTTTTCCTGTTAATTATTTATTAACCTTTATATAATCACAAGGATTGGGACTGTTATGATGACAGTGAGCAGCCTCTTTAAATATCATCAAATATAGTGTACTGCTACAATTTACATTAACTAACAGCTGAACTTACTGCTGCTTAAATGTCCACGTGTAGATAAAAATCACATCTCTTCAGAAAACATGATCGACTAAATGAGCCAATATAAAAAAATAATCCCAACATTACCCAATTTCAAATTGGGGAAATGGATAAAGGTAAATGTTTTTTAAAAGTGAGAAACCTGATGGAACTAGTGAGAGATAATTCTAATTAAAAACTAACACCAGAAAAGCTTAAAAGCTGTTTTGCTTATTACCAAGTAAGCTATTTCCCTTGCCTTTGCCAAAATATATTAAACTGCAGTACCCAAACACATAACTTTTCCACTAAGAGTTAAACTGATAGCAGTCAAGACTTGTGAACAGTAGATCTTTTTCAATATGCTAGGGTTACACCTAATGAAACAACTTTATTGAACTTGGGATCAAGTTCTCACAGACTTTGGTTTAGCTTAAACACTGTATAGGGTTGATAGAGTGGTCTGCTTGCAGGAGACAAGCAGAAATTCGAGCACAATCATAAGAAACCCAAGAATCCAGATTCACCTTTTCTGTACGGGTAAGTTTAGAAAGAAAGGGACTCTTGAAGTGAGACAGACCAATAGTACATTGGACATATGAGGTGAAGAGAAAGGAAGCAGCTGAGAAATAGCCTAGCCAATTACACCCACCTGGAATATACACGGTGTCAATAGTTTTGGTCAAACTTTTAAATACAGAGCAAACCCTGGCCGGCATTACAATTCCAATTTTGTCTGGGCCTCTCCTGCAGTTCAGACACAAGGTGTCTCCCACGTTCCTGCAGGAAAGCCACATTTCTCACTGTTCTTCAGGTCAGTGAGGCAGCCAAGAAAGTGCCTTCACAATTAAAAAGTGTGAAAATGGGAAGAAAAGCTTAAGTGGGAGCACTTCTTCCCATCAAGCAGGCCCGACGGCCTGCCAAATCTCAGGTGGTGAAGGCAAGTCTGCTACCCTCATTTCTGCCCTGGGAACTTTACACTTCAATTGCAAACTTTATGTAAAGGTATCTTAGTTGCATTACAAATGGATCCTTTTAAAAGCACAAGACTAGTTAATCAACTAAGCTATCCAAGGAAAGGCAAAGAATATCTCAGAGAACTAACAGGACAGGGACCTGCTGGATACATGGAAGGTGCAACTGGTCCTCTTCCACATCCATCCATCCATCCAGAAGAATGCAACCTTTCCCATCTGAACTCCCAAACTGTCACGTTTTTCAAAACACTGCTGCTGTGACGGGCTTTGGATCTGTTCACTCTTGACCCAGACCCTACGGGATCTTGATCAGTATTTTGTTTTGCAAGAGATCTGACACCTCATTTGATGAGGAAAAAGCATCAGTTGGCTACTGCTGGGAGCAGCTGCAGAAGCAAAAGAAAACTGCTTACTCTCCAAAATGAAGGCAAATGAATCAGGCTGGTCAGTTATCATCTGTTCTCATCTGTCTGAAACAGCAGAGGAGCAAACTGGAGATACAGGATTTCCTGAAAGCTACTGGAAGTATTCAGATCATGCTCCATTTTGCTGATTTTTATCCCATAACAGGGAACTGAAAGAGATACCCCAAACCACAGTGCTAAATTAAAAAAACAAAAACAAAAAACCCAAAAAACCCACCACCACCACCCCCAAAAAAAAACCCCAAACAACCAAAACTCCCAGCTGAATGACATTAACAATTCCAGCATAAGCCTGATGTCCAGATTGGTAGTGCCTGGAGATTATGACACTACAAAAGATTTTGTACCATTATGGGCCAATAGCATGCTGCCCAGGCAGAAATGTCACTCGAGGCTGAGGGAGGAACATACTCTTTACTTTTCTTGGGTCCAGAGGTGCTCATTTCAGATCAGCACTGAAAATTCACCCTGGAGTTGCTAGTTGGCCTATACCTGTGCTGTGGCTGAGAAAAAAAAACAAAAAAAAAACCAACATACACTTCAGTCTTCAGAGATAAGTCTGTCATAAGGTAACTGTAGTAATTTTCTTTATTTAATGAAACAAAAGCCTCCTCATTTCCTGCAATATTCTGTACCATACAGCTGCTCAAGGCGAATTATTTCAGGAGAAAGCAGGAGGTAATGAGTTTGAACAGCTCTCAGACCAATGCTTGCACTTGCAGCTCCCTGAACGGAACAGATGACAGTGCCAGACTTTCTTCCAGTGTAAAATGCAGTCAGTTGTACCGAATATTTTAAAGTGCCAAAAATAGAAACCCGTTTTGTGGAGGATAAGGGTTGGCATCAGCTGCAACTAAAGCATTTGTTACGGTTCATAAAATTGGCAGAAATGATTTAATTTTCTTTTTGAGAACATGAGTTTTTTTGAGCAGCTCTCCTGACAAAGCTTTTCCCTACTGAATCTATTTTAAAGGTTAGTTAACAAATTAGATTTAAAAATAACTACCACAATATATCTTCTTTTGCTCACAGGTCAATTTAAATTTAAAGATGTTCTCCTTCCTCACAAAACACAGTTTGAGTTATGGCTTTGTGGAAGAGATCCCTTTCCATGACTGAAGGAGAGGGGCAGAGAAAAGCAGAAAGGTGGGATGTGGCAGTAGCCTCCAACCTGCTATGGACCTTCAAAGTGAAGGTGAACTTAGCAGAACAGGATTAACTGTTTGTGTCTTCAGTTCATGCTGCAAATTTGTTGGATCTGCAGAAAAAGGGCACCAAGCTAGCAAAGGAAGGAGTAGGCCCCTCCAAGTTCTGCGGCCCTGCTTAAGTCAACTCTTTTTTTTTAGCACATCTTCTGCATCACAAGACTCTGTGCTCTGCACCACTGACATACATTGCTCTGTGGGGAGCAATAACTAAATTTTAGCAGGCACAGCAGCCTTGTACTATGGGGGTTCCATATCCCAATCTCAGGTAGCTTATTGCTTGGTGCTAGTATGTACTGGCAACGGAGTCTGTGCGTAGGAAATCGGAGAGATTCAAACCTCATATCCCACTATTTTTGGGGAAAAAACAAGTGAACTGTCCAGGTCCCTTCCCCTGAGCGCTTCAGAATTTCTTTCTACTTAATCAGATTAAAAGAACTGCTGTGTCAGATCAGCAGCACAGAGGAAAGCACCTGTCTGGCAGATCTGTCATTAACCTGCAAGCAACGAGCCTAGCTCTCAAGGTCCCTTGAGAGAGGTGCAAGGAGGAATAAGAAGCCCTGCATGGAGCTGGAAGAAGAAAGAAAGAATATAAAAATCATAGCATTTAACTCCCCAATCTTCACAGCATATGGCAAAATTATTTAAAATTTCATGATACTATATAATAAAAAAGTATCAGTAACAGTGTTACATTATACTCTTCTACCAGGGCTTTGCAAAAAAAAAAAAAAGAAACCCACACCAAAATACTGTGTTACTTTTTAGATTAGGGGATTTTTAACAGATTTATAGAACTTTAGATTGTTGCTGTTTTCTTAATAGAACACCTAAAGCACTGTCATTTAAACATACAGATGAAAAGGGCAAATTAAATAACTGTCAGACAGTAGCATCACTCATCCCTGGTCTTGTCAGCCCTGAGAAGGTAGATATTAGTAGGGACAGACTGCAAAGCTCCAATTTACCAATACAAGAGGCTGAGTGAGAAAAGAAGCAATTAATGATATAAACAAAACTACTTGATCAGGTGCGACAAGAAATCCTCTGTGGAAAGGGGGGAGCAAAGAGACAGGACACGAGAGATCTCAACATCCTCACTGCACAGACCGACAATTGTGATTTTACAATATATGCTATACTATACAGTTTACGCCACTAAAGAATGGGTCTACCTAGCAAGGTAAAGATCTTTATAACCTACAAGATCAGAGCAAGGATAAGATATCCATTCCTCACCCAAAGCACAGCTGTGTCCAGGCCAGTAAGTGCAGAGTACTGCCTCTGTTAGACCTAAAGATCCCTCTTTGCAAATGTAGCACAGAAGAGTATATCTAACAAAACATTCACTGAAAAATGCTACCATCACAAACTATAATGAACAAACAAATTTAAAAAAAAAAGGGAAAATGTCCCACAGAAGTTATTTTCAAGTAAATATGCAGAGTCCATACTGCACAGGATATTTAAAATCTTTGTTTTCCCCAGCAAAACAGTTTGTTCTGTAAACTGCAGAACAACTTCAGTGTGAAAATAGACACAGGTAAAACACCAAGAACATCAGGAAATTAAGGAAGGAACAGCAATACACAGCCATGCACATAAATACTGATGATGCTGAAAGAAACTGTAATTTAGAATTAACTTCTTTTTTTTCCTTGCTAAATTTCACTGCTTTGAAGGAAGACCTCTAGATCACTTTAGCAAATGCAAACGAAGTTATAGGATAAGCTAGAAAGTTACTGTACCTGGTAAAGAAGGAAACAAAGTATTAAGGTATCCCTTGCACATAGAAGTCCCTATTTAAAAATAAAAATATCAGAAAGACCAGTGGAACCTTAAAAAAAAAAAAGTGTAATTTCTGAAAAAAAAGTGTTTGTAAATTTTCAAACTATATAGAAAAAGCAAGCAAGCAGAGCTTTTAGTCCTGCTTAGTGATCATCTCCCAGCATAAGTCACACAAACTCCGCAACTTCTGTGGGCTTGCTGCTATCATTACCACCCCCTGAAAACATGGACAATCAGTCAACCCATGTAGGTTCCCCAGATGCAAAAGTGTACTGTTACTTACTCGGTATTGCAATGACTGACCATGAAAAAATTAATACTGAAACATTGATCAAAGTGGAGATATTTATCACCATGCCCCATATTATCACGAAGCACTATCAATTGTATTGCTCTTCAATATACATTGGGAAACAACCTACTTTATACCTCCATTTAGCTTGACCTCATAGGTGTATGAAGCAATTTACCGTCTGTCTGACTATAATGAATGAGCATGGATGTACCAGGAATACAAAGAAAACACTAAGTTGCATCTCTCACCTTGGCCAGGCACACCTTGCATTTTTGTAAAAGGATGGAAGACTAAAAAAATTGGGGATTGACAAGATGACATTAAACTTTACTGAATCATTCCTTTTCTCCCAAGACAGCAGGTGAGAACAAAATGGATAAGAAATGGGACCTGCTAATAATGATATCAAAAGCCTGAGCTAGCCAACAGATTTGACCATGTTAAATGACAGTAAGTGAGGTTCTTGCAGAAATTGCTTCTGCATAAGTATGGTTGCTTATACCAGCTGTGTAACACATCAGTGGATTTAGTCACGCTCATGTAAATCTTATTATTTAAATACTACGTGATAACACTTGATAGACATGAACTGTTGAAATAAACAATAGCAAATGTTTTAAATTACACTTTTTAAAGGCAATCTCATACCGAGGATATAAAAAATAATGTTGCAGGAAAACAAAAAAGACATCCCAAAAGCAAGGATATCTTTGCTCAGTATACTAGAAAGGCACAGCATTTCTTACAAGCGCAGCACTTTTAAAGGCATAAATTGTTCAGAGATTTGTCTGCCTTGCCAATTGTATGTACAGGGTCAGAAGTCCCAGAAAAGCAGGTGCTATTTCAAAACACAGCTGAGGTCTCCAAAGCTTTTGGGGGACTGGGATGCTCAGTTCCAATTAAAATTTCAATCTGAGGCAGCTTCAAGAGCTCCACTAAGACAGCATCTGTACAAATAAAAGTTTATATTGAGCATATCACTTATGGTTTTGCAAGCATGGATTGTGTGTTTAAGCTTAATTCTCAGTCTGGCTGCAGGTCAACATTTCTTGTCCAGAAATAAAAGCTGTCTTCAGCAGTCTAGTCAGGTGCAAACACACATAGACATGTTTTTTAAAACTGTAAGGTTTAAAGAAAACAAACTATCCTTTGCATTAGGCACCTAGATGCATCACATTACACAAATATTTATTTTGTTAACTACAGTTCTACAGCAACAAACAGCACACACAGGCATTCACAGGTACTTTTTCATTGTCAAAGAGGCCCTATGTCAAGTTTCAGAAAAATGCATTCTTTCACACATGTACGCACACCTTTCCCCAGAAACTTGAAATAAGCAGAGCAGTTACACAATATTCTACCAGAACAATGGTATCATCCCCGTAAGATTTGGGATTTCAGGATCAAACCACTGAGACCAAGCTGCTACAGCAGCAATATTTCACTATAAAGACACCATACATACAATGTGTTAGGAATTCAAATTCACCTTTAGCATTCCAGTTTTACAAATGCCTGCTATTCAGTAATGTCTGTTTACTGCATTTGACTCAAAACAAGATGCTGCTACCAACAAAAAAAGAAAACAGTCATGATGAAATAAAACAAGCAAGCAATAGGACAACAGAGTTGAAGAGATTTTTTGCCAATATTCAAGGGCAAAAGTAATAGTCAATCTTAGTAATGCTTTCAGCTTGGATAAAAAAAGTTTGCATTACCTGTCGACTTCCCTGTTTGGAGGAGCAGCTACTAGTACTTCTTGAAGGAGACAACATTTTCTGGGACACACCAAAGCTTTTTTCTTCACTCATGATCCAATACCATCTGTTTCACATAAGCTCACTTAGAACACCATTAAAAGGTAATTTAGAAAATGTGTTGGAAGACTCCTGCGAGAAAGGCAGAACTCATCCTCTACCCAAATGCAGTCCAGTGGCATGATCTACTTCCCATGGAAATTCCTAAAAGGGAGGAGAAAAGCAAAAAGCCAAGTTGTCAGATGCCATCTCTTACTGCCATCCTGTAGCACTCATCATGAAATCACAATAAAGCCTTTGGTAATATAAGCCACAAGCAAGTGATGCTAATTGCAACTATTTATTCAGAGGACAAAGTACAGTATCAAGCATCTTTTTAAAGATCTAAAATAATAATCAAAACAAAAGACTAATAAAGACACACACAGTATAATAAATATCTATATAAAAGAACCAAAACACCCTCAAAATGAGAAGAAAACATCTAATAAAATGTCTCACAAAAAGGATGGTGAATAACCCAAAAATTATCTCTTTTTCCAAGTTCCTTGATAATTTAAACAAGTAAGCACAACTTCAGGTTCTAAGGAAAGAAAAAATAAGTCTCTAAGAGAGCAATACATAAGTGCATGCAAACTCAGCTGCATAGAGCTGTGCATAACCACTATTACCTAGAATCAGAAAGTTGTAACTATTGTCACACCAGCTGTCTACGTCAGGGACTGGAAGAATAATTAACGATGTGTTTAATAACAGTGCTGTTTGTAGCATATGCAAATAAAATCCATGCCAGAAACTCCCAATAATGGATTTCCAGTGTGGGCAAGAGTTGTCATGGTAACTGCATGTTTTGTTTTGTTTTTTAAAAAAACAAATAGAGGACATAACAAAAGGGTGATGCTTTCCAAAACTTGGGGTGGCAGAGGAGCTTTATGAATTGTGTATCACTTCAGATTTTATTGTCTTAGGCAAGGAATTTGCACACTGGGAAGACTGCAAGAACCACCACTGAGGAAGGTAAGGAAGTTTCCACAGAGAGAAATGAAATTTCATTGCTGAAACAGGCAGACACTATTTCACAAATCCCCTCGCTTGCACTGTTAGAACACTCCTGAACTGGGCTCACTGGTTATTGAAGTTTGCCATTTATTTTTTCTTGAAAAGGCTTAAAAACCCTTTCTGAGAGAAGCAGCATTTTCAGATCCTTAGTAAAACACCTGATGAATGCAACAGTATGCTGCAGAAAATCTCTCTCCCTACCGCTGTAGCCTGAAGCATCCAACTTCTGAACAAAGACCTTTTTCAATCTACAGCGCCTCTTTGGCAATATAGTTTGCTGTAACACTTCAACCAAGATGCCCTCTTTTCTCCTGAAACAATGTCTCTCTTCACGGCATTTACCTTACCCCCTTAGAAATACTCGGTCACTCTCAGAGCAAATCTATGCTCAGCAACAGTAATAAAACAGCCCCAGTCTCCAAAATTTAGGTAAGAAAGCGAGCTCTGCTGAGGCTCTTTCACTGGCCAGTCAGTTTGGCAACTATTTCCAGGAACCATCAGATGGGTTCAAAGCCCGTGAGCACAATGCAAGAGCCTAAGGAAACCAAAACAGCACAGCAATGCGATAGCAAGGTCTGACCTGGGTCTAGCACACTAAAATTACTACTGAGATTAGGAATAGTGCTTTTTGGAGAAGATATAGCGGCTTCCTATCCAGAAGATAAATTTGTGTGACATTTCATTAAGGACTAGTACTTTTCACAGGTTTAGATTTATCTAAACCTTCATGCAGGTGTTTAACTGTGAAATATACAGTATATTTTTCTTGCTTTTGTTGCATTTAGTAAAAGAGTTTAACAATAACATCTCAATTAACAAGCAGAGGTCAAATACAACAGGAACAGAAACATGCTTCCTGCAAACTCATCGCCCAGACCCCCCCTTGGAAGTACCCTGCAGCAAGTGCTTTATTTTTTTGGCACACTGTTCGCTCAGTGCCTCAGTTCGCCTGCCCTCTTTGCTGCTCCATGTTCAAAATGAGCACTTTATCATTTGGCTTTCATTGGTGACTATCTGCCAGTTTGGCAAAAATTGGCAGAGTTCATGGCAAGAAACAGGCTCCAATTTGCAGCAAAATGCACTGAAAGTTGCTGTCATCAGAACCTTGAGAGTGTATCTCCAGGACACACTAGATTTAAGTCATACAATGCCCTTTGCCTGTTTGAACACAGCACCATGGTTGTGATGTCCTGGATGTGTCAGGTAGCTGAAAAAAAATGGAGTTTTCATGGACAAAAGCACAAAAAGAAGCCATATAATCAGAAGAGTATTTCTATCACCGTGTTTTTGGTGTGGAGGAGTCTAAATGAAATTAAGGTGTGGCTACATTAGCATCTTAGGACAGAGCAGAAGGCCATTCCTGCTACAAATCTCCAGTTCCCTCCACCCACCCACCCCTTGCTACATTTAGGCTTGCACTGCAGGGCAGTCTGGGAGCATGGCAACCAGATCTCTTTTGGATGAAATATACTCCAGGCGTGCATCCAGTGCTTAAAGCATTGAGTCCACGGCACCAGACTAGAGGTAGTCCTGAATAGTCCCATCCTAGTGTAGATGTTGGGTCCTCACCTTTGACTGACTGCAGATGTCCACTTTTACTGCACTGCTCTACTTGCTAACATTGATGTCATCTAGACACAGACTTATGCCACCTAACTAAGTACTTAAGATCTCCTATGACAATGTCATTTGTCCTTTTGGAATCAAAAGGATAGAGAGAGACGGGCACTTTTCCAGAATTCAAATGAGCTGAAGGTGACTCAGCCACCTAAACAGAGGTACTTAAACGAGGGGCAGGAGACAGGAGGGGTAAATCTGACAGAGGGCACCTCAAGTATTTTGTCAGTCTACTTCCAAAACCAGGCTTTTGAATTTTCCTTTATTCCTTCAAATTAATTTATTATATGGCATGAAGAAAAGGCTTTTGTTACCAGTGCTGAAGAAGGCAGGAGCAAAATGTGCCTTCTCTCCAAAGTGTTTTATCATTACTGCATTGGCATTTCCTAGTAATTTAACTTATTACCTTGAGACTTCCAGATTTGAGCATGAAAGTGTATGTGAATAATGAACATGGCCCCAACTCATCTGTGAAAACTGCTGCACGCTCCAGCAACTACTTTGTGCTCCTTTTTTAAAATTCTCTTCAAGTTCAGGAAAAAAAAGAAAACTGTGGTTGCCCTTCAACAATAACCCACTTAATCTTCCAGAAAAGTGTGAAAACACTGATCCTGCATCCCAAACTGACTCATATTCTGGCTGCCAGCAGCAGTGACTGGGCCTCTCTAGGGCTACTGATATTTTATATTACCTGTGAAACTTAAGGCTACCAGGTACAAGAGCAATTACAACTTTAAAGCAGACATAAGAATCAGTATTATGCTAAGCTAAGATTGCAGCTGAAAATTATGTTTTGAGGCATCATGATCCAATTTGTTCAGGTCCAATACATTTTGGTCCTCCCCATGCCACAGGACACCCTCAGAACTATGTTTGCTCCCACCTTTCCTCTGCAGCACACAGTGCCACTTACTTTGGTATACTCCAAAAAGACAAATTAAAGGTGTGAGGCTGAGGTAAATTCAAATAAATTTAGGACAGGTATTTTCACAAGTGCTAAGTATTGGCCTAATTCTTCGCTATCAAGTCAACAGCAGCAAAAGGAGGCCAAGAGTACTTTTGCAAATGACCTCACCAGGTGCATTTTAAAGAATTAAGAATACATGAGTATCAAATATTATTTAGAGCTACTACATCTTAAACCCATAAACTGCACTTATCTCTACTTATCATCTCTTATTAAGAGCCTTATCATTCTACATCAATCAAAGCTAATGTGTACAACAGGAAGATCTATTTTTTTTAAAAAGTACCATCCCAAGTTGTCCTTAAACCTTTAAAATTGCATGGGTTCAAAGCAGTCTCTCAGTATCACAATTCATCTTTCAACTCTCAAAGCAATAAGCTTACAGCAAAATCCAAGTTTTTCTACATCTCACAAAAAAAGAAAAGCAGAAATTCAGGAAAAAAGAAAAAAAGGAAAACTGCAGTAAAAAGCCAACATTAGGCAATTATTTTTGTTATAGCTCTGGAAGTAAAATAAAGCCTTAACAGCTGCTTCAGAGCTGATTCAGCAGTGAAAGAACACTGAAGAGAGATTTTGAGCAGCAAAACTGGAAGCGTACATCTCATTCTATAACTGTAGTCAATTAAGGTTTTGTGGATAGAAGAATAGGAAAAACAGAAAGCCTGATGAGAGTCATATGGACACAGCAAGCACAGGACTGAGCAATCCAAATCAGAGTTGCAAGCAACCTTGAGTGACTTTCACAGAATTAAAAAAGAATCCATGCTGAAACCTTTGCTCTGTAGCTATTGTTAAATAATTAAGTTACATTCACTCACGTCCACCTGGATAAACAATGTCTTTTCCAAGTATTGCTTTCATAGCTTTCTCTGTTATGCTTCAAATTGTCGGCTTTAATCTATCCCAGTGTCTCATCCGGCTCAAAAAAGGAAAGAATTATTTATAGACTACAGATATGCCATATACAACTATTGGAGATGTCTTTTCAAGGCAGACATTTGCTGTTCCTGAATTACCCTAAGATTCGTACTATTGAAGGACAAAGCTCACAAATACCGTCCTGTTGCTAGCTATTCTCTTTACAAAAGAAAACTTGCAGAAACAAACATAAAATAATTTAAAACAACTAAGTTATTAAAACTATCTTTGAAAGCAAAAGTTCAAACACCTTAGGAAGACTAACAATAACAGGAAGGATTTCAGAACTGCCTTCCACCAGACAGGTGCTCTCTCTAGACATTGGCCAAATCACAACCTCTGCTGAGCAGATGCTTTCATTAGCCATGGACACATACTACTCTCTGAAATAGTCTGTGATGGAAAGAAACGGTTAGTTTCATCTAGCCCACCTCCTTAAGGAGACTATTGCAGTAATTAAATAATGCTATTTCAGTGACCCAAAAGAGGAAAATTTAGTTCAAACGAAACTCTCTTAATTGTCTAACCAAGAGAGATACAGAAGTGGGAAAGGGAAAAAGCTAGACAAACATCCTGCATTTAACACCAGATTACTTTTCATACATAATGTAAATCACTCGATGAAAGAAAATCCTGTAAGTTCCAATGTATAGAAAACAAATAATCAAAACAAAAACCCAGAAACAATCCAGTAGAATACATCTCAAGACAGACATCCAAAGAAGAACATGCTTCAACGTCAAGTCTAGTCAGGCTCTCCTGAAGCAAAGCAAATATCTGCTGTTTCACTAATCCTTGGGGCGAATAAGTCAATCCTTATATTAGAAAAATCTTGTATAAATTTAGAAATAGGTCAATCGGCATCCTGAAATATAAGCGTATAGTTATATATCAACTTTCCCTCACATCCACCATAGAAACTGGCTACAATACTGCATGCAACATGATTCATTTTAAATGTGTAATCTTGACACTGTTTCCACCCCGCCAGGAGATCTGTGATAGATTACACTTGTATGAAAAAAAGCTTCCTGGGTATATAGTCTAGACAGATATGTTAAAAAAACTTGGTGACTAGCGATACAGAAAATACATGCAGTAATGGTTGTATTATTACAGTAATTAGTCAGCTCTCATATCACCTTTTCCACCCAACTTTTAATCACAATTGAGAATCATAACTAATAGGACTGACCTAGCTCACAGCAAGGTCCTAAATTATTAGTAAATCTCCTTCTCCCCCTACCCCTTTCAGAAAGGGCCGTGCCCAAGGGCTCTCCAGCTTGAGCTGCCGGACTGAGTTGGGGTCCCACATGCCCCCTTCCAACTCAGTGTGACTTACACACTCGACTGAGAAGTCAGAAGCTGCAGCACCACAGGAACCAGTTTGTGACCCAGTAACAGAGGGGTCCACAGTCTCCCTGTTAAGAGGGTTGAACAGAAAGTAACAGCTACTGAGCTGCGATCAAATCCTACACTAGGAGCACATACACTGCACGCAGCGGTTGATAGCCCTCCCTGTGCTCAAATAACAAAAGAAGCAGTGGGCCTGTTTGCACTCTAAGTGCAAATCTCCAGAAGACCTTACAAGTGAAAAGGCACAGGATGATCAGGCAATAGAAAAGAGAGAAAGGCTTATTACCATTTTCAGTAAGGAAAGTAACAAGCACATGGTATCATTTTCCAGCCTGTACTAAAAACCTTGGGAAGGCCCATCTGTTAGTGATAATGTCCCAAAGTTGGTATGAGTGGAAACATTACCATCAGAGTGTTGGCACGAGCTTGGTTGCCTTTCATTTTTCTGCTATCTGTTACTATTTAAAGCTTTGCTTTGTTCACTAAAACAAAGACACTCCACTATGCCCCAAGGCTTATTCCTTTTTAAAACTGCACTTGTTACTGCTAAAAATGTTACTGAAATACACACCGTTTGTTTTCCTAAATTTGGTTTTGATAGGCACAATGTTAGTTCTGGAAGTCAGTGCCTTCTTGTGGAAATATCTGTCAGTCTGCCAGCACGTAGTAATTCAAGATCTTAAGACAGCACTGCCTGCACATGAAAAAAACACCATCACTTTCCTGTCAAGTCACTGAAGGCATCCATGTAACTTCAAATCGGACTGTCTCTTTGTGACCTGATAAGCTGCATAATGCTGTGAGATGCATAAATCTATCAAGGATGATATCAAGCAATATATTTTATTAAACCAGCTGACATAGTTTAACTATGGAGAAAGAAACCCCAAACCAATCACCTGTGGTTTCAGGTAGAACAGCTAATAGGACTACCAGAAGAGTCTTGGCAGCCCAGGAATGATCCCCACCAAATTCTGAAGAAATACATCACGGGGTATGTATGAACAGTAAACAACACAGAGATCCTTTATCTCATGCAGGAAAGCTAGACATGTTCACTAAAGAGTGGCAGCATCCAACAAACCTGCTTTGTCCTCTTTGATATGGAGTTATATTTTTTACACTTTAGCATCATCTACTTTCTAAAAAAAACCCACAACCAACCAACAAAACCAATCAAAAAACCTAGGGTCCCCCTCTCATATCTGTTTTTCTATGATACACTGGAATTGCCATATGTGTCTTGTGTATGTCAATTTCTAAAAGAAAAAAGTTACAAAAGAAACAACACTTTCTTTTGAGAATGTTTAGTGCTTCTCCTTTATAAACAGGCCTACTAGCTCAAAATTTAAATCTCATTAACTTTAATGACCATGGTAACAAGATTCAGTTCTTCCTAGGATACACAGAAAATTGTTTACACACTTTGTAAAGTGTAATGACCATGAGTTATGAAAATATCACATTTCTTCTTGATCGACTTACCGTATCTTTAGAGGCTTCTGTCTCTAAGTCCATTCCAGTACACCTTTTTCAGTGTACTTTACAACATTAGTATTTATAAATGCAGACAGAGCTACAGCTTTCTTTTAAATATTATGCAGACTATTTCTTTAAAGAAGGTCTTTCCTATTAAGATAGCTTGAAACATCAAAAGAAGTGTGTAGTATTCTGAAGGACATCAGGTAGTTGTTAACACACCAGTGTTAACCCTTTCTAACATCAATCGTAGGCGAGGGGCCACTAACTTCCCAACACTGTGTTTCTGAACACGCAATGTGTAAATAAACCTTCACAATTTAGAGATGTATTGTAGGAAACAATTAACACGTATAAAATATACCGAGGACAATTAGTACTACAAGTGCTAAGTATTTTTGTTATTAATGCCGAAAGGTAAGAGTTTGTTAATGCCAAGCTTTCAATGAAAAAAAATACAAATATAGAAGTGCACACAGAAATATGTTTCTTAAATAGAAATTATAGATGTTAAGGCTCGGGCTGGAAATCTTCGAGGACAGGCAGGATGACGCCTGCAACCATCCTTTTGCTTGGAAACATGTATCACATAGATGCATGCAGGTAACAAGAACTGTAAGAAGCAGATGCAGTCAATCATGCTCTTGGAAGATTCTACATCACAGTTGGTCTTAAATCCATTCATATTTATGGTTGTAATGAACACCTTGACAATAGGAACCAGGAAAAAGGTTCCACAGATCAGGTTTTCTGCAACATTATCCTCATGGCCTAGGATAAAGATCAACTGAAAGAAACCTAGAAGCAGAGGGATGCAAGATGTGGGGAAACCAGATTATAAATCTGAATGATTACATGCAATGTTTTGCTTAAGTAATATAAAATGAGAAAGTACCAATCACAATAACTGGGTCAGCCAAAAAAAGATGTAGGCTAGAGCTGAGGGCCTCCAACTAGGTTAACAGGGTAGCTCTTGAGCAGGAAAGAGACCATAAAAGGGATCTTCTCCCCACCTCAAATGATAGAACTTCACTGCCACCTCCTCAAGTTCTGAAATGCTGGAGGAGAACCCAAATCCAGCTAGGCTTACCTTAGAGGCTCTACTTGGACAGAGCTGGTAAGAGAACTTTTGACCTTGAAAAAGGAATAAAGTGAACACAAAGCTGCAGAAGCAGCAACCACCTTGGGAAGAACATAAGGTCCATTTACAGAGTGAGTGCTTTCATGTCAGATCTTGTCCTGCTGCTGCCTACCTACAATGGAACAAAATCTAAGAGCAAGTTAGGAGATTGGCCAAAAAGGAAAGCTTCAATTAAGACTTTGTGAATAATTTAACACTATTACAGACAGCCCAGAACAAGGAAGATGTATGTAGTTTTAATGCACTAAGTTTGCTTATACAAGCCTGCTACGGTATGACATCCCAATGTAAAGACATGGCCTGCCTCCAGCAATAGAGCTCAGAGTTAATACAAAGCTGCTGAGACCATCTATGGGTCTCAGTAGTAGCTCAGTGCCTCCCACTGACAGGTTAGAGTTCGAATTCATATGCACTTTTAGAACTACCAAAGCAGTTAAAGAAATTCTTGCTCCTAAGCAATTTGTTACTGTCCCTTTTCTGGAGATCACCAGTTCCACTGCCAAAAAAAAAAAAAAAAAAAAAATCACAGGAGCCCTTCCTAATCCACTTCAGTGGAGAGTCATTTGTCACAGCGGTAGCTCACATACTTTACTTTGGCCAAAATGCAAGGATGGTCATCACCAACTTGTGGGCAAGAAAGTGGAAGCGGTAATATTTTCAACTGATCCAGGCAGATCTGAAAGAGATATTCTATCCCTAATCTTACATTTAGATTCAGGTTAGTGCAACCTACTGACTATCTATTTGAATTTAATTAAAAACAAAATAAATTCCGCATGATTAAAAAAAAGCTTCAGCTACGCTGCCATTGCAAGCATTTTTAGAAGTTTAAAAGATTGATGTTTTTAATTAGGATGTCTCAGCAATATGAAAGAATGACTAATTTACAAAGAATTTGATTTGAGCTCAGTGAAATGGTGCCTCAACTTAACAATCCATATTTGTTATTTTTAATGAGTACACTCATTTTTTACTTCAGTTCCAGTCGCTGTAAACAGGCTATAGAGACAGCAGACAACAACGTGAAGAGTTTTATAATATGTGCAGTCTAGCATCTTGGTTGCTTCATAACATTTTTGAGGTTGGTTACACCTGAACTGCAACTAACAACCTAGATTTTAGTCATAGGCTATAAAACCAGCAATAAACAGAAGTGTTTACAAGTGATGTAGATTCCCCTTAAACTGCTTAATATTAGAAGAGTGCCACCATCCTTGGTCTTTGCCTTCTATTTCTCTACTTTCTTCCCAACCTCTCATCTTTTTGTGTTTGTTACTAAAATGCTGACATATGGTACTGGCTTTTCTAGACCATCAGGACTTACAACACAGAAATAAATTAAACCTGTAGTTAACGATGAGTAGTGCAGCATAAAGTGCATCCTGACATACTTAAGATATTTTCCACAATTTTTCATATAATGCACTTGATGAATTTCTGAAAAAGAAAATAGGGAAAAAATAGCAATTTCTTAGAGGAAAGTGCTAAAAGAGGGTTTATTTTTAATAAAAATATGTCTAAAATAATATGAAGTTGCAGGAAACATAATACTGAAACCTAATTTTTTAACAGATGGCAGTCATGCCTACTTCACCCATGCTGACCTACATATTTTTTCCTTAACTTCTATTAATATTCATCTTTCATTGACTGTGTTTTCCACAATTTTGCCAGTAAATGATACTTTTAGGATAAAAGGTCTGAGAAACTCATTCAAGTACATCTTTTTTACATGGTAAAATATAGAACACATAAAAGGAGGAAAACACCTTTACAAATCTTATGCCATAAAATTGCACTTTTGACAATTTTATGTCTTTTCAAAGGATGCTCAAGATTGAAACTCTATATACTAAGTTTTAATCAAGTCTTGACCACAAAACTTGAAGTTCGCAGACATTAAAGCATTTTCATAACTCACACTGTCTTCTAGAAAAAATATACCTGTGCCATATATTGAACCGAATGACATTATTTTCTTCTATGCATTTAATTGCAAAAAGATAGAAAAAATAAATGCATGTAGAAAGTGAAGAGCTGGAGGAGGAACGTGAAAAAAAATTACTGTGAATGGTAATTTAAGTAAAGAAAGTTTAAAATTTCCTTATAAAATGCCCCCAATCTTTTCTTGTAAGCATTATATTATACTGGTTTGGAGACAATATCATAAAATACGTCAAAAATATTCAAATCTTATTTTTGTTACTCCAAAATTACAAGGATTTACATGGAATGTCACATTAAAGATAAGTCTTGGAATGACCAATGGCAGTTGGATTACATTTGAAAAACATATATCACCAGCATTTGCAGTTGTCCAGTCTTCTCTTCTGTACTCAAAAATAAGGAAATACGTCAACTGTCTGTCCTAGCAGCAAACAAGGTGGCTGTGGGAGCTGGCAGTCCCCCAGCTCCTATTTCAGACTGTCCTTCTCAAGCATGCTAAGTTGCCTGACTGCTCATCAGCATCTGGGGAAAAGAGCAAGGTAGTTCGAGCATATTTTCACTTCATGTGAAATGGAGAGACTGCTGCAAAAATATCCTTTTGGAAAGACAGCTTTTTGTGGAGTAGAGGAGCTGAGCTTCTATGCAACAAATTCTTTATGGATGAAATTTACGAGCAGCATTTTGTGGTTAGTGACATAAAGATGTCGAGAAAATACCACACGTATCTGATTGCCTAACAAAACTGTGAAAGGCTTCACATAGGAGCAGAGAATCAAAAGGACAAAGAGTTCCTATTTTGACTGAAGGACCAGCTAGCCCCCTGATATCCCTCATTATAATGATCTTCCAGAGTAGAAAGCTTGCACTAATCTGAAGAATAATAGAGCTGTTGAAGCTATTCCTACATTGTTCCCAAAGCGAGACGGCTGAAAAGTTGTTTAGTGTGATTTTACATCACCAGTTCAGCAGGAGAACAGTGGAGGTGATCATTGCTTCAAGTCAGTTACCAACAATAAAACACAGTGACAAAACAAGCAAGATCTCATGTAATACTCCAGTATCATTTGCATCACCTAGAGACACAATTTTAGGAATAGATCACTTATCATGCTGAATGGGTGAAAAGGTGAAAGTCAAAAAATACAGAGTATAGCACAACACATTTTTTGAGCACCTGGTGTTGTATTCTGTCTCTTCATTTTGGTAAACTGAACTAAAACACTGTTTGAGCTGCATGCCAGTCTATTTAGGAAGCCTACACATCAAAAATCTAAATAATTTATATTTGTGTCAAGTACAAAAAATTCATTAAATTACTTTGAGAAAAAGATTCTGATCTCTCTCCTTGTGTTTCTCTTTCAGCACCATTAAGTTTTCCAACAAAGATTTTGAAAGTGGGACAAATGGGGAGCCACATGCCAGGCTCTGAACAGCATTCAGTGGAAGTTGACCACATTTTCATGTTAAACCTCCACCCCAAAGTGCAGTTCATTTAGACTGACCCAAAACTGCATTAAAAACTTTCACACTTCACATTTTGGTTTCACATGCATGTTAGCATTCCCAACCATACAAATTCTGACCTATCACCAACCTATTCAAAAACTCAGTATCATTCCCAAAAGCTGGATGTAAGTTTGCCTCTACGCCCTATGACATCTAGCAACTCATTTTGAAAAGTCTGTTATTTACTCTTGTGGGTTGTTTATACAATTCCAGCATACAGTGCTTTAAAATAATTAGAGCTTCCAGTAAACACTGCAATGCACTGCTTTTACTGCCTTGTGCAGAGGGATCTGACTTTGTACTAATTTTGCCTGAGGACACCACAGACTGCTTGAACAATGTTCACGTCTCCTGTTGCCAGTTCGTACATTCACAGGTCCGTCTCTCTCCACCTTCTGCCCTGCCCCACTCCCTGTGCCTGGAACACTCTTCTAGAGCTAGGCGAGGACATGGAAAAAGCATGAGGCATTTGGAAGTTAAAACCAGCAGCTTAACCCCCTTGTACAGCAAATTTAAGAGGCTTAAACTCACCAACAAGTGCAGGAACTGTCAAGTTGAGCGTTATGCATTAAGCATGAGAAAGTAAATACATGTGACAAATACATTTCTTCCCATGTGAATGTAATGATTCTCAGCTAATGTATCTAAATTAAGTCACACATTACTTATGTCTGAACAGAGTAGAACGACAATTAACATTTTGTACATAATCAACCACTGGCTTTTATATATTCCAAACCAATTCCAGGGACGCTGCAGGCCTCACTTTTCTTCAGCTGAGCAAGCAGCAAGATATTATTTCAACAACATCCACTTTGAGTAATCAGTGTTCACGTCCACATGTGCAGAAACAGGTTATTTCACATGTAGCACATTAAATAAATCATATGAAAGCAAACAGTTCAAATTGGGTGGCCACAGTTTATCCAAAACCACTAAACAGCCTTCCATTTGATCTTCCCTGTAACATACTGAGTCAGGACTTCTTCACCACTGGTAACAGAAATAAATAAATAAATAAATAATCATCAGTGCTGGTTTTCACAATCATTTCAGAGTAATCTCAAATACAAACGCATGCCAAAATGAGTACTACTTTTGTGATGGCAATAAAATATTATTTATAAAGGAAGGTACATCTTCCTTAGCCTGAACTTTATAACATGCTACACTCACACCAGCTAAATAAAGACCTTGCTAAGGACACTTTGTTAGACCTCATATAAAGGCATCCCTAAAAAAAAAAAAAATAAAAAAAAAATGAAGGGCTGTTGTTCTCAGACTCCAGCTTACTGACAGGAATTTTACTAACACTCACTCATGGCAGTTGCAGCCTTATGCTGCCAGGCTGAAGGACAATTAAAGCTCACTGGCTATTAGATCACAGTGGCCCCATGACAGAGTGTATTCAGATGCTGAGGCAGAAGCCCCCTAGCTCTGAGCTACTGCAAAGGCTGAACATTTCTGGACATTTCACTTAAGACCAGCATCACTTGGACTTTCTGCGCTGGCTGCTGTACTCTGATCACCAGTATGCAACCTGCGTGGGAGACTCAGGTGGACCGCAGCCTTCCTCTCTACCAAATACACCTTCAGTTGCTGTATTCCATTTATCAGGATAAGAACTTCTGCAGCACCTTCCATGGCAAAACCCGCAGTTCTTCCTTGTCATAAAGCTGCTTTTATTTCCAATACCTATGCAAAGTACATGCATGTTTATATACATGCTTTGTACATGTACAGCTACAGTGATGCTATCACCTGGTTCAAGTGCTAATGATCCTTTCCAATCAAGTCAATGTGCAAATTTATTTTTTTCTATGACAACACCTTTGTGTTTTAAATGCACACATTGTATCTAGCATGTTGTGGTCAGACTTCTGGGCTGTAAGTTAAATAAAATGTCATGCATAGTTACGTAACTGAAAAACATGAATTTATCTTCCTGCGGGTGACAAGCCTAAGAGCACATCCAGGCAAAAGACAGTGTTAGCGTTTCCTTATCTCTTGCAAGCCACTATTAAAAGGGCCTCCAGCTTACAGCCAAAGATCCCACTGCAGAAGTATTCCTCAAATTTTGTGCTGCTAGTCATGAATTAACCAAGTCTGAAGATGCTAACAAGATAAATGCCAAAATATTCAAATCTGTCTAAACAGATGCACACTAAGTAACCTGTGGCTTGACCAACAGAATTTTACAGAGGTATTTATATCCTACTCCATTAGGACTTCAAAGAAAAGAAGGAAACTGTGATAGTCATGTACATTGAGTTGCATTTCAGTCTTAATGAGGGTTTTCAAAACCTTTAAATTTACTTCATTTATATTTTTAAAAAAACAAGACAACACTGACAGGAATAAAATGAAATTCACTTAGAAATAAGATGTTAGCCTAGTTATGTTTTATAGAACCCTGAAATCTGTTCATGAGTTGAAAACATCTTTCTACTTCTGCTTTAAAAGACACATGTATTATACAAAGCCCAATATCTGATTTTAAGTGCAGAGACACAAAGTTATAAGGAATGAAAGAAAGAAAGGAGTGATAAGAATTTCCTACATTTCTCTAATGTCTCTAGTCACTATCCTCTACATCTTTCAGCCCTACTGTTCCCCATACTTACCACCACACAGAGACGATGACTATTGATGCATGGTGCCACTCTCCTACCAACACATCCACTTTTACTAAAGCACGGCCCATTTCAGTGATATTGTTTTGACATACTGACAATCTGAAAGATACATTTAGG
The DNA here is from genome assembly GCF_011004875.1 of Balearica regulorum gibbericeps. Lineage (NCBI taxonomy): Eukaryota > Metazoa > Chordata > Aves > Gruiformes > Gruidae > Balearica > Balearica regulorum. The sequence goes on along the minus strand of NC_046185.1, from coordinate 132,368,211 downwards.
AATGTTATGTGTTTCTTCTTTTGACAAATACTTCTGTGATATTGTTCAAAAATCTTTCATCTGAAATACAACTGCAGGGACAAGACAAACTTAAGAAGAACACAGCCAAAACCAGCGAGAGCTTGCAGGCATTTCTGAAGTGAGAAGGGAACAACCTCAAATGAAAAATGAAGTTTCTCATTGCAAGCGTCTTGAACAAGACATCTCAATTTTGTTAAGTGAGATTCAAGGATACAGCGTAAGGTGTTTATTCCCCCCCCCCCCCCTTTTATTTCAAGGGCCAATTTTGTTATTGTCACTGCTACAGTTTGATACAGCCATTGCTTTTCTTTAGCTTGATGTTTGGGGATTTTTTTATTTTATTTTATTTTTAGTTTCACTTTTTTACTTAAATTAAACAAGCATTATTTTTCAAGCGGACACATTAGGTCATGGCAATTGTTGCCAGTAGAAGTAATACACACTAGCTGTGAAAACAGACTTATTTTTGCCAAATATATCCAAGGTCAATCCCTATACTATAAATTTATTTAGCTTCGTGTATACCATCAAGGTATACACTTATTAGAATAGGATGTGCAATTTCTATAAACTCGAAAGAAATAAAGACAGCCTTTTTCACATCAGATCGTAAGTCACTGATGAAGATTATAGGAAGGGTCTGACAGAAGGGCAAATGTTTTATAACTATTCAGGATGAAGGACTGATGCACTTTCCACCATAGCATCTGGTACTGGCCAGTGCCAGGTACAGAGAGGTACAGAGAGACACACAGAGTACATCCACCGCAGCAGCCTCTGCACACTGGTCACCAGCATTCCTTCACCAAGGAGCCTGCAAATACAGGTTAGACAGAAATCTCACAAGTTGCAGGGGAAGATACTGAATCATGCCCTTAGCAGCTGTTACTTAGCTATCATCACCTCTTATTGGCATGTTCTTTCAGAGTTCCTTGAGAACTGTATGGCACTAAAAAAACTACACATAAACCATATGCAAAAAATTTAAAGGTGAAGTAGAAACTATAGTTTGGCCAGATAGAACAAATAGCCTTCTAGATTCAGTGTCTAAGTGAAAGCATGAATTACAGCCTCAGGGAATAACAATTTTGCATTTAGGAGACTTTCAAAAAATTTGGAATTGCTGGTCATGGGGATGACTTTGAAAATAGGCAAGTGAACTCCCTCACTCTCCAACCACCGAACCCTAGCAGGATTTGGGCTAGTAAGGAAAGAAACCTTGTCTCCAAATTTGATACATCCACGTATTTCTCTGTAAATTGCCCAATACAGCCTACTTCTGTAGAAGAGCCCATGCTGCACAAAGCCAAGAAAAGGATTTAACTGGGCCAGCAAACCCCTCACTTTTCTTACAGCCAGACAGTCACTGTCCTCCCTCACCCACTGCTGGCCTCCCTTCTCTTCTCTACAATACATCTCCTGACAACAAGTGAAATAAAAATGTATGCTGTCAAAGACTGATTTAGAAGAAAACCAAACTGTCCTGGTTTCAGCTGAGAGGGTTGATTTTCTTCATAGTAGCTAGTGTGGGGATATGTTCTGGATTTGTTCTGGAAACAGTGTGGATAATATAGAGATGTTTTTGTTCTATGGACCTATCGTTGAGCAGTGTTTACACGGGGCCAAGGCCTTTTCTGCTTCTCACACCACCTTGCCAGCAGGATGGCTGGGGGTGCACAAGAAGTTGGGACGAGACAGACAGAACAGGTGACCCAAACTGACCAAAGGGATATTCCATACCATATGACGTCATGCTCAGTTTATAAGGAGCTTGGGGGAAGAGGAAGAGGGGGGGCAGCGGTGTTCGGAGTGATGGCATTTGTCTTCCCAAGTAACCATTACACGTGATGGAGCCCTGCTTTCCTGGAGCTGGCTGAACACCTGCCTGCCCACGGGAAGCGGTGAATGAATTCCTTGCTTTGCTTTGCTTGCGTGCACGGCTTTTGCTTTACCTATTAAACTGTCTTTATCTCAACCCACGAGTTTTCTCACTTTAACTTTTCCAATTCTCTTCCCCATTCTGATGGGGGGGAGTGAGCGAGTGGCTGCGTGGTGCTCAGCTGCCAGCTGAGGTAAAACCACAACACAAACCAAGAAGTTTATCAGTATTTCAGACACTTCTATAGCTGGTCATACAGCAAAGAATACAGCATGTGCAACAAATTCCCCGGGCTTAGTGGTCTGCTGTAGAAAACCACTCACTTTTATTTACATTTTCATTCCTTTATGTTTACTTAAAGAGAATGATGAGTATCCATTAATACATTTTACAAACTACAACACTACAGATCATAAAACCTGAGTTTAACCAGTGCTGATTTAAAAGTCTTTGGTAGTTACTCCTTGTAAAATGTATTATTGGAAGCAAATTACTGTCTGATTGTTATTTAGAGTGTGGCAGTTAGAGCTTTTGCATATTTTATGACCTGTTGTCTTTCTCATTTAAAGAGCAGAAAGGAGACAGGAGAGCCGTGTTCTCTGTTTCTCAGGGGACAGGTGGATTCTGTCACCCCAGATGATGACAGAACATTAGAAATACTGAAATTGTGGTCACTATGGACAGCCTGAAAGATCAGCAAAAATAGTCTTATCAAAATGTTTTAACTTTGAAGTTTTATTTCTGCAAGTATGATGACACTACCCAACAACAGTCTACTAAAAATTATTGAAATTAAAAAAGCAAATTAAAGCAGCATATGTTTAAATGGAAGGTTTTAAGGGGACTCTGACATGGGATTAGGAAGAGCTGTTAATCACCCACTTGAAATCAAGGCTGCTTAGGAAAGTTATCATGAACTTTTATATAGCAACATCTTCTTCAGGTAATATATGCTGCCTAGTCTTAAGTGTCCTCAAAAGGGGAAAGGCAAATGGGAATTGAAAAAATTGCTAGTTCTTCACCTAATAAATTAACAAAATACCAACAAACTGCAAGGGAACAGCTTTTAAACTTCTGAAGTACAACCAGAAACAAATCAGTGTAGTGATTTGTTGTGCATTTCTGGTTCAGTAAGTTATTTCTATGTATGTTGCACATTTTAAAATTTAATTTAAAAAAATTATTTTTTCATTATTTTGACCAATTACCATGGAAATGCAGTTCACCACAGATCATACATAGATTTTCTTAATCACCATTCCAGGAGCAATAAAAAGTATAAAGTTAAGAATCTGATTTAGACATATGCAATGCCCCATAAATGATTACTTAAGCAAATACGTACAGCTGTCTGTGAAAGTACTTTGTTTTGCTAAGCTAAATTTACTACCAAATATTCACATATAGTTCATTAGGTTTTAATGAGAATCAGTCTTTCCATATCTCCATAAAAAGCAAACATACAAAAAGATTAAACAAAAAAAAAAACCCCTATAAAATTTTCTTCTGGATTTAGGTACACTTTTGTAGCTTTCTGATATCACCTTAATTTACATGACCACAGAGAATGTAGCATGTGTCCTCTTTATAGGCAGAGAACACCACCACCATTATAATCTGCTCTGTTTGTCTTTTCGTATCCTCATTTCATTAAAGAACACAAAATTTAGTGAGACGTTTACTAGCTATGAAAACCATCTACAGGCATAGAAAATTTACAAGTTTATACTACCCTCATGAGAAATCAAAATCCACTGAATTTTTCAGCTCTTATGCAGTCCATCTCCCTCCATATAGTAGGGAATCCAGTTTCCTTCAGAGTCCCAAAGTTTGAGCTGAATGATGAATGCTTTTTTTCAATTCTCCTGAACAAAATGTTTTCTCTCTAAAGCTGCTAACCAGACACTGGAAGGTATTACAGGTAAAACTATAAGCTAGACTGTCTTAGGGTACCTTACCTTTTCAACCACTTCTTGTTTATATCATTTTGTCCAGTGATGACAGCAATAAAATCAGCAGGTGTCTCATTAAGTGTTAAAAACTGCATTAACGAACAGTTTCAACCTTTAGAGGCAAAGAGTTGCTGCCTGATACAACGTGGCACTGAAGTTACACATAAAGGGACAGGGCGCTTTTGAAGTCCTTATCCTTACCAGCAGCAAAAGTCTACTGATGTCTCCCGATCAGAAACACACACAGCTTTTTCACTGTCAACAGTGAGCACTGCTGTCTCCGGACTTTTACTGTAGCTGACAGCATCTACCTTTTTATATAACATTAGAGCCCCTGGAATTAAAATTACTTCATTTTGTAGCACTTGACAGTTGTTAGCAGTTCAAAACACTTGCTGAACTACAGAAGTACAATTTTCTAGTATCAACATTTTCATTAATCATTTAGTATTAGCCTTTTAAAGTATAATAATAATAATATAAATTTCTTTGATTTTTCTGAAAGCAAAATTCCTGCTGTTTAAAATAAACTACTACTTGCAGCACAAACCCACCTGTAGATAGTAGTCAAATTTTTCAGATATTTCAGTATTGGGAGTAAAAAAACCTCCTCGAGACAAACATATACATGGACAAAACTCATGGGGGAAGAGATAAGGAAAATTTTTGGTACTTTTTAAGGTAAGGCATCATTAGATTAAGAAGTTTTGCTTTTCTTTAGTAACTTGCCATCCTCCAACAATACAGCAGCAGAGCCCAGGTCTCCTCCAGGAAATATGGAGGCACAGAAGTCACCTGGACAGAAGGCCAGCAAAACTTACAGTAAAATATGCTGCTGCATAGAAAGCTTCTTAAAGCTTTCTAAAATCATTTTATACTGTATTGCTCTGATGCTCACTATTGCACCTGCAAGTTACCAGCCAGCATGTTTTACTCCCTACCAGATGAGACCTTGCCTGGTTTTCTACCAGAATCTAGTGTTCTTTCAATATAATTTCAGCTGATGGGGAAAATATATTTTCCTTCCCAAAAGTTCTTACTATGGTTTTGCAACTAAAAAGCATGTGTCTCCACAGTAGACATTGTCTTTCCTAAGTGTGTGCCACACGCATAAAGTCAGTAAGTTTAAAAAGCTTATTGAACAAATACTGCAAACATGTTACACAGAAATGTATTTATGAAAGTGTATTAATCACTACTGATAATTATCCTTGGTCAGGTTTGACCTTTTCTCACCCCTCATATATGCTTTGATAAGATGTGTAACAAAAAAAAAATCTACAGATTACACACCTGGACTAACACATGAGGATAAAAGATTAAAACATATTACTATGGAAGCACACTGGTTGTGAACTTTACACAGACAGATTTTAAAAAAAAGTTATACGGTTAACATTTTACTCAGTCTTTAAAGCAATCTTTACTTCTCCTTGAAAAGTACCTACCTTAATAATCATAATATTTTTCTGTGTAGTATAGGAAGCTTCTTCAAACCTAAAGGAACAATGCAATTTTCATTTCTTCTTCAAATATCTACTGCTACAAGAACTTGCCTTATGAATTAAAGTGAGGATATAACCTTTTCCCAAAAGCAAATGGGAATATAAGGCATTTAAACTATGAGTCAGAGAATGAGCATAGGAGTCACTAGCAACCAAAAAACATACCTCATTCATGATTACACATGCCAGGATCGGGGATTTAATTCCACAGCCTCACTGCCATACTACTAAAGGAGTCCACCAACAAGTGCAACCTTCTCCTGCCCTCTCATGCAATTAGCTTGTGTGCAAAACCTTTGCTATTGCACAACTGGAAAGCAAGGGGCCCTGAAGCTATACAACAGTTGCTCTTCATAAGTAAATTTCTAAGGCCACCCTTGAAATGTGACAAATCATCTGCTTTCTGATGTATCTGAAGCATTATTTTTCACCTGGTGGATAAATAAGCAACTTATCAGAGTACACATAAGCAAAACCAAGAAAAAGTTCCCCAGTCTTTCTAAAAAAAAAAAAAAAGATAAGGCTGATGGAAACACATGTTCAAACATGTACTGAAAGACAGAGATGGTATCTTAGAGCTACTCTTAAGATGAGGGGCAACTGTTCAGTTTTGTGCCTGGAGAAGCCATGATTTACACCAAGGACTGACTGAGTTCACAACCTCCAGATGAAAAGCGCGTGCTTCTGCTCAGTAGGAGCACGATGAAAACATTTTCCATGGTAAGAATTCGGACTATCTGTATCACTTTCTGGAAGCAAAATACAGAATCTCACTTTGTAAAATCCTTCTTGTGATGCCAGGAAGAAGGCAATTTGTTCCCATTGCTAAAATGCAAAGTGACCAACCTGATTGTCTCTGGAACGATGAGACACACCGCAGTTGCTACTTTTCTCTGCATATAAGCATAAGGAATCAAAACTTTGAAGAACAGGAGACAAGATTCACAATCTTCTCTTATAAGTTACTTTGGCTACGCTAATTACTTATTTCAAGCATTAAGTTCATAGTCTATCCCAAGGCAGGAAGCAGTATCTATTAAAAAGATGTGAATTTTCATGTCTGAGACCTACTGTGTCCCTACTGGATGGGGAAGCATCTGTGTCCTTGACACCACAGGATCAAGGAGCCCACAACCTTTTCACACCATTTCAAGCCCAACATGAGCCTGATATGTTTGGCATTTACAAGTGACAACTTGCCCTAAAAGATGCATTTAAGCTATGACTGGTTTACAATGCTCTATTAATGAAACCCTGCCTATACATTTGATCCACCCTTTCCATAATTTCACAAACATTTGATTTCTACCAACACAAATTCTAAAAATGACTTTATTCTGTAATCATACTAAATCAGCAGTCCAGTTGTTTCAAACAGTTGCACTGTCTAATCAGGTATTATTTATTTAAGACCAAAGTACCTGTGACTAAAACTAAAAATTACAAATCATGCTCTTACTAGGTAAAGGTATCCTGCTTCTTCATCCCTCCTTTCCATAGATGCCATCCATGATGCTCAGACATATAGTTTTAGTCTTAAACAATAACACAAAATTGACTTGTTTCAATAGCAACTAGTAAGACAGTAAATTAACAAATATCCTTTTTCTCCCCCTCTCCACTCTCTTTCTGCAGGAATATCTACCTGTGCTACTATCCATGGAACAAGTTTGGGCAAGTATTCATAACTAAATTCAGAAGAAACATTTTGGAATTAATCTGAGAGAAGTAGCTTAAATTCATAGACATGAGCTCGTGCACAAAGAAGAGCTAGGGTTGTGCAGATTGGTTACTTTTGCATTTACAAGTATACACACACTAAGATTTTACCTCATTTTCCTTCAAAGGAAGGACTAAATAACATATTTTAGCACAGAGTTTAGTTCTATACAAAGAGCTTCTCATAAGACAGTTAGTAAAGAGCCAACAGACAATGCTGAGCTGCCAATATTCAGCTTACAATGTAAAATTAAATACCTTTCACAAGATTTACTATGTCAGTGGTCCAAGTGAGAGAAAAACAAAAATCAATGTACATAATTTTTGTACTGAAGAACTAAGTTTGGAATTTTAGGTTGGAAAAACTGAGAGAAAAAACAAACAAAAGGAATACACAGGAGTTTCATGAAGTTTCTTAAATAAAATTTGAGGATTGAGGATCACTTCCTTCATTGTATTTTCTGACATTCAAGAGAGCAGTAAAGAATTCCTCTGAAGGCTCAGTAACATGGAAACTGCTTCTATAACAGCCACAGATTCAGTTTTCAACTTTGTAAAAAAGAATTTAAGATAACTTTAAGGTGAATTCACGTCAACCACCAAGTACTGTTTCTTTCCTTTTTCAAAGACAGAGCTATTCAGTGAAATTACAGCATCTGTTAATGTGAGATTTAATATATCTCCAAAAAAGGGTGTTACAAATTAACGCATTCCAAGAACATATGCCAACAGGACAGTACTATGTCAGTACAAAAACAAAAATATTATTGTTAACATAAATACTAGTTCTCACTGCAGCCTTCTGCTACAGCTGTTAGGACAGCAATGAAAAATTCCATTTTTGTAACTGTTCAAGCTCTGTTAGTTTTGTATCCCTGTAGATCTACCACCCTTCCTTTTAGGAACTATCAAAATTGTCTTTCACTGTAGAACATTCTTGCACTGGAAAGATTAGGATAAGCAGAGTGAGGTTTTGCCCTGACTTTTTCATAGGTTCCCTGCATGAGTCCATGTTAAGTCATAAACATACCTGTTCCACAGGAACCCTCTCTGTAAATAAAATAACCACATGTTGCACACTGGGGTGGGGCAGGTCTATATTGATTTCTGTCAAGTACACTAAAACATTGCTTTACTATTTAAAATAAAACTTTCCAACATAATCAGCTATTTTCTAATAGTATTTGATAAACATTGCTATCTACATAGGTAAAACAATTCTATAGCAAATGGGCACCTCCCAGAGAGGGACCATTGTAGCAGTGTGGCAGTACCTACCAACACAAATAAACCAAGTAGAAGTATTTTCCACTCCTTGCTCTCCTCCCTTGAATCTTTTTCAGCTTCTAATTTATAGAAGCTGAGAACACACATGGATGTTAACATGCTTTACAGCAGCCACATCTAGCAAAGGTTCAACCCTTGTGCCTGCTACATACTTCAGTTTTCATGACTCATCTCCAGCTTTCCAGAGGAAAGTCAGTCCTACTTGGCAATATACAGCTAGCAATACCTTTTACATGTTCACAATAGAAACTGTGAGAAATTTAGCCTAAAAGAATTCACCAAGCTTAAAGCAGTGACTAAGCCTACACAAACACAGGTGTAAGTATAATGGGAAATTAGGGCAGAACAGCAGTGCTATATTCTGCTTTCCAGGTAAAAGATCCACATAAGCCTGTTAATACTCATTTCAAAACATTAGTTTATGTACAATCGCAGGACTGTAAGAACTGCATAGTTCAGAAAATCCAGCCTTCCACAACTGCAAGCAAAAATGTAAGTTATATGCTTGTAAGACCTACAACAACCTACCTGTCCTATGTGCTCTATAATACTAATTTAAGGGCAATAGGTTAAAAAGGCCAAGAATATATTTAAAAAAAAAAAAAAATGTTAAGATGCAGCACAAGCAGCTAGCCAGGAAGCTCAAGTGCATTATCAACGTCCCTACCCTAAAGGAGAAATTGTTAAGTGTTCAGGATGTACCACGAGTACATTTACATGCTATCAAAGGAGGTAAAACACCACAGGTGCCATAACTGGCAATATAACTTTCCTCCTAGTGATAAATCTCACAATTAGTGAGCACTCTGGCAAAAACCACACCCACCAGCCATACCAGAAGTTTTTTTAGTATCACTGGTAACATAATTGCAACTTTGCCAAAGTCCTATCTTTGGCTGCAGTCCATAAAGAGCATTTCAGAATGAAACACAAACCACAAAGACTCCAATGGCACAATGGGTGAGAGAGTCCCTTCCTGATCTGGTAGGTGACCAGTGGAAACCCCAAAGCCTAAGATTAAAGGGAACCCAAACAGAGTACAACCCAACAAATGGTATTTTTTCTAGTTCCCTCAAAAGTAACACAATTACCCTCATGTCAGCAGAATGTAAGCTTACATCAGCACAACTTCAGGATTACCTATTCCATTTCCTTGCTACATCCTTCAATTCTGTCCAGAAGAATGTCCCCTCTAGGCTGAAACTGGCTCCACATCAATTTAACATCTGCTTCCCTATAGGGAGGGCACCAAATCCATGACATAAGGAAGACTGACTTACAGCAAGTGGGTAGCCCCTCAGTGCCAACTATGGAGAATACAAATCTCCTCCTCTTTTACAGCAGTGAAAATCTGAGCAATTCCATTAGGCAAGATGTGGCAAGCTCATATGAGTCTGGTGTTGGACCTGAAAAACAAACAAAAAATGAGACGAGAAATAAAACTTCCTGCTGCATTGTCCTTTCATACCTGGGAAGCACGAGGGAGGTAAGGAGGTACAATATATGAATATCTGGGAAAATTTCTAACTTGTTTTTTGTGTGTTTCCACCCAAAAAAATATTTCCCTAAAATATAGCATCTACAGCTACATCTTCCTGTCCTGAAAGATATGTATTAGAAGTTCAGGTTAGCAACATACTCCTATATAAATAAGCAACTAAATTTTAGTCTACTAAGTGAGCAATGAATTTTGTAACAGAAATCTCTCTTGCCCCAAGGATCTAGAATTCTGCACAAGTGTGTAAGTCTACTGAGGGTGTAGGGAACCCACTCAAACATCTTGTCAGTACAAAAAAAAAGAAAGAAGAATCCTGCACAGAAAGATGCCAGGGGCACTACCCTGACAAACTCGTATCACTCATCAACTGTTGCTTGGAAGCAACCAACATGCAGTTTTGACATTTAGGCAAATGCACTTTTTCTGAAGACAATCCAATGTTACAGTTTTATCAGCCTACATGACTTCTCTGTAAAATATGAACACTAGCAAGCAGAGATGGCTTATGACAACGTTAAATGTGCTCAATTTCAGCTAAAAAGGATCAATAGTTTAGTCTCTGCATTCATAGACTGTATGGTTTGTCATTCCAATTATTAGATTTGAATTTCTGTTGCAGCTGGTCAGTTCCCATATTGGCTTGATGATAATCTTTCCAAAAGTCTGTAATCAACACCAGAGGAACCAGTATCTGCGTACCACATATCATTTACAATTTATAAGAACTAACACATCATTAAGCTTCCTCTGGTGCTCTGAGGCTTTCCTGATCTTTTTTCAAGATAAATATGAGAAACAGAGAATTCCTCAAATTATTTGTACTTTACATCCAAAACTGTTATCCACTGTTATGATTTAACTTTTTTTCTTAGCTATATTTACTACACACTATCAATAGACCACACAGCTTCGTTGCAGTAATGGAACTAAATTCTTCTACATTTCTTGAATTACTGACGTTACTGCCCTTATTTAGTATTATTCTTAAAGTGTTAGCAAATTTTCCAAGGAAAAAGTAAATCCTCTTCCCTGTTTTCATCTCACTGATTTTTAAGCAATAATTTTGCCTTCTCTTGTCAGTTGTCTACATTTAATAACTCTTAATTTCATGTTCACACTCAATTCCTTGCTGCTTATATTTGTTACATTCCTGAAAATGCCACCGCCCCCAGCTGGCTTGGAGTCTAAACATCTGAGATCTAATTTTAGCATTAGATTTTTTAATGTATGAACTTGCATATTTTTAATAATAATCCAAATATTAAGGGTGGAAGTTTTAAAAACTAAAACAAGAAAGAACACTTGATGTGTTAGCTTTGATATTTTATATCAATCTAAGGTTCTTTCAATTTGTGCTCCCTTTTAAGATTAGAGACCTAAAATAGCTATTAATGTAAGAGCCCATTGACATTTTTAGCTTGTAGGAGTGTGCAGTGGGCAGACACAGTTGAAATAGTAACATATTTCAGTGATGAACCAGCTTTATGATTTTATTGCTCAGACTTTCCCAAATCTATGGCTGGCATTTTTCCCAGTAGCTCAGAAGTTAAGCTGTTCTACATTTAAAACTTCCAACTAATCATATACCAAAAACTTCTCATGGTTAAGGCAACAAAATCACCTTATGATAAGCCTTTGAAAAAATAAATAAAAATACCTAGCTTTGAAAAACAGTGCCTTTAATTCTTTGTGTTATTTAGATGAACAATGTAAGAGAAATAGGGAAAAAAAAAATCTGATTTGGTTAGAGACAATTACATTAGTTATCAGGAGTATATTACATATCACATTGAAATAGCAGTGACCCTAGAGGGACCCCAAAGGAAAGTAACAGATACAAGGGAACACAACCTAAACACTCTCCCTTACTAGGCACATTAGGCCATCAGCAGTTCTGTGCTAACTTCCAAAATACATGATGGCTTTAAAAAAAAAAAAGTTAAAAAAAATCACTATCCCAAAATTAAGAAAAATAATTGAGCTTTTCAACATAGCCCACAAGGTCAGACCTTATACAGCAGCTCCACAAATCGTAGGACAGGAAAGGGGAGTTTCCATTTCCACCATTTCAATCTCAAAGCCTTTATTTAGCTAAGAGTTGCCCAAAACAATATCCAGAATTTTCCACTTTATTGTGCAGCCCCCTGTGTAAGAGTTTGGCCTTGTCTTCACAACTACAGAATTCATAAATTCCATGCCACCTAGCACAAGCCAAATGCAGGGGCCTTCACCTTCACCCACAAACAAACAGAAAAATTCTAGAGCCTGATACATTGGAATAGAAGGATAAATTGAACAATAAACATGTCTCTCAGTGGGTGACTACAGCTAATGTGAGCATCATAGAGGGATGCTCATTTAATGCAGAACAGAGAAAATTAATTATTTGGTACCCGAGGAAAAAAAAAAAAAGAAGAATGAACATGCATTAATTGACCTTTTAACAACTCTGCAACAATTCATTAAGCTGTTTTGTACTGTATTAGTCCCAAAGAAGCTACACATTTTTAAGTATTTCTGGAAAAGCCTACCAGGAGTGTAACAAAGACCTACTCTAGCAATAGAGTGTAATTTGGTGTAAATCTGCAGCATGCAGAACTGGACCCTTGGGAAGGAACCAGACAATTCTCTCCCTTCTCAAAGTTAACTGTTTATTTCTGCTGTGAGTCCTACTAAAACCAGTAGCAACATGACTACAGAGTGGGAAATGAATCCAGTTAATAACCAAATAGGAAAAAGGCCAGATATTTAGCTACACTGCTGAACGAATTCATTGCATGAACATGCTGCCAGTGTACCGGAGATGAAAAGAACAGATCAGGCAGCTGCAGACAGGAGGGTAGAGCAGAACTACCCCTTTTGGAAGCACCACAGGATTATGCTGGTTTACACTGAAAATGGAAAAGTAGGAACAAAGCAATGGAAGAGTAAGAAAACAAGCAACTTGCCCGAAACAACCTGCAACAGACATGACTTCTACAATTCAGAGTTTAACGAATGTGCACAAAAGCTGCCAGTAATGTCAAGTCTAACTGAAACCAAACATTAAAAATCTTATAGTTTGCATGATGGATAAGCTAGTTACAAGTGTCATTATATAGTGCTAGCTTTAATTGCTCTAAGCTAAATATAGCTTTCAGAATTTAATAGCTCCCCCTCAGCTTTTCTGTCTTTCAAGGACAGAAAAATCTTCCCATTCGAAAAAAGTACACAGGCATCACAGTTGCACATTACCACAGAGAAGCAGGAAGCAAACCATTAAGATGATTAAGTTAGAGTCTCCAGTTAGTCACAAGACCAATTGCTTTCCTATTCCACCACTCTGGTTCCAGTTACAGCGAGTGGGTGACAGAAGCATGCATACCTGCTCCTTTGCAAGCTAAGCCATTTTGTTGCTTTATTAGCAGACTGTACTGAATCTTGCTCACCCCATGTTTCCAGTCAAGATGTTGCCTTTACCAGCAAGCTGCCTGGTACCCACACGCTTCTTCCTGTGCCACCTAGCTAGGCACCGCGGGGGAGGAAGAGGAAGAACGAGTCTCCTGCACACCCATGCAGCCTGACCCTTCCCTGCAGCATTGCGGTGGCATGACATACATGAGGGGATCCAAAATCTGCTATGGCAGCACCCTGATAAAGGCATGAAACAAGCTCTCTCTTCTGTCTTCTTATAGCAAATAAGAAATTTTTAAAAAATTAATGAAGAGTTCTATGTAGCAGGCTTCAGTTTCCCCTTTCCGAGCTGATAAATGGTTTCAGGCAAAAAATCTGACTGACAGCTAGAAATGCATTCTACAGATTCAACATTTCTGTTCACCTTCATTTTAGAGGTCATTACATAATTGAAGTGCCTGCAATTTTTCTACAATTCAAGGAATTAGGGGAAAAAAAAAAAAGCTACTGCTGCAATGGCAGTCTTTCTACTTTCCCTCAGGCCATGACTACAAACCCCCTTCTCTCCATCCCCAAATCACCACCTGGCTTTTCCCCTCTACTTATTTTCTCTCTAGTTTCATCCATCCTCTTCCATTTACTGAGCTGAATTCTTATTTTTTATGAAGACATCTGGTTGTCTTCATCCCTGTCTTTGCTGGAAGAGGAAAAGAATAATGCTACTAATGGAAAAGAAAGTATTGATCAGACCGTATGAATTACTGAATGCCACACTAGAGCTGAAGAGATGGGCCAAAGACGCCAGGTTTGCCCATGTTACAGAGCTGTGCATGCACTGTAGGAGTGCCAGCTGCAGGTCTGCCAGGAAGTAGCTACTACACCAAATAAAACCAAAGGTAGTATGCCACTGCTTTTCCTGTCCTATGACCTACTATTTCTGAGGCGCAGACCAGGCTGCATAAAACAGGTTAAAGGAACTACGACTATTTGTTGCTTAAGTGAGATTTTAAAATGAGCCTCCTGACGTGCACTGTTCTGTATTGGAACATCCATGCTGCACTGCTAGCTGAGCTGCCACGGAACAGAAAGGCTCCCTACCGTCAGTGCAGCCCTAGACAGACTTCATTTATCCACTTCTGATAAAGCACAAAATCACAATGCTCATTGCCATTAAGACTTTTCCTTCTGAAGTAACAGACCAAAATGTGGATAAATAGCATCAAAACCCGGGATGAATACTGGAAGCACTTTGTATACTAGATCTGTCACTCTTTCAGAAAAATGCTTTAAAACTCTGCTCATCACAACAGCCTATTCAATACAGACGAACGTTTAAAAAAGCCACACAAAACACATACACAACATGATGCATCTGCTACAGATAAATGTAATCTTAATGCTACGTGTTAACTCTTGTGAATTGGAGCTGAGTGACCTAGAACTCTGCGGGGCTCTTCCTAGTTCAGCTGTTCCGCTCTCGGGCAGGGCAGGGCAGCCTGCCAGGTGTGGCTGCACAAGTCTGGAGCACCAAACAACCTCTCACACTTGCCCTGCATATAAAACCATCATGTAAGGTGCAGTGAGTAGAGACATACCATATGTTGCCTTATAAGAAATTAGTAGAAACACCATACAAGCAGAAGGATGGAAGAACAGTGGAGATCAGCCAAAGTAACCATGACATTAGTCTGGGACAGTAAGCATGCAGCTACGTGACTGTCCACTTAGTCTGGATCTGGGGATTAGCAGGAGAGAAAAGATACCAGAAAAAGGTGATTTGTTTTCTTGCCACCAGTAATACCAGACAGATTTTACTCTCCTCTCCAAAATTAGAACACCTACGTAAGTATAACCCCTTCTTCTTTTCCTCTTAGTGTCACATGTATATGTGGAGACACAAAAAAAAAAAAAAAAAGCAGCATCATCAGTCTCAGGTCAGGACAGTTGAGGCCTGAACGTTTACAAAACTTTCACAGAAGCATTAGTTAAAAAGCAATTATGTTAAAACAACAAGATCCATCAGAATAAATATATACCATTGTCCAGAAGCTGCAACCTATCCACAGTAAGTTTATTCAGAGATTTTTTTTTCCAGAAGAAAAAAAAGAAATAGATGTGGCCAGTTATGATGTCTACAAATTCCAGAATCTATTTATTCACTAGATGCTCTTTTCTACATCTGGTGACCTGCAAAATTGCCTCAGCTGTATCAATAGCTGCTGAAAAATTCTGGCAACAGCTACTACTATGTCTGTGACTTTGTGGGGAAAGAAAACTATATATAAACATTTTCTGTTAAATATATATATTCACTTAAATGTAGCTTAAGATTTTTTTATTGTTTTGATATAGATAAAGTCACATTTAAGTGAGTGCTTTCACAATCTGATCAAAATGGTTCACATATATTGGCCCTTCCCCTTCCTCCTTGCATTTTGTGTATTTCCCTGCTGATCTGAAGCTATATTCTTTCTTGGTGTTCAAGGTTACTTAAGTTACAGTCAAAGAACAGAGGGGGGTGCAGAATCAAAAGATTATTTATATGGCAGGACTTCAAACAATTGATCCAGCTATATCTCAAGGAATTTTATAAAGACATATTAAAATAGTGAGAGAGAAAGATGGGTGAAACACTGGAGTATTCAGTGTCTCATTCAGGACACAAGGACATTGAGCCTTTAGGACATGGTGACGCACCCAAGAAAGGATTTACAGATGAAAGGGAGAAGTGAAAGTTGTTGGGCACCCACGCAATCTCCATATCTAACCTCACTACACTAGCAAAAGAAAATGAGGATGTGGCCAAGAAGGACGCTTATCTCTGATCATTTGATAAAGGACTAAAAGTCCACAGATGAGAACAGGGGTCAGGCAGACAATTAGTCTGCCCTGGTAAACAGGCATGACCAGATAAAACATTTTGAAGTATTTGTGAAAAGAAAAAAAAAAAAAAAAAAAAAAAAAAAGAAAAATAAGAAAAAAGGGCCTATAGTACAAAACTGATGAACTTGAATTAGGTACTAAATACAAGGCTAGATATCACAGGGACAATGGAGTCTTAGTGGCTACAACACATATTGAACTGTGCACACTATTAAGAAATGCCAGTAGTGCTAGGGCTGGTACATATCTACACCACTTAAAACTGTAATGGATTAAAAAAAACCCAAAAAACACACACAACCAGAAAAACCCACAACACAAAACCACCCCTGCAAAAGAACGAACAGAATCCTTCTGGGTCCAAAAGAAGTACTTTTAAAAAAAAAAGGGCAGTCCTGCTCAGAGTGCTGGGAGTCTGCAGTAGATTCCAAGAAACCAGCCTTGGTACAGATTTTAATTTATTAGAATGAAAAATATCACGGTGAATTGGGGATTACAGATGATTAACATGTCAGAATCAAGTAAGTAATAAGCAAAAGGAACCAGTTTAAGTAGTCAGGTAGACTGAGGAATTCACAATCTCTAAACTGAAAATGCAGAGCTGCTGCTTCATTAAATATGCAAAAATGAATCTGGAAATTCCTCATGGGATGCAGTGTGCAGTAGACAATGTGCAAGATGAAATAGGCTTAACTAGATAAATAGTTTGCCTATCCCTCCCAAAAAGGCAGGGAAGGAGTTGATGAAAGACATTGTAGGTGGTATGTTAGAGTACAGAAACAAAGTTGAAACTGTTTAAAAGCTACTAAAAACAAAGTTCTTCAACAACACATCAAAACTAAGTGAAGTAGTAAACTGGTAGTGAAAATTTCTTGGAAAAGAAACAAAGACAGGATGTCTACTATGACACAGGCCTGGAAATTATCACAACCAGCACAGAATCAAAGTAACAGCTTCCTGAGCATGAGTTGAAGAAAACAGATGATACTGCTACAGATTTCTGAAAGGCAGATTAAATTGTATATATAGTTGCAAATAAAACTTTAATGCATTCTCAAGTTATTGTACCCACTTCATCTCTAGCCAATATAAACATTTTAAAAATGTAAACTATGTTTTTTAAGCATACAAGAAAACCAGTTAGATACTCTATGACAGCAGAAGAGCAAACAGAATATCTGTCATTAGAATTGGAGGTGAGGGGAGAAAATGGAAAAGAAATCAGCCCTACTACAATCAGTAACATGCAAGATTTCAGATTAAGTCAAACAGTCAGAAGGAAATGGTATCAGATTATTTTTTTTAAAAAAATCAAAAATACAAGGGAAACCTGTAGATCTCATGTGGACCTGATAACAACTGCATAAAAAAAATTAATAAAGCTGGCAATGATCTTATTTAGTAAAATAATTGATATACCACTTACCAGCATTACTATTGCTGATTTAACCTGGGCTGCAAGCTGCCCTTGCCTTAATGCTTTAAAGTTTCCATTAATAAAAAGAAATTACTTCAGCTTTACTCACTTATATGTATTTCTTTTGTGAACAAAGGTTTGTTGTTTATTTTTAAGGAATATTAATTCCAAAAAGTGGCAGATCAAAGAAACTGTGCTTTTTAGACACACGAGCTTCTACTACATCAGTTCTGACAGTTAAATTGTTGATATTTGCTTCTTGATTTGGTGTCATTACTCTGCATGCCCATGCCTTTCCAAACACGATGACTGCACTTTCCAGAGTTCTGGGACTCAGATACACAGAAACAAGCATTTCAGAATCTCAGTGCAAGGAGGAATTAAGGGATCAGATCAGTCTTCTTCTATTCCCTTCTTCAACAAAGCCAATCCAAGCACAAGTCTAGCCAATCTACGCCTTGTGATTTTTATTTGCACTCCTCCTACATTCCACAAAAACATTCTTCCATGCAAATGTTTCGGTGGCATTCACAGACTGGGCAAAAAAGTTTCATAAGATGACTCACTTGTATTTACTCAGAACAGCCCCATTAATCTCAAGGACCAAAAAGAACCAGAGGGAAGTAAAAAAAGCAGTTTTGTCAACCAGAATAAGAACTGAGAGTTATGTACACTAATATATAAAAATCTGTTTCCCTGCCCTTTATCCCTTGTTCCCTTACAAAATACCATCCTTCCTCTCAGCTGTAAGTAAATTAGGCTAGGCTAATATAGAATATATGATTTTATTGATAAAGTAATGCACAACTGATGCACAGCCTACACCTTCTCTCAGGTAACCCATTGTGAGGTGGATCTAGCGGCAATGCACTTGCAGACTGTTAAGCAATGATACTAAGAATGAAAATCCTCCAAGAACTCAAGTTCTGCAAGACATGAGTGCTGGGAAAGAGGCAATAGTGAGAAAGGCATTACATCTCCCTAATATTCAAGGGACACTTTTTTGTTTGTTTGTTTAGAACATAAAATTCACTGAACAGCAAGCAAAGATGATCCTTTTGCAGAAGGGCTCTGCACAATGAACTACTATTTAGTAGTTTAATTTGGGAAAAGCAGAAGCAAACAACTCATCCTGTGCTGAATAGAGGGTGTGTTTATGCTAACCATGCATTCTAGTCATATTAAATTAAATAATGCAAGCTCATTTGGCAAGGATCATTTGGTAGTTCAATGTGAACTGTCATTGTGTCTGGATTATCAAGACTGAAATGGCATCCACAGTTAGGAAAATGTGGGTGTTTTCAAATGCTGAGCCATGCCTCAGAAACCAAGATTTCCTAAGCCTATTCAAGTAGGAAGCAGTCACCACCACAGACAAGTCCCACAAACATTTCCCAAAGTCAAAAACACTCAGTTACTTGATGATACTGAGATACAGCCACCATTCTACCACTGAATTACTTTGAAATTAAGGAAGCCTCTTGTTTAAAAATAGAGATGGCTGACAGTACGGTTAGAAATAAACGGGAAGTTGCATCTTCCCTTCTCAGCTTATCGAACTAATCAACTAGGACTAAAAGGAGATTATTAAAGCTTGCCTGATGAAAACAATGACCTTGTGTGCATTTAAAAATACTCAATGGTGTCCCGTTACTTGAAATTTAATCTTCTAAAATGTAAGATTATCACCCGTAAGGGATCTTCAGTAGACTAGCAATTGCATGCATATGTCATGGCAGAAGAAAGTGACCTTAAGTGTTCCTGCAATAAGGAAAAAAAAAAATATTTTACAAGTCACCCTCCTCAAGTACTCCATTTTGGGAAAGCCTGACAAGGTGACTTTGTTGTTGTTCCTTCTACTAAAAAAAAACCCAACAAAATAAACCCCAAGCAAACAAACAATAAGTCTCATATGCCAAAGTGACATCCTGGCAATAGGTCTGCTGTTGATTTTCAAGTAGAAGTGTTTGATATTGCTGAACTTCAAAGAGTACAGTACACTATAGTATTATACACAGGAAAATAAGCTGTGAAATGAAGTGTGTGTGTGGAGAGAGCCTACAATTCAGCTATCCTGGGGAAAATTCTAACATCTTATCTCTGAATCTGAAATGAAATTCCATATTTATTCAGTGAATTGAATGAAAAAAACCTATTTCAGCAGCACATTTTAATTTTTATTCTAAGAAACAGGATGTTAAAAAGCTTGTTTCAAGAAAACAAACTGGACATCAGCTAAAAGGCAAGAACTTTATTCACAACAGCAGTTCCCTACCTCAGTAAGTTCTCCTTTCTCAAAAATTTGAGATTCTCTAAGCATCAGAAAATACTGAATAAGTGAGCCTTAGTTTTATAAGGTTATCATAATATTGAATGCTTCTGGTGGATTTGATGGACAGTAACAAATCTGCTAATTAACTCTGTGTAATATTTTTTTTAAACAGGAAAGAATGAATGGGTTTATACTTCCTGAATTTCAGCAGCTGTGGCACTAGTTTAAGAGCTTTGAATCGTTACTTCCTAACAAGGTCACTCAATAAAATATATCAGTCCCATTCAGTTAAGGAAAACAAGAATCAATCATAATACTTTGGTCCAATATTTTGCTCAACACCCAAACTTTAGATTTCATTTCCCTTTAGATCTGTTTTTTGGATGGAAGGTTAAGAGTAACATGAGCAAAACAGGCCCTCATACCCAGCCCAAGAATCTAAACCCAGCTGGATGCCCGCTCAGCCTAGCAGTGGTACAGATACCACAGCGGTAGGCAAATGAGGGTCCATGATACATCTTAGCTGTCCATCATTTTATTTAGTAAATAGTATTTGTTGACGCTAGTAAGTGTAAGCCTACTGCACTAACTTCTTTAAAAACAGTAGCTTTCTTGCCAAGACATGACAGAGTCCTGTAGGCTAACACCTAAATTCTTTTCCTTCCATTGTTTGACCTTAATCAGAAAACAAACAAGAAATATCAACACTTCTTTCCTAACATGGTTGTTACTAGAGTTCAGTAACAGGACTAGATTCAGCCTAGATTCTCCTCTCTTCATACAAAAAATTCCTTGTCATTCAACCTTGCTATCAGCAAATTGGCAAACCCCATTAGTTCTAGTTCTCTTCTATTTCTAGAAGTCAAATTCTGTCAGACAGACAGCACCAATCCTCCGTAAGAAGGCTGTTCCAACAACGGCTGCACCTTGGTGTATGAAAGATGACCTTTATCCCAACCACAAGGTTGCTTATTGACTCAGAAAAGAACACGAGGACTCTGATTGGCTTTTCCAAAATAATTTCTAGATCTAACAGAGCTTGAAGAGCAGACTTGCAGTAGACTAAGCTTCAAAATACATTCGTAGAATTATCACAGACCAGTTGAGGTTGGAAGGTACCTTTGGAGGTCATCTGGTCCATCCTCCCTGCTCAAGCAGGGCCACCCAGAACTGGTTGCCCAGGCCCATGTCCAGACAGTTTTTAAACATCCCAAGGATGAAGACTCCACAACATCTCTAGGCAACTTGTGCTAGTGCTTGGTGACACAGTGAAAAGAAAAAAAAAAAAATGTCCTCATTTTCAGAAGGAATCTCCTGCATTTCAGTCTGTGCTCATCGCCTCTGGTCCTGTCCTGCTACATATCTAAACAAGTGGCAAAACCATTATCAGAATGTTATTTTTTAAGGAAACTAAACATGGCTATTCCAGGTGATACTACTAACCCTATTTAACAGTAACAGCAAGTAAGATGCAGTTCTGAGAATCTTCCAGGACATCGCAGCACCAGGGTAGACCACAGAGCCTTATTAATCACTCTTACTAGCAAAAAATAAGTTAGGGAGAAATTTTATCTTCAAGCATAGTCTTCATAACCTCTTGCTTATCTTTTTTTTTGTTTGTTTCTTTGTTCCATCATCACTTATCTAAAAAGCAAATACCTGCAACCTTTTAGCAATAATGCCAGCTCCAAATAGCCTGATGCATGCTAGGTGGCCTGCTTCTTTTGAGGTGGTGAAATCATTGCTAAAAAATGGACTAGCAAGTTCTTAGATCATCTGCTACCTAAATGGCTGTGTAGTTCCCAAGAAGAGAGAGGTCATGTGCCACTGAGCTGCACAGAGGCAGATGCATCCAATTGTGGGGAGGAAACCCCACACAGTTACCCAATTATAGAAAGGTATCTCTCAACAAGTACCAGCCTGCCTGCCTTTGGCAAACAGCAAGGTATCAGGCAGTCAACCTGTGAAAGCCACCACAAACTCCTATCACAGTCATCTCGAACTAGCAAAGACTCAGTAGCCCACATCCTTTGGAGTTAGCTTCATCAGCTCCCTAGTATGCAGACAGTAATCACTAACATGTCTTAGGGATCACCATTGCTACCGATGATTTATACTTCGTTATTGTAAAGTGCTCAAGCAATACCACAGAAGGTTAACAGACACTCACTGTTTCTTTTTTTAAGGTATACGAGACAGTCAGTGACTAAACATTCATAGTGAAACTTCCTCCCAGTGTAAGCTGCACTTAAATTCACAGTTTATGCTGCCAAAGCTTTGTCTAGGGGATCTCTGTACCCATAGTTGCCACAAACAAGGGATATAGAAAGAAATGATAGAACCATCCGCTTTCCTTCAGAACGCAGTATTTCATAAGACTATTAAACAAGCTTCTTTTCTAGCAATATGGTTGCAGCTGGCATAGTCCCAGGTGCCAGTATGAGCAAGACATGTTCTGCATTGTATTCAGGGGAGACGCTGCTATTATGCCTCGCAGCCTGAGGCAGTGGCAGAACCCTTTTGACAATAAAACTTACCCAGGCTGGTCTCAAAGCCATGTGTTGCCACTACAGACAGGTCAGCAAAAGTTCTGTAAAAATGAGAATTGCGTATTTCACTTGGGAAACTAAGACTCTCTGCCCCTCCTCAAGGCTCTTTTTCTAGACACACTGACAAAACGATTATCTTGGAGAAGAGGGAGACATTACAAGAATTTTTTTTTAAGTGTGACTTGTTGGCAAGACGGAAGAAAGTAAAGCCAGAGACCTATATCCTACTCTGCTCATGTAAAAACTTGAAGGGCAGGCCTTAACCTTCTGTAACAAGCAGAATTAACAGTGACACAGATGGGCTTGTGCACTGAAAAGGATAAAGTCTCCTGCACGCACAGTTCTGTTGGTGATTGACAAGCTGTTCAGAAATCATCTCTTCTGTGGTTTCAACTACTCTCTGGGCAGAAAGAGGTAAACATGTAAGGCAAATGGAATATACCCACACAGTACTTCTTTATCGGAACCGTTAAGACCAGGAGCTTCATTCATCTTCACCAGCAACTACATGAAAAAGGAACAAACTAAAATCAGAACAGCAACAATGCATATGCTATTGACTAGGAAAAGCCTTCAGAATCACAAGAAAAAGTAGCATAAGTTAGACCAGAGAGAGGTGACCTAGAAGCGACCTAAGTGATCACCACAACAAATAAGAGATGACACTTGTGATGATACTGCAAAGAGTCTATTATTACAAACAGTAATAACAGAATTGGCAGAAATTAAGATGAGGGAGGAGTACAACTACATTCAGCCAGGGAAACATTTCAGACTTCTACCGTAAAAACACTCATCAGAGGATATACCAAATGGCTAGAAAGCCCAATGCTCCAGGTTTTTCTAAAGGCAACAAAAAGTCATTACTGAAATCCACCATCAAAACGTAACAGGTATCATTACGGTAAACACAGAATAGTTACAAAACACTGGTACAAGCAAGGATTAGTTTCTCACCTTTCCTATTTTGTATTGTTACCATCTTCATTCTAGGAACAGCAGTTAAATACAAGTGCTGCATGACAACTGCACCACCACATACCACCACGTTTTTCCTGTGACCTTTTTTTAGGTTTCAGCTCCACCAACATGTAGTCAGAATCTGAAGCTACCACTAAAAAAAGCTGCTATTATGGAAACATGAATAAAAATAAAAATCTCCTTAATTCCCAATTCATGCATTACATTGGAAGGCAGAAGAAAGGGAGATTCATTTGCATATCCATGTTAACATAAGTGCCAAAGAAAATGTCCAGAAGGAAATAATTAAGTGTTGACATGGCAGCAGCAGTGTTTGCCAACCTAAATACGATTCAGCCATCAAACCTCCACAACTTAAAGACTAAAGAGGGAATCTTCAGTACAAGTACTCGTAATTTAACGACTGGACTTGAAGGTGAGAAACCTAGAAACACAGATATATATACACACCTCTGGATCAGACAAGGAATGCAGAGCTTGGCTAATATGCTATTCAATGACTGTAAAGGAAGGATTTTTCAAATTCAGTCTTAACTGTTACAAAATTGAAAAGCAACACAAAGAGGCACATAAAGAATTGTATCTGCAGCCTTCCTTCTGTGACTTACCGGATGCTATTAGGCAGCTGCTGCCTTTATGTCAGGCTGTCTTACAGCCAGATATACAATTAGTAAGTTGGAGATACCTCCAAGAGCTAGAAACTGATAGCAATTCTCAATGCACTACTTCAGCTTAGGCTTAGAGGTCAGCAAAAGTCAGTTCTCACTCTTATTTCTCCCTCCTGTTGCACATAACAGGGATTCCTGTCAAGTCATGCTTATCAGTACTTATTTTCCACAGAAAAAGATTCAAGAGCCATGTCTAGAATAGCCATCATCCAAAGACTGTGAATCATTAGCAAACAGGCATTGCAAAAAATTACTTAGCACATTCCACATCAAAAGCAGCTCAGCTCTATTTCTTTATTTTCGTGGTTAGCATCATGGACCGCCCAGACACCAAAATAGGATTAAGCAGTGCCGTCCTTACTGCTACACACTAACACACGTGACTTCTACCCTAAGGAGCTTGCACTGAGTCAGTGCTGCTCTGGCACACCAGACAGGCAGGGCAGTAGAGGCTGAGCTGCACTGGACTGAACTGACCAAATGCTCCTCTCAGTCTCATCCAGCACTTCTTAGAGGGCTCACTGCTTTTTACTAACAAGGCAGATATCAGAATTGCCACTGACTTTTTTTTTTTTTTTAACAACTCTGATCATTTAACAGTTCTCAGTTGTGACACGTGAATACAAAAAAAAAAAAAAATCAGAAAGAATTTGGGCAAGTTTTCTGTTTTCTTCCTCCACTGAGGCTATCCTCAAGCTTTTTTTTTTTTTTTTTTTTCAAAAATGTTTCAAGCAACTTGCAACAATGTGCCATGAGTTTCATATTGACAGAACTCGAACACCACTACTCAAACACTGTGTTAATTCACGTCATATAACTTCATAGGTAATAGAACCTGGTATTTCTGAACATATATGCGCTATGTGAAAGTCACAAGCGGCTTCGAGAACTCTGCATGAGCAACAAGCTAAAACAGACTGAAAGGAGAAGGAGTTACGGATATCCTGCCTCCCAGGATCAGACCCACAGCTGTGCTTAACTATTATTGTTCCAACTTTACCTAGATTGTCATATTCATTAGCATCAACACACACATCATTCAGCCCTGAAGACAGACAGCAAACTTCACTCTAGGGTAATTAGAAATAAACATCAAGGAGATGTATTTTATGTTAGCAGAATAAGGACAAGTATCCACAACAATGTTACATACACAAAATCTCCTTGTCCTTCAGATAAATGAAAAAACAAAGCAATGAAACATGTATTTTGAGGCACAATATTCAAAGATTTAGATACTTGTACCACAAGTGACAGCTGCAGGAGACTAAAAACAATGTTCGTCCCCCAAAGTATACTGCTTGAACACAACCATGAATGCAGAAGACAGACATGAAAATCCAGCATCTCAAAGAGCAGAGCTGCATAAATTTAGTAACAGAAACACATTAGTCCCAGTCTGGAGAGCTGTTTGTCAGATCTCACAATATCTGCATCCTATTATCTGAAACTTGATACAGGAAAAGGCAATTAGATTCTCCCAGAAGTTTCCTTGGCTACCTTAGTAGTGGCGCATTACAGTATCTATCCCCTAGCCTTTTACCAGCAAAATTTTGCGCCTTTGGCAAGTCTAATCTTAACTGAAATTAATTGAGATTAACTTCAATAAGATCAAAATATGCTGGTATAGATACTACGCTTCTTCCAACAGGTAAAATACCTCATAACTGCACAGTCACATACTCATTCTGCTGCCTTGTTCATCACTGCATTTTTCTTAAATGCACATTACAGCAAATCAAATTTAAGCCGAATATATATCAGCAATTTATATATTAATTACCTTTTCAATAGGAAGGCTTTTCTCAATTTGTAGCTAAGAGCACTGTTTGTAGTTTTACGATTAGAAACCAGGACTGCCAGAATAACGTCCTGTTTCCACTCTACTTTCTAAACAGCATGTAACAAGACCTACAGAACGCAACAAATGAAGGAAAGGCTGTTAGACTGACATGCATCTGTTTATAATAATGCAGCTTGAACTAGATCCGATTCTTTACAATGGTATACACACAGCTACTAAAAACACCCAAATAAGGTTTTGTATAAAATACAGTGTACTTACATTTGCAAAACCAAATGAGGTAGCCACACACACAGTGTTGCAATAAGCAGACTCCAGCTGAGTCTCACCATCATTTCCTGTCCATGGTGAACACGCTAGTAATTTCAGCCCAACCACAACTGTTCAGTGCACACAATTGCACACTCATACACAGAGAGCATCTCTAATCCCTAAAACTCCCCTCCCACCTTTCCTGCATGCAAACCCAGATATTATACAAAATGATAAGAGAGGACATAAATGGGCCTAACACAGTGTGCGGGGAAGGGGATGTCAGAGTAAAGGAGAAGAGAATAAAAAAAATTGTGAATGCTGTTGCTTTGAAACTGGACTAGGAGCCACATTGGAAAATATTTTGCTTAATCTATTGGGAGTACAAACTAGGGAGTATTACTTAAGGGTGTTTTTAAAAAAAAAAAAAAACAAAAAACAAACAAAAAACCCCAAACCCAAAACATTTTGAATAATAAAAGCAAAGCTTATGGAAATTAAAACTGTTGTTATCTGTAGCTGTACAGAAAGTGTCCATGAAAACACTTGTTTTAAATACCCAAACCGGACTTACAAGCTCTGCTGAAATTAAGTACAGTGAAACATTCTGAACTCTATGATTAATCAATGAAAGTCAAGGGATGAAGCAACAACCAATTGTTCCCTGTGTCCATTCTCAGGAAAGGAGAGAAGGAAAAAACCACTGTTACTATCATTAGAGGCCTAGGACAAAAATGTAAGGCAGACGAGTTACCTTACAAGGAAGAAGTGAATTTATTAAACGCCCTTTTCTCTAGCCATTCCAGATATCCTCCTAGTAAAAATAAATCAGCAAGTGTCAATGAAGACTACTTCACTGTCAGTGAACTGTACCAGTTTTCAAGTAATGGAGTATTTAAACGCTCATATTGCCTGATTTGTCCTCAAATGGAAATTAAATCAACCTGGAAACTGAAGTGGCTAGATTTAATTAACCTATTTTCTTGAAGATACGGGCAAGAAGAAGGGAAAAAAAATTAGCAGCAGCATATTTTATTTTACACGAGCACAGAGAACCACAGATTTGGCCGAGAGTGACAGCTTTGCAAATACGCCTGAGACTTCCAAAGTTACATTTACCAGCCAGCCGGCTGCCAGCTCGATTCCCCAGAGCACGCAGCAAGCGGGGAGCGCTGCCCCTGCCCACCCCCCCCGGGAAAGCCACCGCTCCGCCCGGGAGGCTGCGCTCGGGAAGCAGCTGCCCGGTGTACCAGTTAATCTGGAATTCGCTCCGTCTCGGTGCTACACCGGGAGTTAAGTATGTGAAGAGCAGCCTTCCCTCAGCAGCACCCTGCCGAAGCAGGGCAAGGTGTTTAAGTTGACGGCCGCTACGGAGCGGCCCCCATAGGGCTGTAACAGCGCGGCCGGGGACCCCGAGGGCCCGCAGGAGGTGACAGCAGGGGTTCGGCGGGGCAGGCAGGAGCAGCCGCCCTCCCTCCCGCCCGCGCCCCGGCGAGCGGCCCTAGAGGCTCTCGCTGCGAGCCGGGCGAGAAAGGTGCCTTTTGTGTGGTAAAAAGCCACTTTTCTCTTGTGCCGAGTTCGCAGGAGGCCACCATCCTCCCGGCCCGCCCCGCGGGCCACCGGCACGCCGTGGCGCCTCAGAAGCGGGGGCCGCAATCTACGCCCGTCCGCCCAGGGTCTACGCCCCGCCACACCGCCCACGTCCCTACGGCGCGGCGGGAAAGCGGCCCCGCGGCCGCCAGCCCCGCCCGGACACCCACCTGAGCGCCTCACCTGCCGCCAACCGAGCTACCGAGCGCCCCCGCCATGGCCCCCAGGCAGCAGCGCCCCACAGCCAGCAGGAAGGAGAGAAGGAAGGAGTCGGGCGGGAGCGACAGCCGCAACCATAAAGAGCCGCTCTACCAGCGCGGGTCCCGACGGGGAAGGTGTGGGCACGCAGAGCGACACCTCTGCTCGCTTCGGCTTCTGGGGAACGTCCACGAGAGGGACCGGGGGCGGGACAGTCGCGTTCGATTGGCAGCTGCACTGGCCAACGAGAAGCACCCGCTCACTTCCCCCCCCCCGCCTCGTGCTGAGGAGGCGGTACTCCCGCCCACCCTCCTTCCTCGGCCGTTGGGGCGGGGGAAGGGGGTGTTTCCATGACGTCACGGGCGGCGCCCGGCGGACAGGTGCGGAGCAGTTCCTGAGGGGACGCGGGGACAGAGCCGCGGGGGCACAGGAGCCCCGGGCTAAGCCGGCGTTGAGCCCGCCTGCCAGCCTTAAGCAGCTGGGGCGGGGCAGGCTGCGGGCAGGGCAGGGCACGGGGTGCCCGGGGGAGGGGGCGAGGGCGAGGTGCGGAGCTGATGCCGCACCGGCCCTGCGGGAGCCTCGGCGCCGGGGGAGCGATGGTTCCCTCAGCCGCGCCCTCGGGGCGAAGTGTGAGAGGGCGCCGACAGAGAGGGCTTGTCGGGGGGGGGGGGCGGGTCGCCGCACTTCCAAGGACCTGAGGAGATCAAAGGGCCGCCCGGCCTTGCCCGCCGCCTCGGGAAGGGTTCCTTCGGTGGGAGAGAAACACCCCTCCTCCGCTTTCCCCTGCCCGGCATCCTAAAATTAGCGTGTTCCTCTGAGTCTTATTTAAAAAGAAACAACTTGAATGACTAATTAGATCCAAGCCGTTAGAAGCGCTCTGGACTGCTTCCACGAACCCTTTAATGTGAGTGCTAAATCTTTCCAAAATTATTACTGCTTGCGAGGATGTAGACGGGATGTGACCTGGTACACAATTCACACAGTTTTTACTTACAAAGTGTGATTTAATCCACACTTAGGAGAAGGGGAAGGGGGTGTGAAGAACCACCCTGATTTCCCTGCTCAGCCTCGTGTGCCCAAAACTGATCAGCTGCTTTTCAATTTCATTCAGAACTCAGTGCTTTTCTCAACTGGAGTGATTATAGGAAACAGAAACCCTTTTCTTCATTTATACCATTCATACTGCATTAGAAAAGAGCAGAAGCACTTGGAAAAGCAAGCTCAAGTGGCATCCCAAAAGGTAGGGAGAGTATTCATGGATAGGAACTTGTGGTAGCATAACCCAGGAGTAGAGTAATACCTCACACTTTGAATGAAAACTAATTTGTTATAAGGGCATGAGAGAGACCACAGCGTATCAGATTTTTTAAGAACAGTATCTGGCAGAGAGTTCCCAAACCATGGACACCAAAGCAACCCAAACACCTTGAATGCCATTTTCAGAGCTGGCCTGCCTGTGTCTGCAGCAGAGAGGGCTTCTGTTACCTGATGATTGCTTAAGGAGATGATGCCTCCACAATGAAAACTCAAGCAATGATGTTTTGGTCAGTGTCAAGCAACAAAGTCAATGAAAAGCAAGAAAAGCAGTTTTAGTTTTGATTATATTGTTTAACATAGCTTCAAGTTGCTGCTGTGGGAATTTGGGTATTGCCAGAGAGCATTTATCAGCTTGTAAACAACTGGAATTTAAAAATAGCATACAGCAATTCCTTAGGTTTCAGGTTTCATAGAAGTTTTTTATAAATACAAGTTTTAGGACAAAATTAACACTGTCCTTTTAAAGACCACAATTGTTGGACTAAAGGCACCATATAGCCTGCAGCACCATATAGGAAACAATATGTTTCCTATACATGCATGGCCTGTTCCAGCTCCCACTGAAACCAAACTTCATCCACCTCTTGATTTAGAAAGGAACTGGGTGGCTCTCTGATGATGTACGGTCCCCAGGCTCTGCAATGAAAAGTAAATGAACAAAGCAAAAATAAAATTATTTTCCAGTCTAAAATCTCCATCTTGAGCCTTGCTGTATAGACATTGCACTGTTTGAGGTTCCTGAAACATTTAGGACATATACTGTTCCTGTGTTTGTCACAGCAAAAAACATGGACTGGGCACATCTCTGAACTATATTAAATTATTTCACTGGAGTTAAATCAGGAAGGAGTTTGATCTTTCTATGGATCTATAAAACCTTTCGTTCTGCCCTCCTGTTGAACAGAAACGATGAAAAAATATTGGAGTACTCTCTTTTCTTGGGTTAAAGAAAAGTTTAATAGTAAATTAATAGGCAGCCCTTTGAGAATAAGATCATAATTTCTGTTAGAAAATCAACACAGAAAGAAATAGTGACAGTCTAAACTGAGATGGCAAAATACAAGATGGTTTTATACGTCAGGGAAAATGTATAGGCAGAAAGCCTCTGTCTGAATATAGATTGCTGGTTTTCCTTCTTAATAGATCCATCAACACAAACCCATCCGATTTATAATAGTAAAAGGAAGGTGGTTAGTTTGTTCCTCAGTGTCATGCACTTAACTTCGATTTATCCTTGCTCTTTGGTTTTTCTGTTCTGATTGATGAAGTTTCATGACACTGTAATCTTTCCAGAGCTATTAAGGAGAGGAACTCCATTCTGCATAATCCAACAGGTATTTTTTTTAATTCAGTTTCCCTTTGATCTAATGTAATTCAGAATTAAATTACATGGCCTGAATTAAAACTCTACCGCTATGTGTGTCCTTTTAGTTTGCTCTTTCCTGTGGTTTTGTAAAGACAGTTGACAATAATATTTCCAGTGGTGCAATGAAAGGGATTGTCTTTTGATTTCCAGCTTCTTTTTTTTTTTTTTTTAATTATTAGGTGAAAATGATTACTGCATCTCTATTGAGCTCAAAGACATGCTTCATGTTTCAGCAATCTTAGTCTCGTGTGAGTGAACAAGCTTCCATACCATGTATATGGATAAGACAGAGAAAGGCTCATTTTAAGATACAAGTTATGTCCTGTGGTTTGAGCTGAACTAAGACAAATAAGACTTGTGATGAGCTTTTACATTTACAGCAGAGGAATATTTTTATCAGTATCCTTGTGACCAAGAAGGTGTGAGCAGCAGCAGAGTTGTGTACATTGCAAAGTTATTGGATTAATCTGGCTTTCTCTTCCAATGACTATGCACATATATCTTCAGTCCTGGGCAGGAGTTACCTGTCTTAAAATTCATCTTTCCTTGTGCACCAAAATAAATCTGTCCTTGGTAGCTTTCCTCTTTCTACCAGCCCTCCCCATCATGTCATTTCTGTTCTTACACCAGTACCTTTTATTTTATTCTCAATCACTGCTGAGAAGCCTTCTATCCCATTGAAAATGCTTTGGCAAATATTTCTGTTGTCCTGTTGCGTTTACAGGCTGGTATTATGTAAGCTACCAGCACTTCCTTTCCTGTGTCTGGCTGGCTGGTCTTTCTAAATGCTTGCCTGTCTCCCTAATCTGCCCAGGCCTCTTTTCACATGACCGTAGTCACTGGGCCGCCTTCCATGGGTTGTCTGGCTTCCCAGCTAGAATTAGCCTGGTTAAATTTCCTTTGGAGCCCTTTTGAGTATCTCTGAGGTACCAAGTTTACCTCTGAAGTGCCTGATACTGTAATGCCCATGTGAAAGCATCTCCTATGTGTTGCAGAATTCATGAATTGTTGCAAATACTTTTAGCAATCTCAATTCTGCTGTTCATTTGTATGGTGATCAGAGCTCTACAGCTGTGGGGAAAAGCAGATCTGCTGTCCATCTTTACTCTTCTCCTTACAGACTGCTGAAGTTTACTCATTCAGATGAGCGCAGAGAGAGCAGGAAGCCTTACAGTCTTTCCTTGTTGGCAAAGCAGGTGTGGGGCCAGAAGTTGGTCAAAATGGGAAGGCAGAAAACTGAAAAGAAATGAATACCGACCAGCTTAGCACTCACCAAGGAATTATCCCTGTGGCGTGTACCACAGTGAAGAAAGCAAGCAGACATTCCTTTCCCAAAACCCAAATTGCTCTTGAAGAAAGTCCCTGTGCCAAATAGTCAAAAGAAGTTCACTCTGGCCCAAGACTTACAAAGCTGGAGTAGGATGAACCAGGCAGCAAACGTTAATAAGATGCCTAGATTTACTGTGGGTGTTATGACTATGCATAGCGTATACCTGCTGGGTAACATGACACATGATAGCGTTACAGCCTCTTTCCACAGCACTGCTGATCCATCCCAGAAGGTGCCAGTGCACAACAAAGGAATAGAGAAGGCGTGCAACATAAGTTCTTTTTTAAAAAAAGAAAAAAAGCAGAAAATGCAGACTCTGGAGCACCCTGTCTTCTTTGTGTTTGTGCAGCACCTGCCACAGTAGGATCTGTGGACTTGGAAATAGCTGAATTCCAAATAGTAACATTCATCGCTGGTGTGAAAAGTACTTTTCTTGCTGTTGATTTGATTTGCATTTGTCTGTTCTATTTAGTTCCAGGGAAACTGGGAGGGCCCAGTTGTAGTGGGTCTAGCTCCCAGGCTTACTGCATTTGAGGGCCAACTTGTGAATGTCAAGTGGTCACCATGTGATGAATGAGCAAATCTAATGTCCAGACCGCTGGAGAAACAAGGAGTTAAGAATCACTAAGCTTCTGCTTCACATAGATGAGGATGTGCTTCAAGCAGTAACTTTTAATACTGACTTGGAAATGAGATGCAACTCTAAAGTTTTCAAGAGAAAATTATTCTGATTTTTTAAAAATAGTAGCATTTTCCTTTAAGAAGAAGAGCTAAACAAACTGGCAATTGAAGATTCTGGATTTGTCAGTCTTGTGCTGGTTTCATACACGCCAGACGCTGTTTTATAACATTTATCCTCCTCCCCCTCATTGGTGACTATTACTCATTCTTCCAAGTATTCTGGGATTTTAGTATTTATCTAAAATGCAGTCAGATGGAAAAAAATAGTCCTATTTTTTCCATATTACTTAAGGCAGAAAATATCAGAGTACATGGAAGTTTACTGTATTCAGAAAGCATGTTTACAGAGACATGATACAGGTCTCTGCAGAATCTGGCATCCAGATGCTGTTCACTGGCAGAGGGCAATACAGCTATTAGGAAACGGTCTACTTCAGTGCATTGTGGGCTGGATTATCCTTCCCTATTGATGCAAGTCTGGTTATTTGTGTTGCTAGTGAGGAGTTCTCTCTAGAGTAAGAGAGACAGAAACCTTCTGTGGGGCACAAAGGATTAGCAGAGATATTACACATCCACAGGTCTTTTGCCTTTCTAAAGTGTTATATAGTTGCAAATGGAAGACTTAACGTATTGGCCATTGCAACCAAAGTTTCTACTTGCTTCACTGGGCTCTGGGTGAGGCCCAGTCATACCTCTTGTGTTATTCTTTCTCGATAACTATTGCACACAGCATGGAGCACTTCAAGTCCAGACGTTAAGTCCTTGCTTTCGTTTTCTCAGAGAAACTGCACACAGATTCTTTAATCTTTGAAGACAGACTGTCATGTTTTCTGCAGTGAGAATAGGATCCAGATTTCTCTTATTAGGGTTAGCTTCGCTATTCCTTTCCTTTGAGTACACACAATAGGAAAAAATGTGGAAACATTAATGCACAAAAACTGCTGACGTCAAGTTAATTATTTCAGCACTATGAAAGCAAAAGCTAAGATAAGGCACTGAATCTATATCTGGAAGGCATTTTCTGGAAGGCCATGGGATAGATGCCTTTGCATTTCACTTCAAAGTAAAAATAAATGATATTGTTCAAACCTTGTAAATTGTACCTACAAAGTACATTTCCTGCCAGCATGACAAAAGTTTTCCATTGTATGAACTGCTTAAAGTTGCTAGTGCTTCCTTTGAGTGCATGCGATACTTGGCAAGAGTCAATAATGGCAGTAACAAGCATAACCGTGAAAATGTGTACGAGTCCAGCTACAGACGTTAAACTTGTTAGAAAACAGATATTCCTGACTGGTGTCAGAATTAAAGAGCAGAGAATCATCTGTCCTCACACTCACTTGAAAGTTTGGCTTCTGGCCTCCAACCAAAGAACTGCTTCAGAGCCTTCCTGCTCCAGTGATCAGACAGTCTCCTGGTTCTCAGACTGGGCATAGTTACAGCCAGCTTGTGCCTATTGATACTTTGCATCCCTGGACCTGCACCTCAGTGAAAAGTTAATGCACCAGACCTATCCACTGCTGCAGCTCTTAGATATACATACTTAGGTAAGAATTTCAATAGAGGAGAGTAGAAAGCATGCCTGTTGCTGCTGTGAATTGACTGTTCATTTTGTATCAGGAGATTTCCAACAGGAAAGTGTGGCTGCCAAGTCACAGTGGTGAAAAGCTAAGCTAGATGGGTTGAGTTCTGCTGATGTACAGTAGTAGCCTCTCCTCTTTCTGTACTGCAGCCATTAGTGTCATGGCCTGAGTTTTAAAACAATTCAGAAGCTTACTAGTATGACTTATTTCCCCTTTTCAATGCTGCCAGCAGACCTTATTTGATAGAAAAATATGTCTTCCCAGACATCATAACCCTGACTCCACACTAAACAAGTCAGTAAGTCCAGACAGAATTACTTTTTTGTTGTTGTTTTTTTTTTTTTTTTACCAGAGGCTAGCAATGGTTCCAGGCAGAAGGGATGTCCAAGAAATGGAATCTTCACCTTTATTCAAAGTAGCATTACAGTTCCAGTCAGCTGCGTCAGACCAAATATAGAGCTGTATAAATCAATGGAAAAATCATCCTTCAAGTTTAACGAGCTCTTGGTCAGATGCCTCACCTAACGGATCAAAATGTTGAGAGGCTGGGATTTTCCCTTGCATCTCAAGACATTGATGAGAATCCAGGCAGCTGTTGGGAGGACAACCGCCTCACTGCACTACTGCACCACAATAATAGAGGCAAGACAATCTATTGCTCAGTGCATCCTTTCATCCATGATGTCTTTCTAAGGGATTGCTGCTGAGGAATGGGTCTCTGTGGTTAAGAACGTTTTGACAATGATAAAGCAATGAAAGCCTTCAATTGAACTCAAAGGTGATTGCTGAGAAAGAGAACAACGAAAGTATTTATGGCATTAGTTCCACGGCCTGACACGACTGCTGACGAAGTAAAATAGAAGAAAATCAAACCTCCCCCACAGCCTGCCTTGGTCAAACACAAATATAGACGTCACTAGCAAAAGGCATGAAAGGACATTTACTCACCTGCAGCTCAGGTATAACCAGTTCATTATGGTCATCTCAATCCAGTCAGTTCCTGATCAGGCAAGTAGTCACTTGGCACAAATTAACAGTGCCCTCAACCACAACAGAGGTGTGCAGCTACCCTTCCACTTTCCTGCCTCCAGTAGAGGTGTGGAAAAGGGATATCACTACAAGGTTTTAAAGCTAGCCACTTTTAAAATTTCCCTTTTGAATACAAATAGACACAGTTTTACCAGTTGTTAAGATTTTTATTTTACTAAGCTGCTATTTTCTCATGGATTTAAAAAAACCCAAACTGTTGAAAAGTTAAGCAAATACTATAGCAAAAATGTTGAGGTCATTGGTCTGTACACGTGTAAGAACCAAGAGTGAACAAGTGTATTTTAAAGTCTTCAAAAAGGGAAAGTCCTCTATTCACAACTGAAGAAGAAAATATTTGGCAAGGACAGGGAGCTGTTTCTGTACATTCATTATCACACTAGTTAGTGTGATGGAATAGAAGGAAAAAACTACCTGTGTGGAATTCAGGTGTTTGTCCTGAGTTTTAGAAGTAAAAAAGACAAAAGACTTCTGAAAAGATGAAATTAAATCACACTGCATAACTGGCAGCAGGTGATATAAAAATGTCTAGTGAGAAATAAAATAAGAAGCAGCTGACTTCAGAGAAACCCATCCCACAGAATGAAAAACGTACTTTGAATTAAAGGGGCTGTTTGTCTGACCTCAAAGAGCTAAGGCAATGTGTTATGGCAAACATTTACTTTGCAAGGAGAAAATGAAAAACATAGTATTCGCTTTTAAAGTGGAACTCATGTTGGTTTTAGGAATCATATAGATTATAGAGTTTTAGTTCAATGTTGAGGTAAAGAATTAAAGGTGCATTTCTGAGGCAGCTGGGGGACTCTTACAGACTGGAAGCAAACAGTCATAATATGGGGAGAAAAGCAAGCAAATAGGCCTCCCGTGCATTGGCTTCAACAAGCCAAAATAAACTCACTTGCTAGTGTTGGGAAGAGCATTATTTTCGAAGATGTAAACATTATTTCAATATTAACATAATGGCTAATGAAGGATGAGAGGATACAATTAATTTAGAGCCTTGAAACACTGTCAATAAAGTCTTTTTCAAAGAGGCTGTAAAGGAACTTGAGAATCAGAGGTGAAAGGTAGAGTTCTGTCATGAATTAAAAACTAGCTGAGAAAGAGACTAGGAAGAGCTAGAATAAATTACTACCTCTTAAAATGGAAAAAGGTTAATAGCGAGATGCCCCAAGGACACCGGCTGGAGCCAGTGTTCTGTATATTATTCAGAGTCTGGAGGATGAGTGGTCTGGTGGTAAAATTGTGATACAGATTTTTTGGGTTTGGCACAGTTTGGGAGAATTATGAAGAATACCAGATGGATCTAATAAAGCTACTGTAAATGTTTGGAAGCAATATAATTGTAAATGAAATGCCAACAGAGAAAGTTCAAGATAAGGCTTGGTAGAAGGAATGTAGGCTGCATACACTGACACTTGACAAGGGACACTTGTATGCAGTGGGCTCTGAATGAACTATAACCTCCAAGGATAACCCTAAGCTGAATTGGCAAGAAGATCATTCAAAAACCACCAGTAAAACTGCCAGTGTGATTGCTGTCATCTCAAGACTGTTTGCAGATATTAACTGACTTTGCCAGATAGCTTCAGCAAGAAAAGACCCATGAATGTTTGAGGGCCAGATTCAAAAAAGTGAAGTAGTAACTGGAGCACTTGGCAAAGATACAGGAGAACCAGTTCCCATTCCTCCCCTGTGAGGGAGGTGTGTATCTCATGGGGGAATGCCAGAGATACCACAGCACAAGCTGTGCCAAAGGGTGTGGGTCGAGGAGTTTCATTTACTCCAAGAAAAAAAAAAAAAAAGATAATGAATCACTGACTTTGGCAGTGATTAAACTATTCCCAAGAAGGCACAGTGCTTTAATGCCTCTACCTGATCTAGTGTGTTTAATTAGTTATATACAAAAATTAAAAAAAAAAAAATCCAAACAAAAACCTTAAATCCTTTCAGCTGTCCCAGAAAATGCTTTAGACAGGTGGTTAGGGCTCCCACATCATGGGTAAGCACTTACTGAAGAAGCAGGTACAGTACTGTTGGAGGGTTAGATTATATTTCCCTCTACTTCTAAGCAAAGCCTTTCTCTGAGGCTGAATGGGAATATTTGTGTCAAATGAACCAGTGTTTTTCAGGGGTTTATTTTGATAAGGAGAAGATAGACTTCAGTCTTGATTGTAACCAATTTTTGTTTAAATTGTCCAGTTTAGCTGTCAAATCAATTTGTGGTGCTTGAGATGAAAGTGCATGTTGACAGCTCATCCAAGACATCTGCCAAGTGCTCAGCAAATGTCAAAAAGTGAGTAAAGTATTAACATTTGTAAAAAGAAAATGAAAGGTAATAAAAAACCCAATATGATACCATGCAGTGTTCTTCTGATCTTCA
Source organism: Balearica regulorum gibbericeps (assembly GCF_011004875.1). Lineage (NCBI taxonomy): Eukaryota > Metazoa > Chordata > Aves > Gruiformes > Gruidae > Balearica > Balearica regulorum. Next base: position 132,330,636 of record NC_046185.1, on the reverse strand, counting down.
CTTTGTCAGTTAACAAAAGACTGCTACAGAGGAGGTTTGAAACTTAAAGGCATTTTGCAAAGCCATCTCACATTGTTTTCTTGTGCAACTTTTTGCATTCCCACTCCTTCATCTATCTCTCTTCTCCTTTGTTCCTTCACCAGGCTCACATGGACTGTAAGTGCAGACTCCAACATTCCCTCTACTGTTTTTCCTATATTTTTTCCTTTTTTTCTCCTCTCACCTCCTCAGGTGACCATCCTGTTACTTCTGTATGTATTTGAGATTGAGAATAACTTGAATTTGAAAAGCACCTTGTTTAGCATGTACATGCTAAAAATCTCTACACTTTCAATTCTTGAAATCTCACACTTAAAAGAAAATGATCCAGACATAACCAGCTGACACTTTCACAAATCATGACGGTAATCATAAAAGTTGTCCAGTGTCAATGTGAGGTGTATATGCAGTATTCACTCCCCAAAAGAAGAAAAGTGACACAGACAATGCAGGGGGGGAATGGAGTGTGCTGCTTGGGCTTCTGTGTTCTCAAAGTAGCTCAGGGGGGAGGTGCCCAGAAAGGTGGTTGTCATTTTTATGCAGCAGATGTAGGCTGAATGACAATGACATCTTCAAACTGCCAGCTGAAAAGATCTGAGTCATTCAGGTGAGATTTCTGAATATAAATGGCAAAAAAAAAAAAAAAAAAAAAAAAAAAATCAGAGTAAGAAACTCCAGAGGGAAAGTGAAGACAATATTTCATGGCTAGCAGAACTAATGAAGTCTGATCTTCTATAGATTTGTTTCCCTGAGTGTTTCCTACAAAGCTCCACTCAATAACCCCAGTTTTCCCCTCATCTTTTCTAGCTTACCTAAGCTCTCCTACAATAGTCTCACCTCACTCCAAGCCCTCTAATTACCAGGCAAGGATGAGGCCAGATGTGCTGTAGCTGAATTAGAGCTCTGCACCTGGTCAATTAGTAGCACGGAATAACGGGCCAGCCTGTTGTTCTCACCCAAAAGAACAATGGCTGAATTTTTCCTCCTTTCCCTGCATCATGAGGGAAATAATAGTCTTTTTCTATCTAACCACAGATTTTTTTACATGATTTGCAGAAACTTTGCAAATTTGCCAAATCTGGCTGAAATCATTCTGCAGGTTCATAGTTATTAGAACTAAATTGATAGATGGGTGAACAAACAACTTGGCTGAGTAGGCATTGTTTCCTTAAGAAAACACACTAAAAATACTTTTTCTGTTGTGAATGCCCAACACTCTGGGGGCTCTTTTCACAGTGAATAGACTTAAATAATTTTCAGCCATTTTAAAAGAAGTAAAGCCTAGCTATCTGATCCAGCTGAAATAACTTTGTAAATGGAAATTCTCTCCTAGAAATACAAAGGAAGAAAAAGGCAAAAGAGTAATAATAGCTGGGTTAAAGCATTGCAAGTATGGAACAGACTTCTGGTAAAATACTGCCATCCTAGCCACCAGATCCAGTCATTCTTGTCTTTTTTAGCTTGTATGAAATACAGGCGAGTGGGTTTTAGTTGATACTAACCCATCAAATCACAAACAATGGCAGTCTCTTCCTGCTCACTGCGGGGAGAATTAACTGGGTGGTATTATAACTGTGCTCCCAGTGCAGAGACAGCCATACAGGCTCCATATGAGCCAGCCTGAATCTAGAAGCAATATACCCATGTTCTCATGGGGATGCGCTCTAGGACTTACTGGGTTGACCTCATACTAGTTAGGAGAGCCTTGTACTGCAGAATTGCTGACTATTAAATCTCTTTGTATGTGCTGATGCCAAGTTTTACTGGTGTTTTGTGTTAATGTTGTTATTGTCTTGTCCAGCTTATCCTAACAACTCCCTCACAACTAACTTGGCAGGATTGTGCTCCTGAATCTGGCTCAGCAACCCGAGGGTGGCCTTCATGGACTCTGCCAGGGAAGATAGAAATGACCAAGTTATTCCCAACCAGCTTCTTTCTTCCAGTAGGGCCCAGGTAGGATTCAGCAGTGTTTCTCCAGCCAGATATACTTTAAAATCTAGTTGTCCTCAAGCATTCACCCCAAGCCCTTTAATCCCAGTCCCAGCTAATGCAGTGGGTGAGGAATAGAATCTTAGAATGGTTTGGGTTGGAAGGGACCTTAAAGATCATCTAGTTCCAATACTGCTGCCACAGGCAGGGACACCTTCCACTGGAGCAGGTTGCCCAAAGTCCCATCCAGCCTGGTGTTTGGCAGAGGACACCACCAATCTGGTGTGTGAGGTGAATGTGGAAAGCTTCTGTCCTACATGAAAAAAGTGTTTTAAATTGTGAACTCTAACAGGGCACATAGTTGGGTGTATGTGTGGGGGGATGAATGCCTGAAGCTGAACTTCTGAACTGTCAGGCAGAAGCCTGCTGCTTACTAATTGCAACTGGTACTAGCTGTTAGTAAATTTTGGTAATACCTGGACTAAACAGAAGTGACACATCCTGAATCGTGCAATTAACAAAGAGACATGAAACAGAACCACCAATTATGAGGCTGATTATGCACATTGTGCTTCTGCACACTGGCTGTTCAGATTGGGAAAAATGAGGCCCTGGCATTCTAGAAAGAAGAGCTGGTGATGAAATGAAAGGTTCTCAAAAAGAAGTGGTATCAATAAAAAGAGGGTGGCCTGGATACAGAAGGTGAAGATCTTGGCTAGAGAAAGATCCTGTAAGAAGATCCTAGAGACCAGAGGGCTGTGTGGAGGTGAATGCTGAGGGATGCTCAGGCACCTTGGTCACTAACATCTCAGACTGGTGTCTGCAAGCAGCAGCACAGCATGAACGAACACAACTTTCTGCTCAGCCTTTCTGGATGCAAAGAGAAGGGAAGTTGAGACCTAGTGGACATAACACTGGGGGTGGTGGTGGGAGTGAGTTAGTGTGTGAAATGATTAAGAAGGGTAAAAGTTCTAATCTTGTCGGTTGTTACAGAAACCCCAGATCCACCGTGGGCTATCATTTACTCTGTCTTGTCCATGACACTGTCCTTTTTAAAGTAGCCTGCATTTTCTGGGCTAGAGATAGTGTCAACTTGTGTGAGTTTTGTACATTTCTTTGCTGTTGTGATATAAAAGATTAAAAAGAACATTGTCATATAAATACTGTTTTCCCCAAAATATTTCTCAGCTGATACAAAAGCACTCCAAAGCACACCTTTCAGTGGGAGAGGAACTCTGACACTTTTAACCTTGCAAGCAGGCACCTGAACCAGAGTAATACAGTATAAAAGGTAAACACCGGTCTGGTTCAAAAAACTGCTGGTATTCTAAGTATTTATGCAAGGGAAGGGCCTTTTCTACATATAATAAAAAGAGCTAATATGGAAACTCATCAATAACAAGGAGTCTGCAAACTGTTAAAATGTGTGCAATTAAAAACAATTTATCAGGAATATAATTGATTTACAATGCAATAAAATTGATTAGTGTGTAGCTGAGTCATAGTAATACTTATTTTTCAAACAATTTACCCACATCTAACAGTGACATGCCTTTGAGTAACTAAGCCCAAGTCCTTTTCGTGGTGTGAAGTGAAGCATTGGAGATTTGCAATGACATCTTACATCTTACTGTGCCTTAAGCTCATCGAGATAATAAGCACTAGTCTTGTATTACCAATCTGCTTTTCCTTTCTCCTCTGTCTCCACAATAAATTCTTGACAACTCTTTCTGATGGTCAGATATGTGTTTCCTGAGCATGTTAAGCTGTCCATGTGGACGTAGACTTTTGTCACTGTTTTCAACAAGAAAGCAGAGCTGAGAAAAGTCAGAGATCTCTATTTCCTTGGTTACAAAGAGCCACTTCCTTTGGCAGCACAATACCTTGCTGCAGCTCAGGGCAAGCATTTTCTTCTAACAACATTCCAGGGATGTAACCATAAAAGCTACAAACAATTATCTTCTTAGAGAGTTTCTGAAACTTACTGGTGAGGGGAGCAAGATAAAGTAGCAAAAACTCTGGCTGTAGTGTAACTCTTGGAAGGAAAAGGAGGGTGTCACTGGTTTGGCAGGTCATTTCCATTTCACTTTTTACTGCTAGATCTTCACAGTCCTAGATTAGGACAATAATAAATGATGGTCGTCTTATTTGCTGCAGAGTAAACTTGTGCTTTTCTTTTGTTTTGGAGCACTTTTGCAGATTGTGTCCATTGCCTGTCTACAAAGAATATTGCAGCATCTTTCAGCTTGGTGAAATTACTATTGTGCAGAGTCTCTGGTTTGTTCTCTGAAACCAGGCTTTTCAGCTGCCATTTGTTGCCTGACAAGGCACAGCGCTTCCTTTTACAAATCCTTGTAAAGTTTCACAATACTTTCCCTCAGATCACATACATGATGAGTAACGTGCATCCTGGAAGTCTGGGGGAAATTAGCCCAAGTCTCTTCACTTTGTCACATCCCACCACTTTCTTGGAGGCTCACAGAAATATTATTGCTGTTGCCATTTGCCTTAGAACTTCAGTGAAAACTCAAGTCTTGTAAGAACATAACACTGAACTGCAAAAGAGTGACACAGTTACCTTGACAAAGGGAACAGCAATCAGATCTATTGCAAATGCTATTCTTGGAAGTAGGTAACACATCTAGACTTAGTCTCCGGTTGGTACTAACTCTGAACTAGGCATGCCTCCAAGTGAAAAAAACTCAATTCACCAAGGAAGTGGTAAATAACTGTATGGTGGGCTGCTAGTGACTTTTACGCAAGGACTGTACAAATGGAATCTTGTTTCTTACATAACAGCAGCTCTTTCAAGGTCACAGCTTGATAAAGCCTATTCACGTTTGCAGAACACCCACACTAAGCACATCAGAAAGCCAAGAGTAGGAGAAGGTGCTAAACACTACAGTTTGGGTAAGCTCTACTTACATGAGCTGGCTCCATAGTGACTTCTACCTCTAATTAGTACAGATCACTGCACAGAAAGAGAGAACCGCTGCTCATACACACACACAGACACACACAGACACACAGACACACACACACACTTTAGAGCTGTGACATTTGCTTACTGCGGTTATTGGGGAACTGTTCCCTGGCTAGGAAACATTATTTTTTGCCATGCTAAATTTTGAGCAGCTGTGGAAGTTTGTGACTGCCTCTCCAGTCATTGCTGATGAGGGACTCAATACAAGCTCAAAGATATGGCAACTGGGACTAAGAGGGAAATAACTTACTCTGTTAGCGGTAAAGCAAATTAAGCCTGACATCTTACAACTGTTTTCTGTGTCCTGAGCACTAATCCATAATCCGTCCGTCGCCTATGTTTCTTGCAGCACTGCCATCAGCATGTCCCCGGTCTTTGTCTCTCCTAAATTCTCCTTCCCCTCAAGTGCTTCTTACAGTCCCTTGCTCTGTTTATACAACATCCAAAGATCTACTTATCTCCCTTGTTTACATTCTTCAGGCTTTCTGCTGAGCACAAGCGAGCACAGAATATGGAGAGCTACAGATACAGTCACTGATTAACCAGCTGCTGTCAGAGAGAGAAGTCTCAGCTGAGTTCCCCCTGCTCCTCCCTCTTTCTTGTCCCCATCCAGTCACCTGTCAGATCTTCATGCCTCTGAGATCTCTGCTCAGCCATCCCTTATGTTGAAATTGGCCAACATGTTCAAAACTCTTTGACAAAGACTTTATTCCTTTAAGACACGAAAGTGAAAAAAAAAAAAACAACAAAGCAATCAACGAATAAACCTGTTATTTCCTTCTTTCTCTAAGAAAAATAACCCACTAAGAAGAGTGTGCATACTTAGCATGCTTATACATTAGACAGTGAGAACCTACAGAAGTGAGAACCTGGAGAAGGATTGGAGGTGTGTGGTGCTCCAAATAGCAGAACAACAACCAAAAATATAGGGAAAAAACCTGAAGTTCAGCTCTGTATTTCTTCTTAGCCAAGGCCGAAGTGTCACTTATGCCCAGAGGTTTGTCTGAGATGCGAAATGCAAGTGGGACAGCATTCCCACTGCCACCCTGGATTCCAGGGGGTGATTGTGGCTCTGCTGCAGCCGCGCCACCACTCCGCAGTGGGAGAGGTGTTGGGGTGACATCCAAAGCATTACTCATGTCCTTCTGTCTGCAGATAAGTGATGATGGCAGTCCTTGGCACCTCTCCCTGGGCTCTGAGCCCAGAAGGCCCATCACATCTTAGGGGGGAGGCACTGTGCAAGTTCTCAGACTCTTAATTCTGACTCTTCCCTACCCAGCCTTCCCTGAGCTGCAGATGTTGTCTGAAAGGCCACAGACATCTCCACTGTATCAAGATTAACAATTCTGAGCAAATTCTGGTCCTCCAGTGTTCCTGTGGTCTGCCTCTGCATGATGAGCAGCAATACAGGTGACTGTTGGATCATTCATTGCAGGGAACTTGAGTTAGCTACCCAAAATAACCTTGTTAGGATACTTCATTCAATAATAAATCAAAAATGTCTTGCTTCGCAACACTATCCTAATTAGCCCTTATGCTAACAGCTCAGTAGAGCTCTGCATGAATACTTTTGTCCTGTGAATTTCAGTAGAGGAGTAATGTAAGTGTAAAACTCAGCTGACGACTGTGAAAACCAAGTACTGGTTCTAATCCCAGCCATCAGATGTACGTCGAGGAATGGAACAGCACACACAACCTCATTGCTGGGAGAGATCACTAGCCCTACTGCTAGCATCGGGGGGAAGAAAACACAATGAAGATGATTCATACTTATAATATTTCCCATGTAAGTGTGTGGGAGTACTCTTAGCCTTTTACCATAACCTAAATTTAAAAAAAAAAACCAACAACTTGTTTCAGTTCAATAACAGAAGCATATGACATCTTATATTAGCCTGAGAAATGAGGGAGGACACTGTATGACATAATTCTCTTCTTTGATGCTCCATATTCTGCAAATTTATGATATTTACATGCTATATTAAGCCATTTGAAGAGCTGCTGTCAGCCAGAAGCAGCAAATAAATGAGTGGAGGAATACATTTGGAGAGTCATAAGGAGAAAAGGCCACATCTTATCAGACTTCTGACTAATAAATATAGCATAGCTATGATGAGATCTTTCTAAGCTGTCATAAAATCTTTTGACTTACGGAAAAATAGAGAAGACAAACAAAATTCTCAAGTAAAGACTGATATGAATAGCTGGACTTAACAGCCTGACTTCCTTAAACAGCAACAAACAAGTAGATAAGTTCTTGCTTCAAGACACATTTCTATCCATAGATACTACACCAGGAAGCTGGGCCATGAAGATCTGCTTTTCTCCTCTTTGTGCTGATAAAATGATGGGTGAAGCAGATTTTAGGTGCCTGGTTCTTTATTGAGCACTGCCCATGATATCCTCGAAGGTGCCAAGGGAGCCCAACCAGTTTATATGAACTAGAAATCTTCCTGTGAGAAACTATAAACAGAAGCTGTGGTGTAGGAGACTCATGATATGAAGTTAGCAATGACTGGCAGGACTGGATTACAACTTCCAACAGCACCTTGAATTTGGAACGTGTATCCTGATTTTTCTGAAGATCTGTTGGCATTTTTTAAAACAGTACTCCAGAATTTAACCCAGGAAAAGAAGCAGCTGTGCTCACAGGAAGGGGAAAAAAAATCCAAGGAATTTTTCAATATTCCTTTCTCTCCACTGCTGAATGATATACAATTACAAATCATAAAGTGTCAGTATGAGCCATCATATTTCCTGGTCACTCAGATCATTACAATATGGAGAAAACTCTTGATTTACCTCCTGTATATCTCCAGTCATTCCAGCTATCACAGGGACTGCTTCATTCTGCACGGTTTCCCTGCTGTAACTCCACATGAGTTACAGCCAAGAGTGCAACTACAGAAACCAAAGTTTAGATTATTTGTTTCTGAAGCTGTGCTGCTGCCAGCAGAACTCCACTGAAAGAATAGCTTAGAAGGACACGTTTCTCCTTATACTGTGTATTTTTATCATTTTATAGCTTATTGCCAAATGCGAGAGTTCAAGCTATTGTAGCTCTACCAAGCTGATGGAGATGAGCCAGATTTTACCACTCAGAATCCTGGCTCTATTTCCACATTCCTGTCCGCCCACTTGTTCTGTATTGTTCCACAAAACCACCTCATGCTTGGGCTATTTATTTTCAAATGTGTTACATTTCTCTCTAATTACAGTGAGAGAGTAGATGGACTTGCTAGTTCTATATGAAATATGCTAATTGTAACATCATCTAAATAATTTCTGAAAAAAATGACCAGGTCTGAATAAAGAACACAGTGAATGAAGGAATAAAACACAACCATATGCAACAATTTCAAGGCATGAAGTAGTCCTGATAACTCAGGAATGTGAGTCAGGTGTTTCAGAAATTTTGAAGTTTTGGGAAAACTGGTTTCTGGCACTGTACAGAAAAAAAAAAAATTTTAAAAAACCCCTCCAGGCTGCTTGCTAATACAGTTGAATGTGATTTGTTTCTTTATATAGCTTGCAGCATACAAAACTTTGCAAAGAAAGTCAAGAGTTGACGAAAGGGATGAGTCAGTGACTTAGAGAAGGAAAGAGGATTTTAGACACGTGGTGTAGCAGGCCTGACGCAGCAGTCCTCTGCTGTAGGACACTGCAAAAGTGCAAAACAAAGGAGACTTAGGGTTTGTCTGCAAGGGGACACTTGGTAAGTTAAGCCAATTCATCTGACAATGGGAAATCAACATGCATTAAAGCCACAAATGGATGTCCTCATTTAGGATTAAAGTGGTCCTAATGTGACTAAAGTGGTCCTTAATCCTTAGGGATTTAGTCCGTGGTGAAAGAGTGCTCTAAATTAATTCAAAAGCATTTTGTAGGCTGAAATCTTCAACGTGCAGGTTTCTCCCTTGTTAAGTTATGCCAACTGACTTCATGCTTCTTCTTGACTCACCATAACATTGCTGATTTTCCCCATGAAACACAGCCTTAATTTGAAATAAGAGCGTTCAGAGTGACAGGACGGAATGAGTCTTGGGCAAACTGCAGCCAAGCACTGCATTGGGAGCACTGAGACCGCACAATATCATTCAGAGAACAGGTAAAACCAGAGCAACAGCACTAACCAAACTTGCCCTGAGATAAAAATTTCCAAGCAAAAGCCCAGAGGTAGCCACCCTAGACCAACAGCACACAAGCTACTGTTTCCAGGGTAAACCACCTTTGCTAACATAGGAATCACCCTGTGGTTTAGCTGGTGTAAAAATTTCCAGGAAGGTCAGATTTGCCTTAGTTCAAGAAACTGCCATGTTCTCTGCAGTGGAAAGCGGGGCGTAGGAGGTTGTCAGGGTTTTCCAAAGGTATCTCGTCTACATGTCCATAGCTCAGGGTTAGTTATAAAGCAGTTGCAATGGTGCTCTCAGGGAGACAGCGGTACCTGCCACAGTCACTTCCCCATCTCAGGATACAAAATATGCTATGGTACTTATAGATGAGAATTACAGTCCTCCTGATTTCCCCCCGTAAATCCATCTCTGCAAGGCCTAAGAAGATAAACCCCGAGGAAGGCAGGACATACTGATCTCCAGGGCATATCCAGCTTTCAGCCTTCTGCACTCAGCTTCAAGACAGGATGTCAGCACCAAATGCGTCAGCTTGTGCAGAGCAGCACCCATCTGCTAGAGCCTGGACATGGCTCAGGTTAATATTACACAGCCCCAGCAGCTGTTCCAGGCTAGCGGCTTTCCTATGAACAGCCAACAAATTAAAACGACATAATTAAAGGAGGAAAATGTCAATCCCATCTTGGCTCCCAAGGACACTGGCAGCAGGGATTATTCTGACACTTGTACAGCTGCTTCACTCTTGTTTTAAAATCTTCCACTGAGGAAGATACAAAAACATTTGTTTTCTAATGAGGAAAGCCAAAACTGTGACACTGATAATACAGATTGTATCAGACTTTGCATCTTTTGACATGCTTACCTAATCTTGTAACATGCACTTACCTGCAGTTTGGGATTGTCTGTAGTCTACTTCTGCTATCAGTTACAGCAAATATTTTCTTCATTCTGACTTCTGCGTGAGCTGAAGTGTGGGGAGACATTTCCATCTCCGCTTCATTCATGTTGAAGAATTATGCCCCAGGCTCTGCATATCAGCTGTGCTGGCCTCCTCTAACAGCTATGGGCAGAAGAGTCCTAACAATGCTCTTATATTCCTATATAATGGCCTCTAAGTGAAAGATGCTTGTGTGGCTAGCACTGGGCTAATTTTGGTGGCAAAACAGGCCAGGTGCATGAGCAGGGCTAGCACAATCTGTTTGTGAATGACAGTAAATAGTTAAACCTAGTTTGGAGTGCTGAGTCCAGCTGCCGCTGTCTGCTCAGTCCTAGGACAGATAGTGAGGCAATTCAGGCCAAATGCTGAAGAACAGGTTCATTACAGGTAGGAACATACAACATCTGCTGATATTCCCAATGTACAGTGTGGCTTATCGGCCACAAATGGCAGATTGTGGGGTGTGCTTTGGATCGTGGCACTCTTTCATGATGTGGGATGCCACTGGACAAATCTAATCATACAGGAATGCAAACTTCCTTCCATCATGCTATAGGCTGCTAGTGTGACAATCAGGCCCAGAGGGATGAGAAACAACAGGTGGGAAGCTGTATGTGTGTACGTTGTCTGTGTGTGTAAGACACACAGAGGGAAAGAAAACAAACTTGATTTTCTCAGTATCAAGATGAATTTGTCTGGTCTGACAGCGGTGAGACAGGAATCCTTATTGATATACTCATCTGATCATCCCAGCGGCTGAAGCACATCTGAAAAGAGTCTCTAGAAAAGACGAACAAACAGCATGGTCTTTCCCTGGGGAGTTGTTGAGAAATTAGCTGTGTTTCTGCAAAGACAAAACAAAATGGACACAGCAGAGTGGAAGTGCAGGAGGTACAGATGACGCTTGTGCTGCTGCAGCACTCCTTGCACCCTTGCAGCTAGGTTAAGTCCATAGCCTATGAAATCTGGTGAGCTGGCATTAGCATACAGCCTCTTTAAGGCACAGCTTTCTAATCCAGGTGTCATGGAGGTGTGCAGTCTTATCTGCTCAAGGAGAGGGAAAGGGAGAAGAGTAATGAAGAGAAACAGAAATGGGATGCGAGGAAGGAGAATGCAGGAAGGACAGGCTGGAGAGAGAACAGTAAATTTTGGGTATAAGCTGAAGCTAGGGGAGATGATGATGTTTCCTATGAACCTTTCTTTTTCTTAGCAGAATTAGGAAGACAAAAGCCCATCTCTCAGGAAAAAGGAAATGAGAGCCCTGTTATGTTACAGAGCATTTCAGCAAAAGGTAAAAGTAAGGTCATGTTTGTAAAGCTGCACTCTGAGTGCCAAGTTGGCACTTTCAGCATCAGTACCAAAGTGCAAACCCAAAGGATACCAGCTAGAACGGCTTATCTCCTCTTTTATTTTTTACAACAGTAACATCTGATTTCAGATTTACTGGAAGGAATCACTTTGATTTCTTGTTATGCTCTGTTTACCAAACATGATCTCAACACATGTTTTAGACAGCATATTCTTTACAGGCTAATTACTTCTTCTTTTTTTTTTTCCCTTTAGCTTTTTCTGACTTAAAAAAAACCAAATCACAGAGCAAGCAGAGTTTGACTTTTGCTGCTTAAGACACCTCGGAGTGTAGTCCACAAATGCAAAACCAGCTCTGCCCTTCTGAAGGGCGTTCTGCCCAGAGTGCAGTGCAGAACTGCCCTAAGGAGGGCTGAATCTGGGTCAGAATCTTGCAACAAACAGCTTCAAGAATAAATCACAGCCATTTTCATCTCATTATATTTTTGATCATCCTTTAAGAAGCAAATGTCTGGAACACTTGCAGTAAGTTCTGCAGAGGAGTTCGTTAAGGTTAAGAAGAGCTACCTTCATTCTGGACGATGAGTTTATGAGACAGAGGGACGAAGACATTAGTCTCTTTTTGAACTGCCCATTATAGCTCTATGTCTAAACGTTAATTGCTGTTGTCTAGAGGAAAGTGATTTACCTTAAGATAAATGTTACAGTCTGTGATCAGCAAGCTATTGCTCTGTGTTAAATTAGATTTTCAAGTTTATTTCTGCACTGCAAAACTTGCAGCATCACAGTCGTAGAATGCCAAAGCATTTCTTGTCATTTGGCTAAAGGAAAGTGAGTGTTCCTCCGTAAAGAGCTTCATTACTGAGTCTGCTGACAGTACATCCAAGACACAGCCCTTGTGCTGTTTGAATTGTACCTCATACATAGTTAAATACACAGTATTGCTCATTTAGCCTTCTCTTATCTGCCTGTAGTTCTAATAAGCTAAGCATTAATGCTGATTTATAGAACTGCACTCTCTCAGTATGAAATTTGGCACAATACTCCTCTCTCAGGACACGCAGAGCCTGGCAAAACAACAGATTTCCAGCAACTGAAGAGAAATATTATACACTGCTCTATTGCATTAGGCCTAGCTAACCCCATGAGCTTCCTGAACAATATGTGGAGGTTCCGCAGATCTTCTGCTGACATTTTCCACTTTTAGAAGAACTGAGCCTTGACTCAGCTTGATGACAAGACAACGGAGCAAAATCGATAGCACTGCTCCTGGTGCTGGGCAAAGCGTTGGCTGTAATGACTGCAGAGCCTCCCCAGCCATTTCCACTGGCACTTGGGACGTGCTGCTCTGCTCAGGATCCCTGTACAACCAGTCCCCTTCAAAAGGAGGGGCAGGATCCTGCTCTGCTCAGGCTGGAGGAAGGAATAAATCAATATCCAGATCGATGTTCCCTGTCAGCCACTGCCACCCACCTGCCTCTCCTCTCATGGAGGATTTTGGTCAGGAGCCGAAGATGCAAAGGTCTCTCAGCCCTGCTGTGTCACTCATGACTGATCATGTCCTTCGGAAGGCCACGGGACACCGGGCACGGATTGCTAACGGGCAGGCTTGCCTGGTGAATCACCTGAGGAAGCGGTCAGTGCTCTTCCCCTCAGAAACATTGCCCACATCTCCATGTCACAATGCGGTACCTGGCTGTGATGCCTGACCTAGTGCTAAATGAGTAGAGGCATCCAAGCTAGTTTCTAGGCAGAAGAACTTGGCTCTTATGCAGGGTTCTGCTAATGTAGCTCTTACCTCTTTGACAGCAATGCTAACTCAGTAAGAACTAGCCTGGAAATCTTTACATCATGCTGTATTGTACAGCATAGGTATACCTAACCCTTAAAGTGAAAAGTCAGAGCAAGCCTAGAGCAGAAGAGAATAATAGAAGCTCCCATTTCTGTTCCCACTTTGAAGTATGGAATCATTTCTTCTTAAAGGAGTTTTTACTTGGTTGCTGAAACATCCTTTTAACCAGACCTTCTCCTAAGCACAAATTCAAGAAATAGAGAAAGCTTATCAGAAATGAAAATACTATCCTCAAAAACCCAGTAATGCACCTGCCCTGTAAGGCATGAGAACTTCTTTAAAACATCATTTCCAGTTGAAATTAAACCTGTGTTCAGATGTTCCTAGACATCTACTTATTATCAGAGGATAGAAACTTTCTATATATTTACCTATAAGTCACATTTTGGTTATTATTGAGCTGTAGGTTAAAATTATTAAAAGGAATACAAATGGAGCTTGGGTGGTAATTTTTCCCATTCCATATTTCCAAAGCAATTTTAATCAGAAGATGACACTATAGGACTATCAATTTCAGCAATGAAAGATGCTTCCAAGAATTGCTATCATTTTATGAGTTTGCAAATAAGGCTTAGCTCAATGAGTTACTTAGTGCTACCAGAGATACTCTTTGCTCTGGAATCCCTCCAAAGAAAATGGTATCATGGTTGTTCTCTTTCTTCTACAGGAGAACAAATTAAATAAATTAAAGTATTCATATCTTTATGAACAAATAAGATGCAAAGCTCAAAACCATATGAAAGAGACCATAATTTGCTTGGGCATTCTGGTGAGTGTGGTTTCAACTGAATAATTTACAATTGTTTCAGTGTGTGTATATGTCCTCCTGTTATATATGTTCTAATTACTAATGAAGTTACTACACAATTCATAATATGAAGCTTCTCCACAGTTTTCAGTTGTTACTTCTTGGTTATTGCGCAGAATGAGACCACAGGTATTTGAAAATGCTCAGATGAAGAGCTGAGCAGAGTGAAAAATTAGACCCCATCCCTGCAGCTGCTGCCTGTGGAGGCACAGCACTTCACTATTGTAATATTGCTTTTTGCTCTAAGATTAGTTTTTTGAATTTTTATGGACTTTCAGCTGTATGAGTACAAGATCAGTAAGCTTTTCAGAATGAAAGAAAAGGGATTGGTATAGACTGTATTCAAAGGAGCAGAATCTAGAGAAGGAAACAAGCCATTAGTCAGTCACTCATGGGGCAGAATGCTGGATGGACCAAACACTCAATAAAACAGCCGATAGCATCCTAGTCTTGCTCTGATGTTTAGTTTCTGTTTCTCCAGCATCATCCTTTTATGTCTAGGTGAATTTTCTGTAGTCTTTTCCATTTCTCACACTTTTAATGGAAATTCTTCAGTCCTTTTAAATTGCATTTATTTTGCTCCTTCCTAAAGACTTCTACTTTCCCTATGACTTTGTCTCCTTTCAGCGCTATCTCCCCAGTAAATATCATCAGGTTTGCCTCCCTAATTTCCATCTGATCACTTCACTAGCTTTTCTTCTCCTTGACTCTCTCCAGTCCTTTTGTTCTCTCCTTCCTAAGGAAGGGGTCTTGAGGGCCTTTTTTCCCCAATGAAGACTCTTCACCTTCCCCTCACCCCCTTCCACCCTCCCATGTTTCCTTTACCTCTCTCTGCATTTGAATTTTCATCCTTTTATTTCAGCACCTGTGCATTTCTCCATCTAGGTGCCGGACATGGAGCACACCAGCTGCTCCCATGACTTGTACTTTGTTTCCTCCCCACATCTTTGTCAAATATGATTTTTCAGTGACTCAAGAAAACTTTGCTTTTTTGATGACATTGTGACTCCGTCAGAGGTACCAAAGCCCATGTTTGGTAACTGGCAGCAAGGACAGATACATGCATCCAGTGCTGGCAGATGGCAAGAGGCAACAGCTCCTTGCATTGCATGGGTGGTTCTTTAGTGCCACAGGCTGGTCTGTAATGCCTGAGGAAGAGAATACCATTTCCAGAATACAAGCTTTTGTGTATAAATGTGGTGTCGTTTGGTGGCCCTTATTGTTGAAAACATTAGTAGAAAATTAGATGTGAGCAACAAGGTGAATATTTGAGGCACAAACATCGTGCATTTTCAGTTTCCACTGTTAACTGATGTAGTACCCTCCTCCTTCCCTCAAGGACTTGCTGATTTCTTGTCCCTACTCTTTTCACTGTAATAAGCTGAAGCGCAGGCTTGCTCTTAGCTTGATTTTATTTACTTTCCTGCTTTCTTCTCACATTTCCTTAAGATTCATTTTTCATCCCTTTTAGTACGACAACAACAGTGCCCGGCTCCATTACAGAAGAGGCTATTGGCTCTATTAGGATGTGGTGACAGCAAATGAGGCTTGTGCGACTTCTCTAACTGCCTGGGAGAGAAGTCTGCTTTACGCCAGCTGCTCCCAGGCCTGGTAACAGCCAAGGCAGGTCCTGGTGGATCTGCAGCACCGCAGGCATTGCAGGTCCTGAGAGGATCTCCTGGTTTCCAGAACCCCCCTGGGTACTCTAAGCTATCGTGAGGTGTGCTTGGTCTCCGCAGCCACTCAGAACCAGTAAGGTCACGGGAACGATCCATCTGCCTTTCCTCTCCTTTCCCAGTTCCCGGAGGTGCAGGAAAGGTTTGTATTACATGGCTATGTTCCCTCCTGTCTGCCAAGTGTCTTTTACCTGTTGGAAGAGGCATATCTGAAAACATATAAAAAGGCTGGGCAGGGACATCAAACCAACTGCCTCTCATGCTTTTCTGCAGAATTTGAGTTCAGATTCCCCGTCCATCTCAGATTCATGGACCTTCTGTCTTTGTCCCCTCTGCTTTGAAGATCATGCACTCTACCTGCATCTAAATACTCTGTTTTGCCTATCCTAGGCCAAAATTCTTTCCGCTCTTTCCCCCTGCTTTAAACCAGTGTACATTTACGTTCATGCCTCACATTTATGCCTATTTGTATCACTATAAAGCAGAAGAGAATCAAGCCTTACAACTGTAAACGAGAAATCACCAGAGACACAATAGCATTCCTACCCACTTTGATTTTTTTCCTGTAAGTAAAAGATAATTGGAAAAGCCTAATTGAAATTGATCCTGATTTTCTGAAACATTGAATGATGCTGTCCTAAATCAAAATTATAGCAGCTATTTATGTAACAATCATGATACTAAAGAGAAAAAAATAAATTGTCAAAACAGCTAAGAAATATTATCAATATTGTTTTGCTGGCTCATGAAACAAGAGCAGTCTTTGAGCTGCAGAGTGGTATATTCTTATTCAGGTAGGTGGCTTGCAGAAATCCAAGAAATCTGTTCCCAGAATGGATAATGTCACAAAAGCTAAATCTCAGCGTGGCAGTAGCAGTGACAGCAGCCAAGTGAGGACTCACTGCTGGCTAGATAGAAATAAGAGATCACCAACAAACCCAGCCAGGGCTGCAGAAAGGACTGATGAGGATTAGGTAGGTTTGTCTATAGAGGTGAGGATGGAAGAGAAGCAGAAGGAAGCAATCCAACCCCTCAGTCCCAAAACTGAGTCAACCCTAAGCAAAACTATAAAAGCCACGAAGGAGCAAAATTCAGAATATGTTTCTTTTTCTACTATGAAGAAAAAAGAAAAGTATAAAAGACAATATTTTTAGAAAGATACTGGACAACATAATTAGCTAGGAGACATGCCTGTAGTTTTAATTATATATGAATATTAGTATACACTAAACATTCTGCAAAATGTCTTTTTAAAATGAAAAAAAACCAAGTGCATTAACAATTCTTCATATTATTCTAAAGAACACTGTTGTAATCTTAAAAGCTTTTAGACCTGCTGCCCTAAACTAGCTGTCAATGCATGTTAGTTGAAATGTTCAAAAAGTTGTTGCCATTCACTGAAATATGTGCCAAAGTAGAGCTTGCCTTCCTGTAAACGATAAATTTTAATGCTGTTAATGAAGTCATGTTCTGCTAATGCATTCAATATTTTTCTTGGAGCAACAAGCACAGCTTTCTGGATTTCAGTCCACGGTTGTGGTGCCATCCTTTTTGATTTTGATAGCACTTCTAAGTTGTAGAGTAGCCATTAAACTTAACAGCAATGACAGCTTTGGAAAGATAGTAATATTGTATGCTGGAGATGATTACCAAAGCCTTTATTACTTGAGTGCTTAGAAACAGAGAAGCACGGTAATGTCTAAATCCCACAAAAGCTGATTATTTTCCTCCTGAGCTTCAGACACAGATCAAGAAAATGCATATGAATAGTAGGAAAGGAGCTGCAAAAACAGGATTGCTGAAAACATTGTTCTGGGCTAGATATCTTTATCCAGCATCCTCTTTATCAGTTCTGAACTGCTAGGGACCATTACTTAAAAAAAAATAAAATCACTCAGTGCACTGAATCTGTAATTACTATTGTAGTAACTTACGTGGTGCAGACTTTTAATCTCTACACTGTGAAGCAGCGAGAGAATATAGAACATATATATATTTGAGATAGTAATCAATGAGCAAACAGCAAAGCAATACCAAGATAAGACTTTATTCAGAGAGAGTAGAGAAACCACAACTTTTTCAGAAGGAGCTATGGGGAGAGGTTCATCATCCATTCACTGTAGACAAGCTCTTTCCGAATAGACTACTTAATGCTGAATAAATGAAGGACGGAGACTTGATTCCTCTAGGACATAAATCTGGGATTCCAGGTATAGGATGTCTTTTTAACCAAAGGTTTTGCTTCAGTCATTAAATTATCTTTTCTCACTATAAGGGATCCAAGGCAACAGCAGCAAACCGTTCACTTCTTTTTCAGTACTGCACTGCCTCTCCTACATCCTCCATAAAATGGAATTCAAACAAAGAATACAAATACTGGCATCTGAGCTTCTCTGAGGCATGCTTTGAAGCTAAAAAGAAATAATCCAGGAAAGGACATATCAGCAAGAAACAATCAAAGCTGAAAAACAAAAACATAAATGGTATGGGTTTAAGCTGAAGGAGGGTTGATTTAAATTAGATGTTAGAAAGAAATTCTTTACTGTTAGAGTGGTGAGGTACTGGAACAGGTTGCCCAAAGAGGTTGTGGATGCCCCATCCCTGGAAGTATTTATGACCAGGCTGGATGAGGCTTTGGGCAATGTGGTCTAGTGGAGGGTGTCCCTGCCCATGGCAGGGGGGTTGGAAGTAGATGATCTTTAAGGTCTCTTCCAACCCAAACCATTCTATGATTCTATGATTAAACCTGCAAAACAAAAGCCCAGACCTTCAGGCCTGATACATATATATATCAGCCTTCAATACAGTGATCTACATCCAACTTTCCCAGCCAATAAAACACCCAGAGATTTTTCATTTTGGTCATGGTGACAGGGAACTAAAACCAAGGCCAATATGGAGAGAAAATCCTCTCCAATGAAGTTTGGGTGCAGGAGCCAAACTTTAGGCAGACGTGTGTGGGACATAGGGCCACACTAATTTCTAGTTGACACCTGTAATTTTTTAAGACCTTGAATTTCCTGAGTCTGACAAGAAATAAACAGTTAAGTTCACACATCTGGCACGCTTTATACACATTTTGTGGACTTACTGGAACTTGCATTTTCTGTGATTAAACACATATTGGCAGGTTCAGTCTCATATATCCATTAAAGCATAAGAGAAAAACGCTAGCATTTTTGAATAGACCAAAGTCTATTCAATACTTACAAATTACTTATAGCACTGTGTAATTGCTACAAAGCCTGGAGAGACAGAAAAATTCCACCTACTTGCAAATTTGAAACAAACATGTATTTACCCACAGTTAGAAAGTTTGAAGCATTTAATTTTACAACTGTAAGTGGATACTGCTCCTAAGAGTAATGAAAACTCTGCTCGTCCCTCAAGTAAGCCCCCAGCACCACTTAAAACTTAGCAAAGAAACAGTTTCAGAGACAGGCACAAGAGGGTACAAACTCAGACTGGTTTTACCTACTGAAATACACAATTACTGGAAAAGGCAGGCTTAGGCTATAAAATAACAGGCCTTCCTTCAAAAGCTGGCTTTACAAAAGGGAGAAGGTCTCCTCCTCCATGGTTGGAAAGAAACAGCACCCACTGAGAATTGAACACAAGAGGTTAAAAATTCTGGTGTCCGCTTATCTCTTGTGCAAACCTTTTGGATGGAGATCCGCAATGTTGGCACGAGAAGCAGCCGAAGGAGGGAGTCTTACTGTGGCAGGACAGTCCTGTTTTGGGTAAAGAATGCATAATAAGCAGATAAATGGTTTCAATACAGAATCTTGAAGGCCATGGTGCTCGGAGTGAGACCTTTTGCTTGATTATCCATGAAATGAATATTAAAGTCAACACCCCTGAATGTGATAATGAGCTGAAAGAAGTACATGCTAAACATATATGACTATAGTATTCAACTCTCCACTGAAATCATGTTAAATGTCACCCCAGGGAGGGGAACAGCTAAGGTTGGGGTATAAAGGGTATTGAAGAAAATACCCTTTGGGGGGAGAAACGAGATTGAAGACCCAGAAGAGGCAGTCGATGGGCTGTGCTCCTTCTCCTCCACACGAGACAGGGGCACCTTCTTGGTAAGCATTGTGCCTTCATCTTTTGGTGAAGAATACCTGGGATAGCATTTTTCTGGCACTGTCATCACATATTAGCACTACTGCAGTAAATGTATTTGTCAATGGCAATTCCAAACTTTTTATATCTGTTGCCTTAATAAATTACCTGTCTTTTTGAACTTTGTGAAACTGTCTCAGTGAAAGTCCTTTAGGGGGCTCTGACAGGCAAATGTTGACTCTGATAAATGGCTATACACATAATCCTTTAGACATAAACCGTTGACCAAGTCTGGGACCAAGACTGGACCTAGCCGCATCTAGGCTCCTCTCTGAGAGGGAGTTCAGAAAACAAAGGGGTCCTTTCTGAACATCGTGACTCAACGGGAGGGCCTCCCTCAGCCAAGCATCAGACTCATACCCTTGTATGCAGCACCCATGAACAAGCCACAGGAAAAAGAGAAAGTCCCACCTGTACAGGGTACACCCACCGCTATGAAAAGAGCTCTATACAGCACTCAGAGTTCACTAGCCCCTCCTTCCTCTTCCACCCTCCATGTGTGTGAGAGACACAAGGGCCTCAGTTAAACAAAAATAAAAGAAAAATTAACAAGCTACTGTGTTTATGCAGGAACTCCCTTAAAAATAGCTTAAACCAAGCATCTGCTAACTGAATGTTTTAGCAATCACTACAGCCATGTATTTGATTCTCTCAAGACACGTAGCTGTAATAGCTGAAGACGGCAAAGAAAGCAGGATGGGTCACCAAGGTGTCAAACATTTCAGAATTCCATTAATATTTTCTTGTTCTAATATGAAACTCCCAGGTTAAAGATTTTCATTGTGCTAGTAGAAAGCCTTTTTTAGACTTATGCACCTGTGCTACTGAAAGTTAAGAAAATTGCCTTTGAAACCTCCTGATGTTGAGTGCTGTCATAAAATGTACACTTGATATTTACTATGATTTTCTGTGAAGTTATAAGCTCTCAAATTACACTAGTTCCATAAATGAAGAGAAAGTGAGTATATGATGTGCACCAATAAAGTGAACTTCTGCAGATGAAGTAATAAGAAATTCTTACCCAATAATTACCCAATATTTGAATACCCTCAGAGTCACCTTCAAGCACTCAGAGAAATAGGAAAAAAACCTTGTGATTATATTCTTATATTATTCTCTCATGAGGAAGGGACTGGCTGGGCCATTCAGAGACTCTCTAAATTAAAACCTATTAGTTCTTGCAAAACAAACAAACAAACAAGGCAACAAACAAACAAACAAAAACAACCCAGAAAAACTTACCCACCCGAACTTTTACAGAAAATGAGGAGCCCAACTCTTTTGGTTAAACAAACAAGAGAGATTGGATTGCCCAAGAAAGACCTGGAGAAATCAAGACTAGCTAAGAAATCACTGTTCCGGAGAGCATCCTGTGCTGCTTTTTGAAGCAAGAACCAAAATCTGTAACCCTAAGGTTAGAAAGAAAGGATGTTTGGAAATTGTAACACAGTAGAAAGAAAACATCAGCAGTGACTGTACTCCGTTTTGAAGAAGTCGAACGTGCCCAAGATCTGGTGGAGGTTACTGCTGCAGCCATGCAGGAAAAGGAGCTGCAGTGAGGGCAGGGAGGGGAGGGGTAGTACAGACAATAATGGTAATGGGCAGTGGGAAGATCAAGATTAAAGATCTCTCTGGGTGGCAAAACGTCTCTCAGCACACCAGCCCAAAGTGGAAACTCTCCCAGACTGAACCCCTACGTTACAGTGCGCAATTGGATCATGGTTTGTCTCTTCCTCCATCCCCCTTTTTAACCCCAGTAGGAGAGGGCATAGACTTGGTGTGATTAGGTCACAAAAAGGGGACCGGGAAAGGCTTCCCAGAGACCTGGCCTTGTAGCAGTGTTTCACAGCCATAACAGAAACACCCCAACTGCTGGGCACCAAACTGTCGTGGATGCACAACTCGTGACAGTGCCGTCTCCAGGCCGTGGTGTGAAACCCTTGGAGGGGACTATCCCAGCTCACTCCAGGTAGTGGGAGAAGCATTCACTGTGACTTTTCCCCTCTCTTGCTTTCCTGGTGATAGCATCCGTGCTATACACAGCGCTGACTTGATTGATAGGAGAAAAATAAAACCAACTGCTTTGCCAAAGGAATAGTTTTCTCAAAATCTTGATATAATGAAAAAAGGTTATCGGAAACCATTTTCTAAGAGAAAAACAGAAATTTGGCTAACCTGATCAGTCAGAGCATCAGGCTCCACTATCTAGAAACTGAAAATTGGTGTTAAAGAGTTAGACGGATGGCGCTGTAGATGTGGATTCACTGGGCTTTGGGTCTTTTTATCTGCACTTGTTCATGACTTTGTTGATGACTTGACTTTCAACTGAGTTCTGGATTGGCAGCTCAGAGGACTAGCATCCTTAATTTAAAAAAAAAATAAAAATCTGCAATGTAAATGTAATTTAGGCCATGCTTCCCATCAGTGCTTTTTATATATTCTGGCTAAGAAACAAAGGCTGGTTTTCATGCTGACTCTACTATATGACTACTCTCTCCTGTGCCAGAGCCCTTCTTTGTTGCCCTTTTATCTATATTATGTTCACTGTAGCTGCTGAAGATTACTGACCTGTACTTTTCAGGTAAGATCTGAAGCTGGAGCAAAATTTAAAGCTATGCCATCAACTGCAGTGTAACTCAAGCATGTTGCGTAAGTGGGGACACTAGGGTCTAGTGTTACAGAAGGATCAGAGCTTACGGCCCTGCAAAACATCATTTGATACGTGTACTGAGTAAACATCACACCATTTCTCAGCTGGCTGATTTGCTAACGTGGAATATATATCACAGAAATCAGTGGAAGCAAAGTACAGACTCCTGGAGTCAGGCAGCATCAATTGGATGACTTCACAGAGCTGAAGCAAAATTAAAGGCATCCAAGCAAAGGGATATTCACTGAACACATACAGAGTTGCCAAACCTTCAGCTGAAGGTAGGCAAGTTTGGTTTTTATTGCTTTTGGGTTTCCGCTGCTTCTCCTTTTATACTGCAGTACCTGGCATCTACTCAATAGGTTAAAGCACAGGCAGTCTTTGTAACTGGTGAACATGTAATGAGAATACATAATATTTCACCCTGTACTAACGTCATTTCATTTCCACTTTGTTCCCCTTTTCTCTGCTTTGTGTCATCTTGATTTCTATCCTGTGACCTTGTTCACTTGTAGAAGACTTCTCTATGTTCTTGATAGATTTTCTGATGTGGAAGTATCTTTCAACTGCAAAGTTCTCCCTTTGGATTGCGTCTTTCTGTGAGGAGTTGCTTCTGATGTGTCATTGTATGGTGGTATAGAGAGAAAGGTCATCTTTCTGAGAATTCAGAGTGACAGCAAGCACACATATGAGCTAAATTTTTAATGTCTGATCACACTGCTCCTGATAGAGTTAGGCACTGAAAACAAGCTTAACTTCCAACATACACATAGACCAGGGACTGATATGAAGAAAGGCAACATGGTCTTTTGAGAGGCTGCATGTTGGGGCATGTACCAGAAAATCCACATTTACAGTTAAATTAACATTGATAGCCCTGTGAGAAATATCCTAGCTAGGTAAAATTCTGACTCAATGTTACAAGTATTAGTTTTCCTAGGACCTTAAGATAGTAACAACGCTAGTATTTAGTTGTATTATAAAACATCATAAAACTTATCACGGTTTTCAGAGTAATTTTGGAGTCTATCATCAAACACCATCCATACAACAGTATTAAAACCAGAATTAAAGTGCATTTTTACTAACAAAAGTCATCATATTTCTACCTGCTAGTGCAGAAACTATATTGTAATCTGTATATCCATTTCAAGCAGAATACTTCAACTGATGATATCGTGAGCTCCACAGTAGGAATAAAGCCAGAGCATGCATTAGAGATTGCCAGTTTTGATTGAGATTCTTTGAGTAGTAAGAAATATTTTGCTTTCTAACTGAATCTTTTACCATTTGAATAGGCTGAAATTTAATACAGGCGATTTCAAACTTGAGCTGGCCTGATGAAACATGAATCAGTTTAAGAATTCAGAAGACCCTAAACTTACTGCAGACATATCAATGCATTCAGCTGTACTAATCACCTCCAGCGCTTTTTGCTAAGTACTTGCACTAAAATTGCTTTTTGCACAAATGAACTTTGTCTTTCAAACTGAGGCTTGTTCAAAATTAGCTTCAAGTGCATGTCACGATTTTTTTGTAGAGCTTTTTAGTACATTGGCTCCCCCTCCTGTTCATTTGGTGCAAGCAATGAAGTGATTAAATGGTGCCAGTTACAGAAGTTTCTCAGCACTTACCACGATTGCACTTTGGAAGCGTGTGTTTGAGGCTCACAAGACTCAGGGATCTCTGCGAAGGACACAATCCTTGTTCAATACATAAGAATATGTCCAAAACAGTGCTGTATACAAAATAATACAGTGCCACTGTGTGAGGGATAGTTAAAAAAGTTAAATCATTTCCAGTGAATTAAAAACAAAAATAATAAAAAATTAAACAACGAAAAAGACAATGAAAAAAGGACTTTACTTGAAAGTCATTACATGGAAACTTTAAAAACCAATCCACTACAGAGTTAAGAAATGTGTAAATGAAAGAGTATGTTTGAAGTGTGAAGTACAAGAAGCTGCCTGCAGTTCAACCAATATCAATAGTAACAGGTAAAATGAAGAAGAGAAAGGCCAGATGGGTAAGCTAACCAATGACAATTTGTACATCAGAATCAGAATTAGAATCAGTCACTATGCCCAAAATCTGTGGAGTTGAAAACGTGGTACCTTTCCATTAAAAATAGCACGGGGAAGAACTCGAGGCTTTACATGAATAGCAGGTAAACTGACAGAATAATTTGGAAATAAAATTACAAGGTCCCATAAGAAATATGTAGAAACCTGATTTCCATTCTTCTCTGTTCTCCGAACAATGAATCAGCAGTAGAAGGAGAAATGCTAAAAATGCTTTCAGGAAAAGGCTGGTTACAGTCAGCATAGGCACATTCCTGCAACAAAACCTGGGTGAGAGCACCAGGTTCTTGAGGCTACATGTGACACCAACAGTATCTTTACAATTCAGTGTACGATGTGGAGCATTTTTCCTACTTGTCTGGAAGCGCTACACACCAGGGAATGCCCACATCATCATGCTGCAGCTCACAATAAAAAAACCCCTGAGATATAGTGCAGGTAAAAGCCACATAAAACTCTTACCTGCTATAGTTAGCTTTATCAAAAATTTAGAATTTTAAAAAAAAAAAATCAACAAAAGGTAATGTTGCAAAAATTAAGACCCATCAGACATCTTAAAAAGAAATTGACACCAGTCACGACTAAATGGGGACATCAGCAGTGAATTTCTGCAGATCATTGTAAGGATGAGAACATCACTCAGTTTCCGTCAACAGCTTTTGAGTCCTTATGACCAAAAGGTGGGCAGTGCAGTAAAATGGGGACAGCACAGTCATACATACAAAAATATCTTCTAACACACGGAGAATGAGGCAGGGGAAGATGATTCTGGAGAGTGGGTGATTCTGCAAGGAACAAGGCAGGAGCTCACATTGCCTGAGCAAGCTGCAGTGAACAGCATTAATGAGAGGTAAAACCAGCAGAGTAATGACTTCTGATCTCCACTGCCAGGTTTATTTTTATCCAGGACTGTTTAAAATTACACGCATAAACAACCTGGAAGGAACACACATTCTCCCCTGCTCCAAGACATGTGTTTTGAACACTATGCTATAGTTAGCTCCTCCTTTGCTCATTTTTCTTCTGGCTCTCCTTTTGCATAATTGACAGCTCCCACAAAGGTAGACTATCTTCTTCCCAGAGCACATGTTCTGTTTGTTGGTTAACGCAGCCTTCTGGAAATTTGAAGATGCAAATCTGTATCCTGTCACAGAAGCAAACGTGTCATCCATATCTCGCCTCCTGTGAGACCTCTAACCAGAAACTAATTATTCAAAAGGTGACCATCATATTTTCTGTATTTCAGATCAAAAGAATGATCTTGGAAAAAAACCACGCAAGTACTTACGTACAAGCTCTGAATCATGAGCCGATGGCAAGAACTACCCGGAGTCCTGACTGAGCCATTGCAGCACCAGAAAGGGACAGGATTTCACACCCTTCCCCAGGGTTAACATTTCCTACTGCTAGCTCTGGGCTGCTCACCTCCCAGAATAACCTGGTTTTCAGGACATCAGTTTGAAATGGTTCACCTCATCCTATATGCAGTAACACAGAGAATTCTGTTGGCTTTGTCCCTGGAAGAGTTTTTAGGATGTGTTTTAAATAAAGGCAAACTACGAAGCTTACTGCAGAGGTAGATGTGTGCACGTCAATGGCCTTTGATATACGTGAGAGACTAGAATATCTAACAGCTCTTAACTATTAGCTGTTTAATTTCTGTCCTTCCCCATAAGAGAAGTATAATGTATCACATTTGTTCTGGATTACCGATACTGTATTTTATAGCGAGAAAGTAAAGTATTACATAATCCCATACAAGACTAGCTGTATTAAAATGAACAGATCTTTAACTGAAGCAATTATCTACAACTGCAGACAGCTACAAATGGAACTTTGCCAAATTAAGTTGTTTGTAGAGTGATTACTCTTGAATTGTTAGACTCTAAATAAAAAAGAGCTTCTGTATCACTAAATTTCAATGGGATGCATAAATAACAACTTCATTTTAAAAGCATCCTACCTATTTAATTTTGGTTTCAAAAAGTCATACTGTGAAAAGGTGTACTTTTGAATTTTACTTTTCCAGTCATTATTGTCAATCTTCATGCATTTTTATAACTTCATGTGAAAATATTACAAGATCAGTTTTAAAGGCATGCCCCATCATATCTGTGAACTAGTCGCCAAGAGTAATTTTTATGGGATGGTGCAACGTTTGGCAACGGTGCCTTGATTCCCTAATTTGGAACTTTAAAGGAACTACTGAAATACCAAGTGCCTAGACTGATAACACTGTCAGAAAGAAAAACTCTATGAACTTGCTACTTCATAAACCGAAGGCAAACCCCACTCCTCCCCTACTCTATAAAACTAGAAATCAAAGAACTAAAGCTTGATTCCACAATGCCTCCCTCCTACCCTCCAAAAACCCCACCCAGGCACTTGCATTAACACTTATCTTTACAAATAATAATCTAACCTTCCATTTCAATATTCTTACTTTACTGAGCCACTACGAGAAATACTATAGCATTGTGTTTGTCCAGTGGTAAATGGCTGCTAGCTATCTACTACAACAAATCTTACAAGCTGTTGCTGTCCAGGGCTGTATACGTAGAAAGAAAGATGAAATTTTAAAGGTCAGAAGGGTCTTTTCCCTAAAATGTAAGTAAACAAGGATGCATCCTCAGGCTGGAATGAAAAAGTTCCCTTTTCTCCATCTTCAGTGGTATGTATAAGCTGCACTTGTCTTTGTACCAAGATCTTGGAGGTACAGACAGACAGAACCAGCCAAGCTAATTTGTGTCCTCTACTTTGGACAAAGGATCACTCTGTTTCCCCTGAAGGAGCTTTTCTGATGACGGATAACTTTTTGTAAACTGTTGCCTGTGCAGAATTAAATGGCACCTTACTGCAAAATCCTCTTCTCTACAGTCCATTTCCTCTCCAGCTCAACTAGGGAAGAAGAGCAGCTTAGAGATCACAAAGTTTTTTTCATTTCATAAAGGTGCTGACAGAACAGAAAGTGTCACAAGTCTCTCCATGCGATCCACCATAATAATTTCAGAAGACTGCAGAGCTGTGTAAGGTTACATTCTGTATCTACAACTGCTCTATTGGCATTTTGGTTCAGTAAAAACTAAGTTGTGCTAAAGGTACTATGACAAACATCACTTCTGAAAATTGGAACACTAATAAACTACTACAATTTGAAGGTATCTCTTAACAAGCTTTTAGTAAAGAAGCCGCTGTTGGTTAATATTAAGTCTGCCCTCCTATTTGCAAGAAACCCTGCTTGCACATTTAGTTTGGAAAAAAAAAAAATCAAAAAAAATCACAACACATGGTAGCAACCATTGAGACAACTTATTAGTAATCTTAATTCTTTTCACTCATTAATTCTGAATAACAGACCTTTGCAACTCCGTCATTAAGCACACTATTCTACTTGACACAACTCAAACTTAGCCAATCCTACAGCACAGCTACAGCTTTCAAGCTACTTTGAGTTTTCTCCCATCCCACTCTGGAAACACAGCAAAAGTGCTGTTAAAGAGAACACTGCTGGAAGAGCTTTGCTAGCTCTAGTCCAAAATACTTTCTAATTTTGCCACACTTTGTAAGTACTTCCCATGCCAACTCCATCAGCCTTTACTGTTTTACAGGCTGAGCTTTTGCTTCTTTCCTGATGATGTAAAACTGGACTCCCAACTTTTCTCTACATTCTGTTTTTCACTTAATTTCAGACACATATAGCAAACAAGACTTTTAATTTTTTTAATTTACAGTATTAATTGCTCTGAGTTATGCCTTACTGTTGATACACAGTAAATACATTCATCTGAACAATTCACTTAGTATGAAAAAAATGCAGTTAAAACATTAAAAATACCGCTTTACACTGTGCGAAACAGAACCTTCAAAAGTAATGACATCGGCTACAGCCAGGCACACAGGAAGACTATTTCCTTTTAGTCTACCAGTGCATTCATTCCTGTACCCCTTCGTCTGAAATTGCCTGTAACAGTAAGTTTTAGGTGAATGCTTCTGCTGAATTAAGAAGATTTAATAATTGTCAGTTTGATCTTTAGCACTTGTATTTCCAGAACAGGATGTTTTTCTGTTCTATTCATTATGCTAAGAATGGCTGTTTTTGGAAGATTTACTGAACAAAGGGTTTCAATTAACATTTCAAAACCGAAGATGTTTCTGAAGGGAAGTTATACTCTACTGGTGCATGCAGCTGTCAACATCTGGACAAATTATAACATGCTTCCCCTAGATAAAAGAAAAGTGGCTGGGCACAACTGCCATTTCACAAATAGTACTTAAGTCAGATGAAATGCATTCTTATCGCAAGCTTTAGACAGATTAATATATACCACAACACCTAGCAATGATTAAACTTAGAAAAATAGCTTAGGGCTTTGGGTTTTTATTTTTTAAATCTTTGTTGTTTTGGGTTTTAAAAAAAGTCTTTAAAATAATGTAACAGAAGACGTATGGTGGAAGATGCCAAAAACCACCCTGCTTTTTAATGTGAAAGAGTTGGGCTGTCAAAGCTATTATGCTGTTGACAATTACTCATTTGATTATTTATATAATTCTTTAAACAATGAAGAGGCAGGAAATGTTTATTTATTTTTTTTAATTCTTTGATCAAGAATGACTGAACATTATAGTCATTTAAATCAACCCAATTACATAGTTTCCATTAAATTAATGGCTGCCAAACAAGCGTGTACTCCAGTGACCCACCGTGAGCAATGTTATCTGATGGGTAAGACAGATTTTAAGGTTAGACACAGAACATGTAAAAATAGAAAGTTTAAAAACCAATCTCATCACTGACATTTCCATTGCCATCTCCTTTGTGAAATAAATAAGGCAGCAGATAACTTTTACTTTGAAGTGGCATCTTTGAGGTATGCTATTAAATCTACTCTCTCAGACTTCTTCTTAATACCCGCAAAAATCATCTTTGTTCCTGGGATATACTTCTTTGGATTTTCCAAATACTCCATCAGAGTATCCTCACCCCAGGTGATACCTAGCAAGAAGAAAAAAAATATAGTGAGTGACTTCAAAATAACAAACACATTTATATTCTTGTCCTCCATATTATTTTACTTTTCAGCAGATTTCAGTGCTTATGGAACTATCACCAATAACCAAGTATTTTTGTCCCTGGTAACTCAGCAGAACACCTGTAAGTTTACCTTTATTCTTATTAGCATCCGTGTAAGAGAAGCCCTCAGCTTGTCCAGTTTTGCGTCCAAATAGGCCATTCAGGTTGGGTCCAGTCTTGTGCTTGCCTCCCTTTTCAACTGTATGACACTGGGAACATTTCTGGACAAAGATCTTCTTGCCCTTTTCAATATCTCCCATTTTCAGTACTAGACCAAGAAGACACACAGAGGTCAGTATCACCATTTCAAGGTCACTTATTCAACAGAAATTTTAAAAGCATCCTGTTGGTTTATAAAACTGTACATATGGCCCATCAGCCTAGTAATTCTCCAGCACACTTTCTATCCACAAGCTATAGCTCCTGGGTTTGAAGATTAGCCTACAGTCATTAGACTTCATAAAAGGTATCAAGGTGATAAACACACTTGAAGAGCAGGAAGAACATTCCCTCAGCCAAAGTAATTGCATCACAGCATTTAAACAGCATGGAGATAGTTTCTGAATGCAACTTCCATATATAGCTTGTATAGCTATAATAGGAAAGTTTCCTAGTCACGGAAGTCTTGTGTAGAGGGTCAGTTCTGTTTGTACAGATCCGTTTCAGCTGGAAAAGCGCCCCAGCACACCACCTTGGAAGGAGGAGAGGGGGGCAGGCCCAA